>NC_135712.1:141883345-142186782 GCF_964656455.1 Halichoerus grypus
TTTCTGATATTGTAAATTTGTCTTATATAGTCTGACCAACTAAAATAAGCTTCTACTTAATCATCTTCACACACAGCCATCCATATTCATAAACAAGATGTCTACTACCGTTCTAACTAGGAAATGGACCTAAAAACATTGAGTAATAAAAACAGGCTGTCGTCTAGTGAGTGAGAATCCCCTCCCCCCACGTCCCTCTCCACCACAGTAAGGGAGGCAGAGCCCGCAGTTGAAAGCGCAGGCTTTCAGGTCACGTGACCTGTCTTTGGCCCTCAGATTTCCATGATGAAGTTTTGAAAACCTGGATTTCTCATCTGTAAGATGAGTAAAATAATAGTACCCATCTCATATGGGTTTTATGAAGGTTAAATGAATTAACCATTTAAAAATATGACTGGTACATGGTAAGTACTCAGCAAGCATTGGATACTGTTATTTTATTGAAGCTTGGCAGTAGGTATACCTTACTCAGTTAAAAATCTGTCTGCAGCAGTCCTGAGTTCTGGTCCCTGTGGTCCTCACACCTGGCCCTGTGTTACACCTTGGTCTACTGAGAGGGCTGCTTGCTTGCCTACTGCCACACGCAGCTGAAACACCGTGTCTTCTCTGTTGATACTTATCACTGTCTCGTTTAGGGAATTGGGTCCAGTCTCAGCTGTTATAAACACGTCTGCTTTTTGAATGAGTTTCCTATTTGCTTCCTTTTACTTCTGCCTGTATTTAGTTATTTCATATAACTCCTATTTATATTTTCTCTGGTTGGTTGCCTTTCTGTCTTTGCATCTTTTGGCACTCTCAATTTGGATTTTTGTTGATTCATTTAAATGTTTTTTTTTTTTCCTAAATATTCTGATTATTTGTAATTATTATAGAGAATTCAGAAAATGCAAACTGACTTATGGAAGAAAATAAATACCTACCATACATTTCACAGCAGAGAAATTTATTTTTTCTGACTCTTTACTTTTTTATATGCAATTTAAAAAACACAAATTTAGGATTATACCAGGCAATTCTGTATAATTTCTTTCACTTATATTATGAGCACTCTTGCTGTATATTTTCAGTTGCAACATTTTAAACATTAAATTAAATTTCTTTAAATAGTCGTACTATAACATCCATGGTTTTTATTAATAAAACCAGAAAAATATGATAAACCATGGTATTGAACAATGATGAGCAATTTACTTTTGAGAAGCTGAATTTTAAACTCCTTAGGTAAAAAAAGTCAGCTTACCTTAGCAATACCCAGCACATTGCCTCCTGTTATTTACTTTAAGCTGCTTACATTTATTGGCCATTGCACTCAGACTCCCGTTGAAGATTTCAGGTTCAAAAGGAAAAAAATAAGACTTGAGATGGTGTATGGTGAGCTATACTTAGTGTTTTTGCTTTATTTCATTTTGATGACAATTTTATTTTCTCTAAAACAAACAGGTAAAATTGAATGTCAAGGAGTTCATATTTTGATCTTACTTAGGACAGTAATTTTAAACTAATGAGAGATGGTTATTATTTAGTAAATAAAAGAAGATACAGAGCAATGTGTGGTATGCCACAAGTTGAGTGGCAAAAAGGAAAATCTGTGTGTGTGTGTGTGTGCATATGTGTGTTTTGATATGTGTTTGTTATTTTCCTTTTGCATTTGTACACACCCACACCCACAGCCACAGCCACACCCCCACCCACAGGGAGAGAATGCTTCTGAAAGTATTCACAAGAAACTCATCACTGGTTTATTCTACAGGAGAAAACTAGTTTTCTAAGGAGATTTTTCACCCTATACCCTTTTATCTTCTGCAGTTTTATTTTGTGAATATGTTACCTTTTAAAAAAAAAATCCCTAAATAAAATAAACACTAATGAAAAATTTTAAAGAGTAAGAAAGAGCTGACTATTTGTGACCAAAAAAGAAACACGCATCTAGGTTTTGAATTCTCCAGTCCTCTGCAATGAAATGGTCAAATTGCCAAGAGAGAAGCGTTATTTAGGGTTTTTAATTTTATGAGTATCGGGGACCTCTTTAGCATTTGGTAATGCCCTCTCAGAAAATGTTTTTAGAGGCAAATAAAATTCAGAAGGAAAAAAAAAAGGTGTACTTGAAAAAATTATCAAATTTTATTTTATTTTTTAAAGATTTTATTTATTTATTTGACAGAGAGAGACACAGAGAGAGAGGGAACACAAGCAGGGGGAGTGGGGGAGGGAGAAGCAGGCTTCCCGCGGAAGGGAGCCTGATGTGGGGCTTGATCCCAGGACCCTGGGATCATGACCTGAGCCGAAGGCAGATGCTTAATGACTGAGCCAGCCAGGTGCCCCAAAATTATCAAATTTTAAATGAAAAAAATTGTTACAGTCATGTAAGAACCCTTTCATTAAATGCCATAAATAAGATTGAGTGACATGTTTAATGATTCCTGGAATTTTGAATTGTCTGCCACAATTGTTGTGTGGGGGTTTGAAATTATTTATAACTTCTGTTGGTGACATAGTACTCCTAACAGTATTGTGGTTTGTTACTTATAATCGTCATTGAAGGAAATGTTACATTTCTGCTGGATATTAGTAAAAATAAAGAAATATGGTTTTTCCCACTGACGTTCAGACTCCCAAAATAGTATCCCTAGACTTTCGTGAGGGGTATGATGAGAATCCCTGTTGGTGGAAAAAAGTAATAACGTTGGACCGACCCATTGAACTAAAACATTGTGTAAAGGCTATGACGGAGCACTAAGCCAGTCTGAGGGAATCCAAACACTTGCTACAGAAGTGATGTCGGAGGTATATCTTAAAGGACAAACAAGAATTTGCCAAGTGAGGGAGCACCTGGGTGGCTCAGTCATTAGTCTTCTGCTCAGGTCATGATCTCAGGGTCCTGGGATCAAGCCCCAGGTCAGGCTCTGCACTCAGCAGAGAGCCTGCTTCTCCCTTCCCCTCTGCCCCCCCACCCTACTCCCCCCTTCCCCCACTTCCCCCACTCATGCTCGCACTCTCCCTCTCAAATAAATAAATAAAATGTTTTAAAAAAAGATTTCAGGAGATGAATGATGTGAGCTATAGCAGAAGAACATGGAAACCTGTGGAACAGCAGTACACAGGGAGCTACCCCTCAAGTGTAGAGTCAAGAGAGGGTCAGGGGAGAGGAGAGTGGACAGGAGAGCAGGGCTATGCACTGGAGAACCTCACCATGAGCATTGCTGAAGGGCTTATATTTTATGTGGTAAACAATGGGGAGCTGCCAAAGTATTGAGAGGATGTTACATGGTCTGATTTGTGTTTTCTATTGAGTTCTCTGGCTGCATTGTAGAGGATGGGCTTGAGTTGGTGGGAGACCAGAGAAGAGGTCGTCTGAGTGGGCATGATTGGTAATGAAATAGGATGCTCTTTAGAATGAGGACAAAGAATAGAGGTTGAGAAATACTAACATGTGTGGTAGCTTGGGTCATTGCTTCCTAACTTTGTGCTCCCTCTGTTTGGGAATTACACATGTGACATTGTGCTTTGCACTAGAAACAAAGTATATTTCCCACCCTTGGACTTTGGTCTTGGCCATGTAATTTCCTTCGGCCAATGGGATATTAGTGAACTTGTTATCAACAGAGGTTTGAAATGTGTCTGTGCATTCTTGAGCTTCTTTTGTCACCATGAAACATACCGTTGGCAGCTTCTAGGTCCAGGTGGATGAGAAACATGTAGAGCATGCCTGATTTTCACTCTTGGTCTGCAGCCAGGCCCAGCTGCCTTGCAGGCTGAAGGAGAGCCTCCCCGCTAAGTCCAGCCTAAATCAGAGAACCATAGTCACTCTGCACACCCATAGGAATGACAATAAATGCTTGTTGTGAGAGACAACTGAGATTTTCTGTTTTTTTTTTAATTTGTTATTGTTATTGTACAATATAGTGATGAATAAAGATATAAAGTTAGAAGAAGTCAGTGACTCAATGGGTGAAAATTGGTTAAGATTCTCCAGGTTCTGATTAGGATAACTGGGGGTATAATGGTTCCAAAAACTGAGACTAGGGAATTAGTGAAAGAGAAACAGCTTTTGTGGCAATAGTTAATGAGATCAGTGTAGCAGATTTGGAGTTGGAACTCTTGTTGGGGCATCTAGGTAAGCAAATTAGTGGACAGTACCATACATAGCCCAAAACTGATAGAAGATATTGAAGCTGAAGATAGAAAAGAGTAAGTCATTAGGTTATAGTTGGTATCTAATAGCATGAGATTGAATAAGGCTCAGGGAAAGAATGAATAATGAACCCACAACTGGGCCAAAGAAAGAAGAATGGTCACTCAACACTTAAATCTGAGCATAGTAAAAGGAACCAATAAAAGAGGCTGAGAAGAAATTGTTTGTAGCTAGATAGAGAAACACAAAAAAATCACAGAAAATAAGAGAGAAATGAGTCTCAAGAGATAGAACAATACAAGTGAACACTGCTGTGGTCGTTGGTATAGAAGCCAGATTGCAAACGGGCTGACTAGCAACTTTGAGAGGGGAAATCTTATTTTTTGTCAGAAATTTATCCTTAAACTAAGAATGCTATCCATGTATCTCAACCACAAGCTGGTCTTAATGCAATGGAGTAGCATATTTATTGGAGAATAGTTTCCTAATTAATGGAGTAGCATATAAAATGAAGATTCGTTTCCCCCATTAATGTCCATTTATAATTTTTTAAACAAGATTTTATGGATTACTTTAAAACCCTATAAATGAAATAAAATCTGTCTTCAGGCTCTTACATACCTAATATCTAATTCTCAAAACAATCATGAGGGTAGAAGCAACAGATGAATTCATATTCGAACTCAGACTTTAAATTTGGCACCAAATTCCATCATTCCTTCAGCTACATTACATCATATTGGTAATGGCTACATAGTGGAATATCAGTTATGAGTGAGTATGTTTCCATGTCTGACCATTTGATCTATGAGAACCACTTTGGAGATTATTGAAGGCAGACAAGAGCCTCTTGGCAGTAGCTATCTTTTATTGCATTTGGTAAGCGGAAATTTGGTAATCTAGTATCAAAGCATAGCAAAACGTGTTTCTAGCTCTGTTTTAAGCCTTATTATGCTTTGCCTAAAGGTTTAAAAATATTATGTTCCAGCAACACTGGATTTAATTGAAAGCTCCCTAATAAAATGAATTCAGTCAGAAGCAATTTGTAAAAGTTGTTGAGCGACTGTGGTGTTTGCATTTAGAACTGCCGAAATTCTGACAAGAGTTTTGAGTAGAGAGCAAAGACGAGGAGAGTCAAGAATAAGAAAAAGAATAGTTCCACTTTCTTTTGTAATAACTTTGTGGCTATGATATGCATTTTTTGGTCATGACCCACCATGCAATGACAACAAAGCTAGAATATAGATATATGATGGTGTATATCCTTCTTCGCACTTTTTTTAGAATATCCGTATGTTATATTATTTTAAAAAATCCATTATAGTTTTCTGAGTTCTACTTAAAAGAACATTTCCTATCCTATTTAGTTCTTCGTGCAAGTGTTCTTTAGAGTATCTGTGGTAAAGAACCAGTTTTTTAGTTTAAAAAAAATTCTAGGGGCACCTGGGAGGCTCAGTCAGTTAAGCATTCAATGATTTCTGCTCAGATCATGATCTCAGGGGTGTGAGATCAAGCCCCATTGCAGACTTCATGCTGGGTGTGGAGCATGCTTGAGATTCTCTCCCTCTGCCCCTCCCCTACGCCCCTTCATTCTCTCTCTCTAAAAAAAAAAAAAAAATTCTAGTCTGTTGCAAACCAATACTTTTATAAAACACAAGAAAGACATAACTTGAAAAAGTAAAATAAAAATGACATGCAAAATGCAAATTCTAAACTTTTAATTGTTACAAAATTCAGCTGATACTAAATTACTGTCATATTACTATAAAAGATTTACATGCTGATTCTCAGGTTTTGTACTTATCTCTTGGTCATAATAAACAGCTCATCACCTGATACATGTCCCCAGACCACATTGTGAGTAGCCCTGTACTGCAACATCATTTTTTATATTTTTGACATATTATATAACTCATTCCATTGTTTGTATATATAGAAATGAGTTACACTTGTCACTTCTTATTGGGTTTAGGCAGGGCCAAGTTTTATAAAAACAAGAGTCCAGGGAGCAGTCATCATCACCAGTGGACTCTCAAATTGCAGGTGGACAAGGTATAGAATTTAGTCAGTAGAAAT
This sequence comes from Halichoerus grypus, assembly GCF_964656455.1. NCBI lineage: Eukaryota > Metazoa > Chordata > Mammalia > Carnivora > Phocidae > Halichoerus > Halichoerus grypus. The sequence goes on from NC_135712.1 coordinate 141,889,554, forward strand.
AAAATGAGTAAAATGCAGAAATTTGGACAAAGTGTAAAAGTCAACAAGTGCTTTTTGAGAGATGGCCAAAAGAAAGACACTGACAAAACAGTGGAATCATTTCCCTTCTTTGAGCTCAGAAATGAAGAGCCAAGAACATGATTAGACTACAACCAGAGGGAGTTGTCTGTCCCATAGAAGGTTTCTATCAGACCATTATTTTCCAAACTGGGACACAAGGAACACTGGTAGTAAGCAACATGTTACCTGGTGATACACAGATAAGTGTGTCTTTATTTTTATATTTGTGAATATTTGTAATATTAGAAAAATTATAATGCATTTTTTGCATTATACAAATACAATATACAAAACAAATTGCAATATACAAAACAATATACAAATTGCAATATACAATACAAATTGCAATATACAAAACAAAGTTAAGTATCAAAATTCTGATGTCATGGCTAGTATCATTTAGGGTAAGTCTAAGTAGTAAAAAGAATTGAAAGAAAATAATTAAGAATAGTATTAATGTTATGCAAATATAACCCTGTGGAAATCAGTCAACTGGGGGAACTTTGGACTCAGTACAATTTAAGCTCTGACTCAGAATCAAAATTCTATGTATTTTTAGCAATTACTTTGGAGCAAATTATACCTCATATAACTCTGGGCTCTGGGAAAATGGGTAGAAACACAGATGACAGAAAGTGGTTTGATTATATTGCTGTGAAAGAAACCACATTAAAATTAGTGACTTAAAACAGCCATTTTATTATGCTCATTGATCACAGTCATGTGGGTCAGGAATTCCACCTGTGAATAACCAGAAAGGCTTGTCTCTGCTTTCCCATTGACTGGGTACCGGCTGGGGAAGCACCCGGACTGAGAGACTCTGAAGACCAGGAATCACCAGGAGATCTTGACAAGTGTGAAACATACCCATTATGATTCAGTACATCCAAAATATACCCATTATGATTCAGTACATCCAGATGGGGGGGATGGGTCGGGGGTGGCCCGAGACTGATGTCAATGCTGCTGATCCCAGGACTATACTTTGGGGTGCTAGGGCAGGAAGACACAATGTATTTTGGGTTCTCCTTCACGAGAAGAATTTCAGAATAACCCTAATTATAATCAGCCTTATATATAATGTTTCTCTACACACAAACTGCTTCAAATAATTGCTATCAGTCAATTCAAATCAAATACATTTATGATCAAACAGAAACTACATACAGCTTTTTACTACAAACACGAAGATTGGCGATATCTGAGAAAGATTATAAGGAGATGTGAGATAAGTGAAATTAATGAGAAATGGAAATATTATTATAGGGTTTACAGAATACTTGATTAGTTCATTTGAATTTATAGTTTTGAGTTCGCAAGTCTAAGGCTCTTGAGCTCTGTTTTTTCCTTACACTCTGGCTGGCATGTTCTTAATCTCAAATCAGAGACAAACTGAACATTCAAAGCATCCAACTGCACACAAACACACACACATTGAAGTTAAATTTACTCTGTGCCAGTAGCATCCCCAAGTGTGTGTGAAGAAACCATTCTAGACATTTCTATCAGAGTTCCAGCCCTTTACTAATTTTTGAGCTCTGAGCGGAAAGGAAAAGGCACCAGTACGTAATTAGAGAAATCTATGATTTACACATTAACGAGCAAGGAAATACAACCCACAGAGGGGAGAATGAAATTGTGGCCAGCTAATAAGTGTCTGTACTTATTAAGGCTAAAGAAACAACCTGTGAAACAAATCTAAGCCTTTCCCAAACAGTGCAGGGCAATTATATTTGGCATAAGTTCCACAGGGAAAATGCAGCTTTAGAAACCTAAAGCACTGAGAAATGGGAGGAAGAGAGCCAGCTGAAGATACAAGTAAAACATTTTTCAGATAGATCACAGACAAGGGGAAGGATAATGGTGAGGAAAGGGAGACACTGAAGGCCGTGGGGAAAAGGAGAAAAACGAAATATGCCTTTTTAACCTCAGCCTTCCTTCTGGAAGATGAGAAAATTTAAATTTCAAAGTCATCCACAAGAACTTGGAGAATAACCTTGATGGAAAATTTCTAGCAGGACTACAGAGACCTTTAATGCCAAAAATCAAAAGAAGGAGATGAACAGTCCCTTGAAGAATTTATTCCTCTCCTGATGGTAACTTTGTTAAACACTGACTCTTTTACTGAAGTAATGAAACAAATATTATTTCTGCCTTTGAGGAGTTTCTGTGGAGTGGGAAGTCTACACATACCTATATGTACACACCCTGGCGGTCATGGATGCGAGTTCAGAAAAACTCTGGGTCTTTTTCTCATTGAGAGCTTTGGGTTCAGATCCCAGATACCCTACTTACTAGAAGTATGACCTTGAGCAAAATACTTCACTGATTTGAACACTGGTTATTTATCTTTAAAATGGAAATGATCGTATGTATAATGTCAAGACTGTTGGGAGAATTAAATACGAGAGTGCCCAACATATATATAATTTCCATCTGAATTAAAGCATGCTGCAGGAGGCCTAGGTTAAGGATGATGTCTGAGACATTCATGATGGTCTATCTGCTTTCCTCTCTAGCTCCCTTCCTCCCTTACTATCCTTCTCTTATTTACAACATGATTGAACAGGTCACAATAATGAATACAATCCCTGGCCTTGGTCAGCTCATAGTGGATTAGAAGAAACAGAATTGTAAACCATTTCAGTACAGTGGGATAAGTTCTGCATCAATGTGAGTCCAAGTTATTGGAGGAGAATCAAATGATTTTCTTAATTATGGGCATGGAAATGCAATGTTAAAACTGATGCTGGTAGAAGTAGTCAGAAAGGGCTTCTTGGAAGCAGTTATAATCAGGGTAAGTTTAGGACCACCAAATGGACCTATTCCTATTCATTGTCTTATCCCCAGTTTCTAGCACAATGCCTAGTGTGCAGTTCAAGGTTAATAAATTTAAGAATGAATGGAGAAGTGGAGGGCAAAGATAGAAGAGTAGATTGAGCTGTCTAGACCAATGGTTATGGATCATGGATGAGCATTACGATGACCATAGGAAATTCTAACACCATAATTTTGGGATGAGATCTGGGACAACACATTTCTTATAAATCTCCACAAACAATTCTTTTATGCATACTTGTGTAAGAGTTACTACTCAAAAAGGGGAATTGCATCTGTTGAAGCTCAGTGACACAGGATGGCTTGTCACAGGCTGATAATTAAGAAAAAAAACAAGAAGTAGCATAAGAGGTTTTAGGTAGAGCTACTGCCAGAGTAAAGCAAATGAAGTTCTTCTCTATCACTTACAAGGAAGGGTGGGACCTTTTTTTCTAAGTTTTTATTTAAATTCCAATTAGTTAGGGGCGCCTGGGTGGCTCAGATGGTTAAGCGTCTGCCTTCGGCTCAGGTCCTGATCCTGGGGTCCTGGGATCGAGCCCCACATCGGGCTCCTGGCTCAGCGGGGAGCCTGCTTCTCCCTCTCCCTCTGTCTCACCCCCTGCTCATGCTCTCTCTCTATGTGTCTCTGTGTCTCAAATGAATAAATAAAATCTTAAAAAAAAAATTCCAATTAGTTAACATACAGTGTAACACTACTTTACGTGTACAATATAGTGATTCAACAATTTCAACAACATCCAGTGCTCAACACAGCGAGTGCACTCCTTAATCCCCATCATCTATTTAACCCATCCCCCCAGGCACCACCCCTATGGTTTGTTCCCTAGAGTTAAGAGTCTGTTTCTTGGTTTGTCTCTTTCTCTCTTTTTTCCCCTTTGTTCATCTTTTTTTCTTACATTTCACATATGAGTGAAATCATATGGTATTTATCTCTCTCTGACTGGCTTATTTCACTTAGCATAACACTTCCTAGCTTCCATCCATGTCATTGCAAATGACAAGATTTCATTCTTTTTTTTATGGCTGAGTAATAGCCGTGTGTGTGTGTGTGTGTGTGTGTGTGTGTGTGTGTATGTGTATGTGTGTATCACATCTTCTTTATCCATTCAACAGTTGATGGACACTTGGGCTGTTTCCATAATTTGGCTATTGTAGGTAATGCTGCTATAAACATCAAGGTGTATGTATCCCTTTGAACTGGTATTTTTGTATTCTTTGGGCAAATACCTAGTAGTGCAATTACTAGATGGAGCGTAGTTCTATTTATAACTTTTTGAGGAACTTCCATACTGTTTTCCAGAGTGGCGGCACCAGTTTGCATTCCTGCCAACAGCGCACAAGTGTTCCTTTTACTCCACATTCTGGTCACACCTGTTGTTTCCTGTGTCATTGATTTTAGCCATTCTGACAGGTGTGAGGTGATATCTCATTGTAGTTTTGATTTGCATTTCCCTGATGATAAGTGATGTTGAGCATCTTTTCATGTCTTTTGGCCATCCATATGTCTTCTTTGGAAAAATGTCTATTCATATCTTCTGCCCATTTTTAATTGGATTATTTGTTTTTTGGGTGTTGAATTTTATACGTTCTTTATATATTTTGGATACTAAGGAAGGGTGGGACTTTTTGAAAGATGATTATCCTAGTCTAGGTCCCTGCCCCCATCCCAAAACCAAGTCTGTAGCAAACTCTTACAGGTAGTTTATTTGAAGCCGGATTCTAGGAATCAGGAGCTAAGGACCAGTAAAAGTACAATAAAGAAGGAAATAAAGAGTGTGTTATTGAGTTGATAATCTCCATGGGCAACTTCATCTAACCAGACATTCTGAGGAGCATTTAAAAGAACTTTTATAATTTTCCAGCAGAGGACCTCTGAGGAGAAACATTTCTCAGCTCCTATATCCCATTGGTTGAAGTTTGTTCTAGGGTGTTGTTAACTCCTCTGTACCTCCACACATACCAACCAGAGAAATCTTGGGCAGAAAGCAAAATACGTGAAATACATACTTGGGATGAGTTGCTAGCAGAGCAAGACAGTTGAATTTCATTTGGAACTATGCTAAAGACAGCTGGAGTCAGATGTGAGGTTGAGAGGGTAGGGGTAGGAGGTATACCAGAAGAATCTGATATATGAACTTCATAGTTCCTTTCAATGAACATTTAAACTTATTCTACGTATTTGCAGCTACATTTAGAATTATCACCCTTCAATCAGAGCATCTCACTTATTCCTCTGGTTCCATTTAACCTATTAAAGAGTCTGATGCAATCACTGGCTGGGTTCTTTTTGAGTGTATAGACCTTAGCATAATTTCCTTCTTTACATAGTAGGTAAGTTTGCTCAAAACATTCTTTATCAAGATTTTGTTATTCCCTTTTGCCATCACATGGGCAACAAAAGATAAAATAGATAAATCTGACACTGTAAAAATTTTTTAATTTTGTGCAAAGACACTATCAACATAGTAAAAAGGCAATCCACAGAATGGGAGAAAATATTTGCAAATTATTTATCTGGTGAGGGATAAATATCTAAAATATACAGAAAACTTCTAAAACTCACCAACAACAAAACAAACATGTGATTAAAAATGGAAAGGACATGAACAGACATGTCTCCAAAGAAGATATACAAATGGCCAATAAGCAGGTGAAAACATATTCAACATCACCAATTAAGGAAATGAAAATCAAAACTATAATGAGATATAACCTCACACCCATTAGGATGACTACTATAAAAAAACAGGAAATAACAAATGTTGGCAAAGACGTAGAGAAACGAACCCTGGTGCACTGTTGGTGGGGATGTAAAATGGTGTGACCACTCTGAATACAGTATGGTGTTTCCTCAAAAAATTGAAATAAAATTATCATCTGATCCAGAAATCCTTTTCTGAGTATATGCCCAAAATAATTGAAAGTGGAATATCAAAGATGTATACCCACGTTCATAGCAGTATTATTCACAAGAGCTAAAACATGGAAGCAATCCAAGTGTCCATCAACAAATGAACGGATAAACAAAATGTGGTCGGTACATGCAATGGAATATTATTCAGAAAAGGAAGGAAATTCTGCCACATGTAACATGGATAAAACTTGAGGGCATTATACTAAGTGAAATAAGCCAGTCACAAAAAGACAAATATTATATGATTTCACTTACATAATGTACTTAGAGTAGTCAAAATCGTAGAGACAGAAAGTAGATCTGTGGTTCCCAGGGGCTGAGAGTGCGAAATGGAGGATTATTGCTTAATGGACATAGATTTCAGTTTTACACAATGAAAAGAGTATGGATGTGAATGGTGCTGATGGTTGTACAACATTACAAATGTATTTAATATTACTGAACTATACACTTAGAATGGATAGAGGGTAAATATTATTTTATGCACGTTTTGCCACAATAAAATTTTCTTAAAAAATTAAAACACAGTGGGAACAAGGATGAAAGAACAGCACATAATTGTTATTTGTTCTGATGAAGTTGATCTAACACACTCAAAAAAGAAGGAAGGGAAAATGGAATAAATGTCTTGAGTGCTGAATGGGTAATATGTGGGAGCCAAAGGACATTATTTAAATTTTGTAAACCAAATAGTAGATTTTGTAATTCTCCTTTGTTTCTATAAGACCTTTAATTTATAAACTTGTTTCCTTCTTTCCCTTCCTCATCATGCCTCCAAGAGAAGTCTCTCCCTATGTGTAGATAGCTCTCTCCCATAAGCAGCGCTTTGCCCAGACAGACCCTTTTTAATCGTACGCACTCTCAGATCCTTTCCATTTGATCCATTATATATTAGTTACGTGTTTCTGTATAACAAGTTAGCCAAACTCAATGGCTTAAAACAACAAACACTTATTATATTACAGTTCCTGTGGGTCAGGAATTCAAGAGCGGCTTAACTGGGTTAATTGCAGGCTTCATTGCAGTGGGAGGATCCTCTTCCAAGCTCATTATGGTAGCTGGTGGCAGGAAATTTCTGTCCCTCTGGAATGTTAGCTGGAGGCCTCAGTTCCTCTCTGGGTATGCTTCTTCACTGGACTGCTTGAGTCCTCACAACATGGCAGCTGGCTTCCCCAGAATGACCTGAGAGAGAGACAAACAGGAAGAGAGAGAGACAGAGACCGAGAGTAGGATGTTATCTTATTCCACCACCATTAGTATCCCACTGCACCTTCTTCTTTTCTTTGTACTATCTGCTTGACTCTTCATCCCAGCATAGGCTCCTGAGTTTCTTATATGTAAATTGAAGATTCTAATTTTCTTTTACCTCCTGTGATGTTGTAGACATGGGATATGTATATATGTGTATATATATATATATATATATTTTTTTTTTTTTTTTTTTTCTTTTCTGGATGATCTCTATGGATTTTAGAGGTAAGGTAGAAAAAGTCATATTAGACAGCATTATCCTAAGGGAAACTGGAAGTTTCCCAATAAATAATTTTTGAATATGCAAATGAATGAAAAAATGGATACAAAACCAAAGGCTAACTTATTGAATGAAATTACCCTGATCATCTATTATGGAGACTGGATTTTCATGACCATATGATAAGACTGTTTTTTTTTTTTCTGAAGAAAATTGAGACCAGTAATAAAATCAGTGTTCCTGGGTGAGAATAGAATGCATAAAAGTAGAACCAGTTATAAAATTTGGAAGCTTAGTGGCATAAGATCTTCTTGTGTGACCATTGGCATGATGGTTACCTGGAAGGGTGGGTTTATAAACAAGGTAAAATCAATACTTTGTTCAGTGGTGAGCCCATATCCTCAGACTTCTCAGCATCATGTTACACTATTTCAAAACACTCTCATACTGATTGGAAATATGGTTTTCTGTTCATGCACGTGCACCATGAAATGAACAATGGAGATAGAGAGGCATGTCTGTGGGCATGCACATCACTTGAGGCAGAGGTCCATGCCCACCTGACTATTCAGAGATAAATCAACCTGTGGTCTTATTGACAGAAATACCAGCAGCTTGGGGAGTGCTCAGGCTTTATTATCACACCTGGGTGCTATATCCCACAGTGAGCTGTCTACACCTTGCCCAAGATACTCTCCTTCTCTGAGACTCAAGTTATTTGCCCAGAGCTTTATGACAAGTTTTAACTTTCCCCTGAATCAGTGCATTTTTCTTATTAACACTTTTGGTTTTGGAGGCAATAATTTTTTGTACTATTGACTTCAAGTGTTTCCAAGTGTGTTTGGCCAAACTCCTTTATTATTGTCACACTCTCAAAGGCACACTTTGCATTTCTGAGGTAATTCAGGATGTCATATTCTGTTGAATCCCTTCTGATCAAGTTCAAAGATTTTTGAAAGTAGATAATTTTCTCTTAAGCTAGGAAGCATAAAGGAGTATGTTTTTTCAGCTGTATTTCAGAGGTTTCATTCTGTAAAGAGGAATGGTTGACTTTTGGTGAAGAAATTAATATTCTATTTTTCTAAATTATGTCTTTTTTCCAGAAAAAGAAAGAAAGAAAGAAAGGAAGGAAGAGAGAGAGAAAGAACTATTTATTAACACTGCTTTAACCTACAATCATTATGAAAGTGGGCAAATGTGGTTGCAAACCTTGATAGATCATTCTTTGTTGTTGTCATTGTTTTATTTGCTTGATGGTACATCATCATTTCCTATGGTTCCATTTAAGTAGGCATTGCTTTCATTGATAGAAAATTTTAGATTATTTGGTTCAAGCACCAAAGAAGTCATAAGACTAACTTGTCAAAGATTACTTTTCAAATTTTGGTATTAGAAATTATGGGAATTCATTTACTAGACTAAAAAAAAGGAGAGCATCTCAAAAGTCTATCTGTGAAAGTCTCCAATTCTAGACAAATTAAGATAGAAAAGGAAAAGACTATTTAAAAGTTAGAGATTTTCTGGCCATTACGAAAACAAAACAAAACAAAACAAAACACAGAAAAACAAAAAAACGTTGGCTTTCCACCTCCCGGCAGTCTTTCAAATCATAGCACAGGGTTGCATGAACTGAATGTAGGCTTTTATTAGAACACTTTTAAGAATTAGGGGACATGATATTGATTTCCTTCCACCAGAGGGCACCATAGACTACAATCCAGCAACCGTGCTTGAGGGCCTGGGTACATAGACTCAATAATCTAGAGCAGCTACTTGTAGGTTTTATATTTTTGTACCAAGGCTAGGTTTTTAAGATCAACAAATGGGCATTATCGATTTTTCAATAAGGTAGGATTTATAGTAAAGACACTAATGTGACTCTATACTTTTCTGACATTTTACCCTCCAGACGGGAAAGAAATATGAAAACAGAGGAGTAATCTTACATTTATACCTGTCCTTCCATAAGGTTATTTATTTAGAAATTAGCTGATGGAAAACTGTTTGCTACAGGAACCCCATGACAGAGTCCACCTACAATCCTGCCTGTTGGGATTCATCTGGGACAAGTATTTGGAATTGTGAGTTCTGTGGAATTGTCATAGGTTCTAATTTCCAAAGGCAGCTACAAGGAAGCAAGGCCCTGTCTCTCCAGATGTTTCTCTAGTTCTTAGCAGTTATGCATATCCATTCACTTCCAACCCGGTGGTGCGCTGAGAAATCTCTGCCTTGTTCAGCGAAGATGATGCCTCCGTTTAACATCTACTGAAAATCCAGGCTTTGCCCTGAGTCTCTGACAATTGAATGCTTGCAAGCCGCCCTTTCGTTTCCTTCAAATGCTAGGCCTGGAAAGACAGATTTACTTGTACTCCTTTTGTACTCTGAGGGGCAAATTTTATGAGCTGAAAGCTCGCTTGCAGGCTCCTGTGAGTGTTCAATAAGCCACAGTGCGTGTGAAGTATAACCCCCACGGCTGCTTTCTACGGGCTGATGAGGGCTGAAATAGTGCATTTGAAAATGGAGCACCATTTGAAATTCATGGGCTGGCAGGGATCACAGCTGATCATAATTTCTCATGTGAAAATGTGATTTCCCTCCCCCTGTTTCTTCTTGTTAGGCTACTGAGGAGTATTAAGTGTGTCTCCCAGCCTGTGACAAAGGACTTCTGCAGTGGTGATGCTGGGAGAAAAAACTGAAAGTTAACAAAGGCATCAGGTTTCCAGACTCTGACTTCTTAGACTTAGCAAGGGATGGCTTTCAGGTGTTCGGAATGATGAACCCTAACATGGGGAAAAAAGCCAATGCTTCTGCACTGTTTAAGCCATGCTCCAATTTTAATAATTGTCTCCACAATCACTTGGGATAATAATGTGAGCTTGTACTTAACAAGTGTGTCCTAAGAGGTAAGGTAGCTTTACAGCTGGGTGGGCATCCAGAGGCCTAAACTACCCACCCACCTTGCCTAGGACTCTGGATAGTGATTACTTCTATTCTCGTATAGCAGTTAAGGAATTACTAAGTCATTTACATATGTAACTAAATAGACATTCCACACAGCATGAATTATTTTGTGAGCAAAGGTAACTTTTCTTGTGGGTCCCTTAACCACAATATCATGCCTTCCTTATTCTAATCTCGCCCAATCCTGGATTATTTTAGGTCCTCTACAAAGCCTAAATCCTCCCCCTACCGAATTTAATTATGAGAATTCATGACTGCCCCATGTCAGAGCAATTTAATGGGAAACATGGACTCTCGAAGTGGGGGCTCCAGTTCCACTTAAATAGTAAGGAGGAATGATAAGTTGCAATTGATCATTCAAAGCTCTTGACATGGACATTCAGTCTGAGTAAAGCAGTGTATTCTTTTGCATTGGAATTATAGCAACAGAGTGTGGTCGCATCAATCAGAATCGATTTGACAATTAAGGATTTCTGACTAATAAGAATAGGAAACGAAATAGTTGCTGAATAAAAATAGGGTGTTCCCCACCCCCTCTGCATCCCTTCTCTCATTGCCTTCTCTCTCCTTCCCTTCAAAGCATTTAAGGAATCAAAAGAGACATTTGTTATCTGTACTCCCTTACTTCCCATTTCCTCCACCCCCAATTATTGCTTTCCGCCCACAAGCTTCTCCTGAAGCTGCTTGTGGCAAAGTAATCACTGACTTCCTGATCGCCAAGGTCAAGAGAAGCCATCCTGTCCTTGTTGGAATTGCCCAGCTGTCAAGTCTGGCATCAGACTTCCTTTCTTCCCTCCCATGGTGGTTCATCTTGTTGAATTCCATCTCTTTGACCATTTTCTCTCTTCTTCCTCGCCCACACTTACACATTCTCTTGAGTTTCCTTCTCAGTGCTTCTTTCTCAATCTATATGTCCCCTAAATCTCCTGCTCCGACTCCAACAACTATTTATATAATGATAATTTCGTAGTCTTTTCTCTGGTTCAGACTTCGGACGTTCAGCCTCATCTTTCTGTCTCCTGAATTTTCCCACCCACATGTCCAGAGTGGAGACAATGCTACGCTTCCTCCAAAACTCTTGCTTTCTCAGGGCTTCTGGGCGGCTCAGTCGCTTAAGGGTCTGCCTTCGGCTCAGGTCATGATCCCAGGGTCCTGGGATGGAGCCCCGTGTTAGGCTCCCTGCTAAGTGGGAAGCCTGCTTCTCCCTCTCCCTCTGCTCCTCCCTCTCCCTCTGCTCCTCCCTTCTGCTTGTGCTCTCTCTCTCTGTCAAATAAATAATAAATCTTTAAAAAAAAAAAAGCCTGTTGCTTTCTTTTTTGTATTTTACTGGCCACATCTCTGCGAGCCTTCCCTATAGTTATGTGGGGCCACATGACAGACTTATGGCCAGTGGAGTCTGGGTAGTTGACACAGATCACTTCCATTTCTGGTCCCGGTGATACCTTGTATGATTTCCTAAGCTCTTTCTCTCCTCTGCCATTGGAAGATCGTAGTGGCACCAGGTCCACCAGCTTGGAACATTCACACCACGTTTTTCTGGAAAGAGGAGCAAGGTTGTGTTAGACCACTGAGAACTGCGTTGTTGGTTACAGCAGTCAGATTATCAGGATTGTCACAGTGTAATAAAGGACTCGGATGTCTCCAAAACGAAACTCCTCTTGTTCCACCCACACTTCCCTATCTCAGTGAATGGGACCCAACTCTCCCAAACCAGAAACTTTATTTATTTATTTTTTATTTAAGTTCAATTAACATATACTGTATTATTGGTTTCAGAGGTAGACATCAGTGATTCATCAGTCTCATATAACACCCAGTGCTCATTATATCACATGCCCTCCTTAATGTCCATCACCCTGTTACCCCACCCCCTCACCCCCCCTCCCCTCCAGCAACCCTCAGTTTGCCTCAAGACTCTCAAAGCTTTATCCTCCAACCTTATTTCCACACCCAGTCTCTCACCAAGCCATGTTAATTTGACCTCTTTAACATATCCACGGAGACTCTCTAGTTCAGACCCTTGTGGCTTCTGGCATGCACAATTCCAATAGCCTCCTGATTATTCTCTGCTTGTAATCTACTCTCCTTTCCTTCCCAGTCTGTTGGGAAGTCCTTTGTAGGGTGAGCTTGTTCTTCATAATTACAGTTGACGCTTGAATAACACATATTTGAACTGGGGGGGTCCACTTATACGTGGATTTTTTTTTATAATACAGTACTAGAAATGTATTTTCTCTTCCTTATGATTTTAATACATTTTCTTTCCCCTATCTTACTTCATTGGTAAGAATACAGTATATAATACATATAACATACTAGATACGTGTTAATCGGCTGTTTATGAGTTAGGCTTTCAGTCAACAGTAGGCTATTAGCAGCTCAGTTTTGGGGGAGTCAAAAGTTCTATGCAGATATTTGACTGTGCAGAGTCAAATATCTAAACCCTACATTGTTCAAAGGCCAAACACATGTCTTTTTAGTCCTAAAAATTAATAGCACCAATTTTCCACTAAGAAAGGAATATATATGTGTATTTTAGAAACTTTGGAAAACTCAGAAAAGTATTAAACAGAATATAAATATCATTTATAATTTCATTGCCCCAATACAAACACCATTTCCACGGCGTCCTATGTTATTTTTATGTGTGCTTATTACTTAGAGTATTTTAAGTTAATTTTCATTTTTATCAAAGTAATAAAAAGAAGCAAATGCTTTTCAAGTAGTTTGGGGATTTATTCAGTTGTTTTTCTTCATATTTCTAAATGATATGCTTGGGGACACCTGGGTGGCTCAGTGGGTTAAGAGTCTGACTTCGCCTCAGGTCATGATCTCAGTGACCTGGGATTGACACAAGCTCCATGCTCAGCAAGGAGTCTGCTTGTCCCTCTCCCTCTACCCCTACCCCCGTTCATGTGTTCTCTCTCTCTCAAATAAATCAAATCTTAAAAAAAATAAATGACATTCTTGTACTGTTATTCTTTGATTTTTAAATTTTTTTTCTTGATTTTTAAAATTTTATGTTATCTACTCACTCTGTACTATGGAAAAGGAAGATTAAGTTCTGTTATATTCCACACAAACCTACTACCTGACATGAAATTTTGCCATTCTTTTTGGTTAAATCAGTAATGGTATTGACATTATTATTACTCTGTAAATATTATTCAAAATCGATCTTCAAAAGGTACCCTGATTATATTTCTTTTCTTGTTCAAGCTTTTCCTTTTTCTTTTTTTAAGATTTTATTTACTTATATGAGAGAGAGAGAAGCAGGCTCCCCACTGAGCAGGGAGCCCAACGCAGAGCTCTACCCAAGGACCCAGAGATCATGACCTGAGCTGAAGGCAGATGCTTAACCGGCTGAGCCACCCAGGCATCCCTCAAGCTTTTCCTTTTCCTTTTTCAGTGTCTATTTATTGGCTTTTCATTTTTCTATATATCTATCACAAATCTATCTCTACATCCTCAAAGAATAAAATATTCTTTTCACTGCGTAAAAACACATTAGACATTCAGTTAAGTACACTTGGGGGGCACTTTCCTTATTAAAGCCCTCCATATTCATGTTCCAACCTGGACTATATTTTTTTAGTATCCAAAATATATTTTTTATTTTTATTTTTATTTTTTACTTTTTTTTAAAGGTTTTATTTATTTATTTGACAGAGAGAGACACAGTGAGAGAGGGAACACAAGCAGGGGGTGTGGGAGAGGGAGAAGCAGGCTTCCTGCAGAGCAGGGAGCCCGATGCAGGGCTCGATCCCCGGACCCTGGGATCATGACCTGAGCCGAAGGCAGACGCTTAACGACTGAGCCACCCAGGCGCCCTCAAAATATATTTTTTAAAGATTTTATTTATTTATTTGGCAGAGAGAAAGAGAGTGACAGCAGGAACTCAAGCAGGGGGAGTGGGAGAGGGAGAAGAAGACTTCCCGCGGAGCAGGGAGCCCAATGCGGAGCTCGATCCCAGGACCCTGGGATCATGACCCAAGCTGAAGGCAGAAGCTTAACAACTGAGCCACCCAGGCATCCCCCAAAATATTTAAATAATGCTTAAAATCAATAAAAAGAAGAGAAACATGGCAAAAATATGAAAAGGTATTCATAAAAAAGGGAAGACTGTGGCCATTAAACCTGTGAAAGTTTGCTCCGTTTCATAGGTACGGGCAAAATTAAAAAGCTTGATGATTCTCAGTTTATTAAAAAGTTGCACTGGTATAAACTTTTGGGGGAGTGTATCAGAATCTAATGAAGTTGCAGACATGCGTGACCTACAAGACAACAATCCATTAGAAGTTATATACCCTAAAGTAATGCTTACTGTTATGTATGAGCAGATGTATACACCTATGCATTTGGCAGCATTGTTCTTAATGACTCTTAATGAGAAGAGTGGTGATGTCCATCACTAGGACAATGGATAAATGAATTATGGTGTGGAAGTCCATTCCATGCAGGGGAATGCAGTACTGCGGTGAAATTAATGAACTACATATCTATACGGATGAATCTCATGTAACAAATGCCAAGAAATGATAAAATGCCAATTTCAATACAGTAATTATTCCTATGAGAAAAGTGTTGGGGAGGTGATGCACTAGGAATACACAGAGGACTTGAACTGCATTTGCATTTTCTTTTGGGTTTACTTAGTGACTGCATTATATTATTTATCTGAAATATTCTATAATACATGGAAAAACAAAAACAAAAACAAACCTGAAGTCAAATAAATCATTGGAGAGCAGATTTGGTGTGATTTTTCAGTATGTAGAGATTGGCTGATTTCACTGGTTGTAGGGTCCCCATTGAATGATTCTCCAGGAAAAGGACAAAAAGTGTTAGCGACAAAACAGAAAAAAAATAAAAAGGGGGCTAACTACTTGATTTTCCTCCTTCCCTCTAAACTTGTCTTCAAGACTCGAGGTGTTTGGATGGTGTTTGGAGCTGAGTCTCCCGGCTTGGTCTGTGGCTGTGGTGCAGCTTCATTTTGCCTCGAGGGAACTTTATGCCTGAAAGCTCATGAAATTGCAATGAAATATCTGACTAGAAAGGTGAGCTCTGAACATGTCAGTCTGTCATTGTAACTGGGAAACACCTTCAGAAAGATTCAGCCTTCTGTAACCCCAAACCTTGCAGACCTGTGTGGAAATGTTGAAAGCTTTCCCAGATTTGCACCCACTTTAAAACTGTAGGAGTTTGTCTTGCTAATTAGGCTAAGGTATTCTGCCAGTAATGTTTATTAACAGAATTTCTAAAAAAAAAAAAAAAAAAAAGAAGAATTTCTAATTCAGTCCTGATGCTTCCACATATGTTTCATTTTCGATTAGACACATCTCTGCCTTGGATTGTCAATATTTTCCATGGTAATGATTAGGGAACTGGGACAGGCACATGAGATTAAAGGTACGGCATCAAGCACCTGATCCCATCACAACCTAGGGATTGTGTCCTGTTACTCTGTCCACCATTAAAAGGAATTCTATGGAGTTCTGCAGTGAAGGCAATGGACTGAACATGAGAGTTCTTGAAATCACTCCTAGCCTTACTAACTTACTGTCTAGTGGTGCGGTAAGTACTCCGGATCTCTCAGCTACACGTTGTAAAATGTTAAAATATTTACAGCACTCACAAGGGTATAGTAAGGCTTATTAAATGTTTAGAAATTCCGACTAATAAGCTGCTTTTCTTCTAAAGCATTCAAGATACTAAAACTAATTAGGTGCTATCTACTTATTAAGTGCTAGATGATGAATGTTTTTCCTGAGTTTTGAAATTCTGGGGAAGAAATTGTGAGGCCTAATTATTGTTGGGAGTGAATACCATACATGATAAATAGCAGGAAAAAAAACTTCAAATTATTACGGTAGCAGATTTTAGCTGTTTCACCGGTGGGGCTGGGAAAAGGCACTGTCTAAATTGAAAGGTACAACAAACATAAAGACACATTGGATATCTGGACTTCCAGGATGGACTTCAGGATGCAGCCTCAGGGTGTCATGTGAGTTGAGACTATGGAGAATGATAAGGTTCTTTATGAGCTAATTTGTATCTGGAAAAGCCCGTTTCCAGAAGCATAGTCAATCTGGCCTAGAATATTCTTGCGTTTCAGGAAGACATAAAATCTGCCCTTCGGTAGAGAAAAGAATGGCTGTGGATTTAGAAGAGAAAGAAACACTTCACCCCTGATCTCAAAGCATGACTCCCCCAAATTTCTAGAACTATTACCTAGAGTCTGAAGAGAGGGTCAGGCATTGAAGCAACAGTCTGGAGTGCTTTCTTTACAAAAACTTCATTGGTATTATGTCTCAGCTCTCAGCCTGATCATGTCAGCACCCACCCTCCCTCCCAGAAACTGAGATTTGTTTCAGGGAGAGACTTTTCCCTTTCTTATGTCCAGGTGGGTTATACCACAGCCAGCCTTATCAATTATAAGGAATAACTTAATAGCACTAGGAAAAAATTGCATTTTAGTGATTGGCTATAACTGTTAGGTAAACCAAAGAATGATTATCCTTTAAAGTATAAAGTACTTTAGGGTTTAGAAAGTGTTTTCATTCTCTTCTGGTTCTAGTCAGAAACCAAAGATCCATTTTTTTAATAGTGATTTTACCAGACATCGGCTTATTTGTCTCTTTCAGAATGTCCTGTGTATGCTGAGAACTGTCTATGGCTCTTCAAGCTGTCAGTTCCTTTCATAGAGTTTTTAGGGGTGGGGAATCTAGAAACCTTGAAGTCTTGTTTAAGACCTGTATTATTTTGATTCCAAGTGAATGGAAGTCAATTTTATATGGCTTAAGCTCAATGAGAGGGATGTATTTGGTTTAAAAACCAAGCTGTAAGTTGAGAAAGGATGACACTGAGCTCAGAAACATCTGGAACTAAGAACTTGAGTGCCAACAAGACTTCCCCTCTGCCTCTCATTTTTGCTTTTCTTTGAGTTCCAATTTCATTCTCTCTCCTTTTAAGCCACTGCTCGAGCTGTGTGGACTAATGTTGTCTTTAATTTTTTTTAAGGTTTTATTTATTTATTTATTTTAGAGAGGAGAGAGTTTGCACGCACATGTGAGAGGGGGGAGGAACAGAGAGGGAAGGAGCGGGAAGGGGAAAGAATCTAAAGCGGACTCCACGCTGAGTGAGGTGATGGATGTGGGTCTCGATCTCATGACCCAGAGATCACGACCTGAGTGGAAACCAAGAGTCAGGTGCTTAACCAACTGCACCACCCAGGCGCCCCTTTAATTTCTAATTTAAAAAAAAATGGAGAGGAAAGCCTTCGATACGGTTGGGGGTGGCAGGTGAGAAGAGTAAGAATACCTGACATTTCTGTGAGAATCAGATGGCTGTAGCAGAGAGAAGAGCTCACCGAATAAGACTGGTGTTATTCTCGGAAGGAATCCTGTTTAGGGCAGATGAAACAAGGGATGCCTGTGGAGAAATGCCATTGAGTCCTTCAACATTTGTAATTTACAGTTGAGAAAACAGATGTAGAGTGGGGTAGTGATTTGTTCAATGTCATGCAGCTCCTAAGTGAAAGAACTTTGAACTTGAGCCTGGACTTCTGTCTTTGGGCCCCTTGTCTTCTCTGAGGTGTCACCATGTGATTTAATCTAGAGGTTGGCAGCATGAAGCTTGGTGTATGTCAGAGGATACTGTCATATCTATAAGATTCCTTGGGAAGGGACATGGAAGTTCTATATTGTCACAGGTTTGGGGATGGCCTCAAAGAGCCTGTGAGCAATGCTAGGGAGTCATTCCCAGAGTCAACGTTTATTCATCGAGCACCTTCACTAAGACATGGACTGTGTTAGGCTTTTGAATTCCAGAGTGATAAAAAAGAGAAATTTTATAACTACTTAACTAAATAATTATAAAACATTAAATATGCAAAAAAGGAAAATTATGTGATGCTAGGAGAAGATACAAAATGATATAATACAGGATTGTGCAGTTATGAAGGTTTTCCTTGTGGAGGACCCTAAGATTATTTAACCATGCGAGAAATTAGTTAATTCTTTTTTTTTTTTTTTTAAAGATTTTATTTATTTATTTGAGAGAGAGAGAATGAGAGAGAGCACATGAGAGGGGGGAGGGTCAGAGGGAGAAGCAGACTCCCCGCCGAGCAGGGAGCCCGATGCGGGACTCGATCCAGGGACTCCAGGATCATGACCTGAGCCGAAGGCAGTCGCTCAACCAACTGAGCCACCCAGGCGCCCCGAAATTAGTTAATTCTAAGAGTTGATTCCTAAATGTGGATAAAAGCTCTTGGTTTTCTCTCTGAAAGGAATCCAGTTTGGGGACTCATACTCTGAACTGAAGGGCGAAAGACGTGAATTCAAATCAGGGGAAATACAGTATCATCATTAAGCGCCAATCGCTGTCAGTTTCTGTAACAGTTTCTTATTGCCATATAAGAAACTAATTCAATGGCTTAAAACAAGACATGCATCTGCTCGTTGGTGGGGGTTTTGCTGATTTACATTGGGCTTGACTGTGCAGGTCTATTTCAAGCTAAGGATGCAGCTGGGCTTGGCTCCTTCCCACCACTTGCTTCAGGCCGCTCCATTTGTATTCATTTTGGGGCCCAGCTGAGAGGATAGCAGCCACATAGGGGAACCACCTCTCATGATAAATGTGCAGATACGAGAGAACAAGCCCAATCATGCAAGCAAGTTTTATGCTTTTGATTGTGTCACGTTTGCTGGCATCCTATTGGCTGAAGAAAGTTACATGCCGAAGTCCAAAGTCAAAAAGTGGAGAACATGCCTCTCATGGAAATGGTGGTGATGGGTGGGGGAGGGGATTGAATAGCTCTAAACAATCCCATCTACCAGAGTCCATAGGCGAAAGTACCTTTCGAAAGTATATTGAAAAAGTGCATTCCTGGGTGATTCTAGATGAGAAGCATAAAATATTGTGAGAAAGTGCTGACTTTTAAGAGTGGTGAACATATATTTTTGCCACTAAAGGGAATCAATGGCTTTCTTTTTAAAAATTTATTTTCCTATATACCGAACTTCTACTCCATCTACTCTTATTAATTTCATGTTAACCAAGTACATTAGTCAGGGCTTTCCAGGGAAATAGAACCAATAGGATATAAACAGATATATAGAAAGAGATTTAATACAAGAAATTTGGCTCATGCAATTACGGAGGATGAGAAATCCCACAGTCTGCTGTCTGCAAGCTGGAGGCGCAGAAAAGCCAGGGGTGTGGGTGTTGGGGGAGCTGATGGTGTAATTCCCAGTCAAAGTCTGAAGGCCCAAGAACCGGGAGTTCTAATGTCCCAAACCAGGAGAAGAGAGAGTAAATTTGCCCTTCTTTTGCCTTTTTGTTCTATCTGGGTTCTCAATGGATTGGATGATGCTCACGCACATGGGTGAGGGTGATCTTTACTCAGTCCGGAAAAACCCTTGCAGATATAACCAGAAATAATGTTTTACCAGCCATGTGGGCATCCTTAGCCCAGTCAAACTTATTCATCATGCCAAGTGATCATCTGATTTTATGATTTGTCTTTCATTGTATTTGGGGGTGGATGGGGAAAGACAGTAAGAATGTGACTTATCACAGTTTTTTCCTTTTTCAAATCTTGGGTTCAGAGTTAAGTTAGTGATTATTGTCAGTTTGAGTCACATTGTTAACATTAGTCCATCATGGACGTCCCCTTTCTTGTTTTCTTTTTCTTTTTTTTTACTTTTTCTTTCTAATCCTCATAGCCCAGTCTCATTCTATTTCCCTTCTCTACCTTTGGTAACGATTCTGAATCTTTAAATGTATATCTTTCTGTTCATATGTGTTCTTCCTAACTGTGTATTGATAGTTTTGTGTTACTGTATTTTTAAGTTATGCAAGTTGTGTATTGGTTACAGATCTCATTTTATTTCTTCTTTTTGAACTCAGCACTTCTCTAATAACATCCATTCATGTTTCTGTGCATATCTACTATTCATTGTTTTTCATTGCTATTTAGTGCTTGGGCTGGAGGGGGTGTGTATCTACCACATTTTCCCATTCTCCCAAAGACGGAGGCTCAGATTTCTTCTAGCTCCCCATGACTATCAATAACCCTAAAAGGAAAATCCTTATACAAATCCCCTTATGAACTTATATAAAAAAATTCCTTGGGATATTGTATTATTATAGACCAGCTTCTGTTGCAGTAACAGTGGCTTAATATAACAAAAATTCATTTCTCACACATGCTAAAGATACAACCTAGGTCTCAGCATATGGGATATGCTCATGGTAGTCACTCAAGGATTCAGGTTGATAGAGACTCCATGTTGGCATATGGGTTCCATTATCACTGCAGCATTGGGAAGAGAGCATTCATCAAAAATGAAATACCTCGGGCGCCTGGGTGGCTCAGTTGTTAAGCATCTGCCTTCGGCTCAGGTCATGATCCCAGGGTCCTGGGATGGAGTCCCGCATTGGGCTCCCTGCTCAGTGGAGAGTCTGCTTTTCCCTCTGCCCCTCCCTCCCCCACTCGCTCTCTCTCTCTCTCTCTCAAAAAATAAATAAATACAATCTTTAAAAAAAATGAGCTAAGTCAGGCAAATGAATGAAATGTGGGGAAAAGTTTCATTTTATTCTGACTTTGAGAGAGATTTCCCAAGTAATCTACACTTTCCTCATTGGTTTGGTGGTGCCATCTTTATTGTATATTAAATTTCCACATTTATATGTGTCTGCCTTTCTATTTATTTCTTTTTTCTCTTTTACATTTAAGATTAACTTAGTGATTAGTGGATATCTATTGTTCCAAGTAAATTTTAGAGTGAATTTATTAAGTTCCTGAAAAATAGAAATAAATGTTGAATGGTATTGAGTAGAATTTGTAGGTTAATATAAGTATAATTTATGTTCTTACAATATTAAGTTCTCTTATCTAAGGCTGAGGACTGTCCCCCTCAGTGACTCCAGTTGTATTTTATGTGCTTTATTAGATGTTTAAATTTTTCTCTATGTAAGTGTTGTTTACTTAGTTTTTATTTAAATTTTGTGTAAACATGACAACTTGCTAAACTTTCCTATTAGATTTAACAATAGAATAATTCTTATTTTTTTATGTTTTAAGGCAGATAATATTTTTATAAATAATGACAACTTTATTTCTTTTGTGCCAAATCTTACCACTCTTGTTTCTTTTTCTCTCCTTGTACTATTGGCCAGGACTTTCAGAACCATGTTAAGCATTAATAGTGTTGATGGGCATACTGATCTCATTCTCAGTCTTAAAGGGAATGTATTTAAGGTCTTCTGCTAAGAGTAATGTATGCTATAAACATTTGGTACATGATCTTTGATCTTTGTGAAGTAAAGGGATTCCATTCTAATCTTAAACAGGTTAAGATTTTTTTTTTAAGTCTCGGGGCACCTGGATGGCTTAGTTAGTTGAGCGTTTGACTCTTGGTTTCGGCTCAGGCCATGATCTCGTGGGTCCTGGGATTGAGACTCATGTGGGGCTCTGGGCTCAGCAGGGAATCTGCTTGAAGGCTCTCTCCCTCTGCTCCTCCCCCCACTCACATACACTCTTTCTCTGTCTCTCAATAAATAAATAAATAAATCTTTTAAAAAAAAGTTTTTAAAGAAACCTTAAGTCCTAAAATTTATCAAGTGCTTTTTCTGAATCAAATGAGTCTCGTTTTTAAAAAATTTTTAGCCTACTATACAGTAAATTAGGTAATGTATTTTCTAATTTTAACCCCTCTTTGTATTCTTGGGATGAGCCATACCTGGCCATTATTTATTACATATAAGCTCATTGTTGGATTCAGTTAGCTGTAAGTCAAATTCCTTACAATGCTGCAAGGGTCTACAGAGCAGCTCATTCCCTCCCCTCTGTGTTTCATCCCAAGTATCTCTGACTTCATTTTCTTCTACTGTGTTCATGCACTTTTTTCATTCCAGTCATTCTGGCCTCCCTACTAGTCCTAGACCCATCAGCCACATTCTCACCCGAGCACCTTTGCATTCGCAGTCCGTTCTGCCTAGAAGGGTCTTTCTTCAGACACACACTCCTTCTTCACCAACTTCAACTTTACTCAATGCCTCATTTCCTCACTGACACCCACGGGCCATTCCTATCTAAAATTGCAACATATCCACTCAGCATTCTCTACTCCCTCTCTTTGCTATATTTTACTTTACTAACTAAGTTTTTTAAAATTTTCTGTATTTTTGATGCTCTGGCATTTGTGATAGCACTGACTAGGGGTGAGACTGCCTCTCCGGAATCCAGGCAATTCTGAGAGAAAACAAAGCACTCACCCAAACATGTCTTCCATGTACAAACTAACTGATCCAGAACCCACACCTCCAAACCATCACCTTCATCAAATTCTTGCCTATCAAGCTAGTATTTCTCCTGCCCTGAATCAACCTGGATCAGATCCCAGACAACCAGAGAAAGCATCTATGTCCCAAAGCCCACAGGAAGTATTCAGACTAGCCAATCTTAACATTGTCTATCCTGCCCTGCTTTGCTTTTCCCACAGACACCCCTATAAAGGCTGTGGCCTCTGCCTTCTGGTTCCTTCTGCCTCCCAACTGCCCTTGATGCTCCCCCATGTGGCCCAGAATGACATGCAATGCCTCCCTTTTCCAGGGATGTGTGAGTATAAACTTACTTCTTCGTGACAATCATTCCCGGTCTGCATGTCTTACCATACCTAATGAAAGCAAGTCTTGCATACAAATTTTAGAAAACTTATTTCTTATTTCTTATCACTTGGTATATAATATACTATACAGTTTACTTATTTATATTGTTTATTACAAGCGTTTCCCAACTAGAATGCAAGTTCCATAAAGCAGGAATTTATTTTAGTTGTTTTTTTTTTTTCCACTTCTATATCTCCATTATCTAAAATGGTTCCTAGCAAATACTGGACCCCTAATAAATATTTATGAAATAAATGAATGAAACATTAATGAGTAGAATGAATCTGTACTTTTCCTTTCTTGTACTGGTTCCAAAACCAGATAAGGAAAATAAGAAGCAGTCAATGTTGGCATTTTGATATATATTCTATCACTCAATTTATACATTTTTTTATTTACAGTTGACTTCATGTTCTCATTTGACAACAACATTTGAATGTTTGTTTAGTAGCTTCCTAGTTTGTACCACACACTATGCTAGGTACTGGGCAGGCAAGATGGACACAAAGAAACACTATTCATTCTTGTCTACAGGCAGTTTTCAGTCTTCCATTTATTGATCTCCTGTTTAACATTATATTATAGGCATTACCTCTTGTTATGAAAACAAGAGTCTCATGAAAATTAATTTTAATGACTATGGAATCGAGGACAAAACAATTTTCCACTTATTACATTGAGTCAGTGGACTTGCTTTGTTTATAGACACATGTTTAAATGAGTGGCTGATAATTTAAAAGTGAGCAGTTTAACAGTATATAATCCAGCTTTCCAGTTGTTCTAGAAAAATAGGGAATTCTAGAAAAAGGAGCCTACATTCTCTAACTGATACTTGCAGCCAAGCGGTAGCATCTAATTGAGACTGGGGTATTGGCTTGTCAGTAGAGGTTTTTTTCATCTGCCTGCTTCACTCATTTACATGAGTGGCCTCTGCTTATTTTGAATTTGCGACCTCTTCATAGAGTATTAACATTATATGGATGTACCATAATTTTCTTAGCTGTTTCCCCAAAGTTGTTGCTAAATGTTGTAAGCAATGAACAAATCTCTGTCTTTATGTCAGTTTTTTTCCCAAGGGCAAATTCCTAATAAGGAAATTATTAAGTCATAGGGTAGGGATATTTTAATTGATTTTCAAAAAAAGTATACAATTTTCTACTCCTAGTTAGGTACAAGGATGCATATCTCAATAAAGGTCTACTGAAGCTGCATTTTAGAATGTCTTTACTAATTTAATAAGCAAACATTGTGTTTTAATTTGGATTTTTTTGACCACCACTGAGATTAAACAGTTTCTGTGTTTTATTGGCAGTTACACAGTGCTATTTGCAAATTGCTTTTATTTTAATTTGCCATATATTCATGTTTGGTATGAGCTCTTCCTATATGAATTATATTAATGATTTCTTTGACATAGTTGCTGTAAATATTTGCTTTTTGTTTTTTAATTTTCTTTATGTTTTCATAGATAAGTAGAAGTTATTTACTTTTAATATTCAAATCAAAAGATAATTTCATTTCTTATTTCTTATATTGTCTTTAAGTTGACTGTATTTTTTCTCCTATGGAGATTAAATAACACATGTGCATTATATGTTTTATGATTGAATTTAAATACTTCACTCTTTTTTACCTTGGAGTTCACTTTGATGCAAGGTGAGAACTTAAATTTTGTAGTTATTGTCAACTTCTACTATTTTATTTTTTTATGAACATCAAGTCAATATTCTGAAAAATAATGATTAAATAATTCTCCTCTTTCCCACTGATTTGTGTACCTCACTTACTGTGTATTAAATTCTAATATGCATTAGAATCTATATCTAAGTGATATGCTTTGTTTCAGGGATCTGCCTCTAAATGCTTAAGACATTTCATTATTAAAACTTCATGGTAAGCTATGGAGACCACAGAAAGATCGTTGGTTGCTAAAAGTTGGGGGTAGAAGAAGGAATAAATGGTTAAAGCACAGAGGGCAGTGAAAACACCTTATGATGCTATAATGATGGACATATGTCATCATACATTTGCCCAAACACATAGAATGTACAACACCAAGAGTGAACCCTAATGGAAACTGTGAACTTTGGGTGATAGTGATGTGTCAATGGAGGTTCATCAGTTGTAACAAATGTACCACTCTGTGGAGATGCTGATAATGGGGGAGGCTGTACATTTGTGGGGGCAGGAAGCATATGGGAAATCTCTATGCCTTCCCCTCAATGTTGTTGTGAACCTAAAAATGCCTTCCCAAAATAAAGTCCTAAAAAATACCCAAAACTTTATGCTATACTTTAGCAGCCAAATCCTGCTTAATACCAATCCTTATGATTTTATTTTTTAAACATAGCCATTCTAATTAAAAAAAAAAACTTTTTTCTAGAAGAAATTTGGAATTTGTGATAGAAAATATTGACAAACTAAAATTTGGTCTTTTGAAAAGAACAAAAGCAATGAACTCTTAACTAGAATAACTAAAAACAAAAACAAACAACAACAAAGAGAGAAAGAGGAGACACCACAGCAGATGCCTCAGAAATAAAAAAGATTATAAGAGAGTATTTTGAACAATTATATACCAAGAAACTGGAAAACCTAAAGAAAATGGACAAATTCCTTGAAACATATAACTTACCAACACTGGGTATTAAAGAGGGCACGTACTGCATGGAGCACTGGGTGTTATACACAAACAATGACTCATGGATCACTACATCAAAAACTAATGATGTGATGTATGGCGATTAACATAATAAAAAAAAGAAAAAAAAAGAGAAATAGAAAGTGTGAATAGACTGATGATATGGTTTTGGTTACAGTTGCTGGAAAAACATTGAAAATATTAATGATATCACACATCTCTTCCCTGATTCTGGTTTTAATGGAAATATCTCCAGTTTTTACCTTCAGGGATATTGCCCATTGATTTGTCAATATCTTCATCAAGTTAATAAATATCCTTCTCTTCCTAGTTTGTTAATTATCTTTATATGGAACTGGAGCTAAATTTAAATGACTGTCTTTTCTGACATCTCTGAAGACAATTATATTTTTAAAATTTTACTACATGGTTATACATCAGATTATTAATTTTTAAGTAATAAATACATCTTTGCATTTCTGAGTTCGGAATGAATCGTTCTTTTTCCTGTTGTTGAATTTTGTTTACTCCTTTTAAAGATATTTATACTTATAAATCAGATTACATAATAGTTTTCTTTTTGGCTTATATTTGTCAGTTTTATGGTTAAATTACAACTATGCTTGCAGTCTTCCTCTTTCTCTCTGTCAGGGTTAGCCTCATTGAGGAGATACTATTTAAGCAAAGATATGAAGGAAGTGAGCGAGTTAGCCATTGCACTTATTTGGGGAAATTGTTGAAGGCAGAGGGACCAGCTGGTACAAAGCCTTAAGTGACTAATGTCCTTCAATGTGCCAGGCAGGCATTGGACCCAGGAATCTGAAGAGGAACAAAACATTAGTCTTGTTCTTGAGTCTAGCAATGAAGATATATAGATTGTTTTGTCAAAGCACATAGTGTTCTTGGAGGACATAGAAATTAGAAAGGCTCCTAGCCCAGTCTGGAGACAACATTTGAGAAGAACTTCTGCTGAAGACATTACTTCACATTGTTGGCTGAGTTGGACTTAAAAAGATCTTGGTAAGCACGATCCATGTGAGAATAAAATGCATAAAGGTAATTTAACATGGAGCATAATGTAAGTAGTAGAAGGATGTGGTAATACGAATTGAGATGAGTATGCCAAGAGAGGCCAAATTGAGTTGTGCCAACCTGGGCAGTTTGTTATCTCTATTCACCATCAAGAAGCTATAGAAGTGCTTACGGCTGAGGAAAGGCTTGACCACGTTTTGCTTTAGAAAAGTGACTGGTGGGGCACCTGGTGGCTCAGTCGGTTAAGCGTCTGCCTTCGGCTCAGGTCATGATCCCAGGGTCCTGGGATTGAGCCCCACGTCGGGCTCCCTGCTCATCAGGGGGCCTGCTTCTCCCTCTCCCTCTGCTCCCCTGCTCCTGCTCTCTTTCTCAAATAAATAAATAAAATCTTAAAAAAAAAAAATAGAAAAGTGACTGGTTGTCATGTGTAAATGATGTGGAACTTGGAGGAAACAAAACTGACAGCAAGGTGGTCAGTTAAGGTTCTGTTAGTCATCCAAGCAAAGGCTGAGACAGACTGAACAATGTCAGAGACAGGACAGGGTGATTGCATCTGTAATGCGTTCAGGAGCTAAAATGCACAGGCGCTGATCACTGACTGTTTGGAGAAGGCAGTGATGGCCTGGACTCTGGACCCATTTCCTACATTTCTGGATTCTATGATTGGGTATAAGGTGATTGCATTCCGCCAGGGCTAAGGAATGCTGGGAAAAGAGCAGTTTGAGGGTATGATAAAGAAGCACATCAATTAAAGATTTAATGTCAAATGAAAGGCACTGGATTCAAACTCCCAAATGGGCTGTGTGTGTGTGTGTGTGTGTGTGTGTAGGTGAGTTTTAATTCCTTTTCTCCAGAACTAGCATACATTTTCATAATATGTTAGAGCCGAGAGTTTGTTTTATTTTGTGTTTGACACATAATGTATGTATATGTGCTTGTAATAAATTCTAAATATATCCAAAGGGCTTGTCTCCTAGTTGAATTTCCCGAGGCATAACTCACTCCCAAGAGGGAGTGATAATCTGTAATTTCTGATAATTTCAGAACTTCAGTGCTAGCAATATTGGTGAGAGCAGTTGAATAACTTCTTAAAGACTCTATTAGTCATATTTCTCTTTTAACTTTTACTGGAATAGGAATTTCTTTCATTATCCTTCTGTCACCCACACATAAACCTTCCTGTTTTAGGAAGCCTTCAACAATGACCTTTTGATGTGTTATCATTCAAAAGACAAACTTATCATATCTAAAAGTATCACCTCAATCACATTGCTTCTAGTAGGAAGAAACTTGCCCCTGATTTTTGAAAGAAGGTTAAATGAAGCCAGAAGCCTCCTGCATTCTATCTCACTGACCTCCCCCTCAGGCTGTTCTTTGAATCCTCCCACTGGGTTGAATCAGTGCTTCTCATTATGTGAGCCGTCAGATGTGAAAGAAGCAGCCGCCTCTTTCAAGCAGGGAAGTAGGCAGGGTGAAGCTGCCATTCAGCACCATGGGGGACAGGCTGCCTAGGAAGGGGTGGTGAGGCTGAGCTTGCTGGGCCTCAGGGCACCCAAAGCAGAGCATGCCCCCCCCAGAGGAAGAGATGACCCTGAGGAAAATGGCAGGTAGGATCAACATGACAGAAGAATGGCAGGATTTTAAAGGCGGGATGTAATCGTGGAGGAAGCTATTCTGAGTGCAGTTCTGAGAAGTAATAGCTCTGACAAAAATTCAAACTGAGTGATTCTTGGGTATATGCAAATATCTAGGAGAATTTGAACATGGTTTGGTTTATTTGATTTGAAAATTGGTGAAGTGTGTAAGGGGCTTCCTGATGGAAAATCTCCAGCATTTGTATTAATCATGTCACTGTCACTGATCCATTCCGATCGATTTTTGTGGTGTTGTCACCATTGTTATATAGCATTAGTTCTTTCTTGGTGGCTTTTTGTGTACCCGATGATGTAAAAACTGACCGAAATCATACCATCACATGAAAATTCTGATAAGAATGATAGTTTCCACTTATAGAGACTTACTGTGTGTCAGGTACTGAGTAATCCTCATAAGGATACTATAAGGTAGGTATGGTTGCGACAATTTTGCAACCTAGAAATTTGAGCTGATAAAGAATGAGGGAGTTATCCAAGTATTATATGTACTACCATAAAATAAAATACTGGTACTAGGATTCATTGTCTGGCTATGCTTATTCTTTGATTTGTCCCCCTACACCCTACATTTCTAACAGACAAGTTCGGGTGATTTTAAACCTTTGTGGGGAAGCACAAAAATCCTAGGAAACATCAAAGTCAAGCTATGCTCAGAACTTCTGCCTACAATGCTGACAACCTGTATGAAACTTTTCAGATACATTAACATGCCATAAAAAAAAGTATATAGCTTAAACAGTTTGGCAGACAAATTCATTTTGGGGTCAGAAATGCATGTCAAGGTTTATATATGAAAGCCAAGATTTTTAAAGCTTGTGGAGAGATAGATCCAAATAGTATGCAACCTGTAAAATCATTTGATTAGATCTCTAGATCTACACTGGAAAGTTCAAGTGAATATAAAAATGGAAGAGAGGCTGATTCTATCAGCCCTGAAATTTAGAAAAATGGTCCCAGCCGCAAGACACAAACCTCAAGGAATTTCTATAATTAAAAACACGGATCAGGACCAGACCAACATCCATCATAACATTGGACAGGCTGGTAATTTGGTGCCCCTTTAACCCCCTATTCTTTAATATCTGATAAGCATTTATTAATATGAGGTGTTGCCTTGGCAGGCGAGGGCTAATCAGGACCCAAGTGGCATCTTGGTCTCCTCCAACTTCCAATGCGCACATCCCATTCAGCAATTAATAACCCCCAGCCTCCTCCCTGCCGGAAACTGTTCAATAACAAATCTACTATTATATTAGCAGGTTCCTTTTGGGCTTCACACTTCAAGCAGCTTGTCAAAGTGTTCCTCCTGACCATATATAGTTTTTCTTTCCTGCTGTACCCATCTGTCTCTGTGTAGCTATATTGGTATTTTTACCACATTTCTGGTGACCAATATTCTCTCCCCAAGGGAAGTATTGATAAACACAGTTTTCTTCCTTTTCACATGTAGGTGAGGAAAAATTTCCCTTTCTTCCCTTCTAGGTTCTTTGGCTGGTCTAATCAGACTGTTATAAAACAGATTAACTGTGGGAAAACAAATTTAATTTCATATGTGCAGGAACTCCAAAGACAGGAGGTGGGAACTCCAAAGATAGGAAACTCCCAGACAGTCAGTCGGGCAATTAAGGTTTTTCCTGAGCTGAGGAGAAGGGGGTCAGGGGTCTGGAAGTTCAAAGGGGAAGAAAAGAATTCACAGGAAGATGGGTAGAGCCAATGCTTGGTAAACAAATGCTCGTCATGCCACTCAGAGACAAAGGGGCCCAGAGAGAAAATGGAACAGACAGGGCAGGCCAGCAAACCCCAGTTTACCACGCCTAGAGGATTCTCTCTGTAGTGATCTCTAGTGATAGTTCTCTGCCTGGACTAGGCTCTCCAAATTTTAGGCAGTTAAGGGAGAGGCAAAAAAACTCCTTGGGCCCGATCATCTTCAGCTCGAAATAATCCACACATCCAAGTGGAGCACCCTGGGGCAGCCTATCCTGAGCCTCCTCACTTGTTTCCAGTGATATCTTTGTTCTGCAACGATGCATCTCTGGCTAACGATGGAGACTGGTGATCCCCCAATCCACTTCTGATCCAAAAGACACTAATTTGAAAGAAAAAACTATGGATGTCCCACCATGCTGCTTGCAGATGGTAAGGAATCAGAAGACTCTTTAGCCACAGGCGATCATCATCTTCCCTAATAATTGAAAGCAAGTGTGCTTAGAAATGCCTGGAGTGTGAGGAGGAGGAGGAGTGAGGCACATTTCAATGTCATCAACTGCTGGGAACCGGCTGCAAGTGCCCCACGGCTCGAACAAGTTGGGACCTGGAATGGCACATGCTCTGTATTTGCATAGGATGCCAACAGAGGTGTGCCAAGCCTGCCTCCAGCAAAAAGCATCAGGCCAGGGAAAGGGGGTTGCCCTGCCTGCCTGCCTCCGGGCTGCCAACACACAAAGAATAGTTTTCTGCAGAGATATCAAATTCCCTACGCTAAGCCAAAACAAGTCAAACAAACAAATGAAAGCAAAAATACCTCTCCACTCCCTTCCTCGGCATTCTGGCTGTTGAACCAAAGCGAAGTCCAGCAAAAATAAATTTTCCTTTCTTCCTCCATCTTTACTGAAAGACTGAACAAACGGTCCATATCAGCTATCACCTTTTATAAAACTTATTTTTAATCCCATTGCTGGGGAAAAAACTCCTTTCTGTAAAAATGAACAAACAGAAGAAAAGGTCAAACATTAAAAAAAAAAAAGAAAACCTCTGTTTAAATTAATACATAATTTAATTAATTACAATTAATTAATGAAGATAAGGAGTCAAAGCAAATTTATTACTGTTATAAGGACATACTGTAAGAAAAATCAGAAAAATGAAAAAAATCTCCAATCGGTATGCTCATCAAAAGTCAGTAGATATTGTATTGATGAAACCCTAACACAAAAAGGAAAAAACTGGAGTTAAAAAAGGTTCATGGTTGGGGCGCCTGTGTGACTCAGTCGTTAGGCGTCTGCCTTCGGCTCAGGTCATGATCCCAGGGTCCTGCGATCGAGTCCCGTATCGGGCTCCCTGCTCAGCAGGAAGCCTGCTTCTCCCTCTCCCACTCCCCCTGCTTGTATTCCCTCTCTCGCTGTGTCTCTCTCTGTCAAATAAACAAATAAACTAAAAAAAAAAAAAGGTTCATGGTTATAATTACTACAAGAATATGACTGACAAAAAATATAATGGCAATCGAAAGCATATTGGGATGCTTAGAAACTTGAATCAGAGAAGGAGAAAAGAAGCACAATACCCCATCTCTAACTTCTGGCAAGAAAGGGAGGCTATAGTCATTAGTGCTCTTTACTAAATGTTTCTAATTCTCTGCTAGGGTTTCCAGATAAAACCAAGAACATCCAGTTAAACTTGAATTTCAGTTAAAACAGTGAATTTTTCAAAAATATCAGTATGTCTGAAATATTGCATGGAGACATACTTAAACTAAAAATTATTGATGTGCATGAAAATCATGTTCAATTGGGTGGCCTATATTTTTATTTGTTAACTTCTGGCAACTCTACTCCATCTTTAGGGCATGCTAGAACTGTGTTTCCCTACCTCCTGAAGATGGTCAGTATGGCCATGTTACTTGCTGTGGTGTGTGAAATGACCAGGGAAGGGCTTTGAGTCACTGAACACTGAAGGGATTGAGCCAGTGAACAATCTGATGGAGTAGAAGCCCCAGTCAACCCCCACCTTAAGCATTGATTCTGAGGGAGAATAAACCTTTG
Source organism: Halichoerus grypus (assembly GCF_964656455.1). Classification (NCBI taxonomy): domain Eukaryota; kingdom Metazoa; phylum Chordata; class Mammalia; order Carnivora; family Phocidae; genus Halichoerus; species Halichoerus grypus. Next base: position 141,921,556 of record NC_135712.1, read on the forward strand.
TGAATTTAAACCCCTAAAGCTGGGGATTATTTGTTATTGTCACACAATCTAACCTATTACAACTAAATGGATCATGACTGAACACATAAGTAAAGATTACAGTGGGGAAAATAGATATGCATATATTTGATATTCAAACACACTTCCACTCACAACTTACTGACCGGAAATAGTCAGAGGCATCACTCAAGAGTAACAGAAGGCACAATCCTGCTTGGATGTGGGGAAAACCAGTAATGTGGTGAACAATAGGAATATATCTACACAGAGAATGACACAGCAGGAAAGGGGAAAAAAAAATCTGTAAATGAAAAGATTTAAAAATTTGATAGCAATAGTAAAGATAAATGAAAAGCAAATGTCTAAATATTAACAAATATATATTGATGAAACAATAAATAACATTTAAAAACAAAAGACAAAAGTTAACCATCTTTGATATGCAAAAACACTTTGAAAATGTGACCAATATTACTGGTGGCTATCCAATATCCATTGTTCTGTCCTTCATTATGAGAAACTTGATCTTACTGATTTATTTTGGGGGTGAAGTATACTTCTAGTTTTAATTCCTATCCTCCTTTTCAGACAAGGGTTGCCAAGTGCCATAGCTCTGACCAGTAAGAAGTGAGTGGAGGTCACAGGTTGTTGGGGGGAAGCTGGAGGAGTGTGGTCGGGGGAGGCTGGAGGGGTACATAGGGGGGCGGTTGGAGGAGTGGGCTCAGGGAAAATGGAGCAAAGTCAGCAGGCACAAGCTTTTTGCTTTTGTCCTTTCCCCTCTTCATACCTGGAGCACTTTCCTAATGCCGGAGATGGCACAGACGTTCGTGACAATAGGGAAGTAAGCAAGAGATCAAAAGCCCTGAGCTAAGGATAGATGAATGGAAAGAAAGGAGCCTGGATGTGGACTTCTTTTTATATGAGAAAAATAAAAGATTTTTTTTTACTAAAGGCACTGTATGATGGATAGTCTTTTAAATGAAGCCAAATATAATCCTTAACAGATACACAGATCAAAAAGAAATACTTTTTTAAAAAGATTTTATTTTTAAGTAATCTCTATACCCAACATGAGGATCATGGGACTTGAACTTATAACCCTGAGATAAAGAGTCGCATACTCTACTGACTGAGCCAGCCAGGCGCCCCAAAAAGAAATACATTTAAAACACCAAATTAAAATGGGCATCTCTGCCTTCATAAAGGAAAACTATAATTTATAATAAAATGAGAAAATATCTTGTATCGATAATGGCAGAGTCTTGGGGAATTACAGCTTGTAATTGGGAGTATAATCTGGTTCAGTGACGGTGGGGATTATTTTAGGGAGTACACAGGAAGCTTTTATGTGTTTAAGTTTATGACAAGCAATTCCATTTCTAGAAATTTATCCCATGGAAGTGCTCAGGATAGGTGTGAAGAAAATGTTCTGAAGAATTTCACTGTAGTAATGAAATCTGAAAACACACTGGCCAAATTAAAGGTTTGTTAAATCAATCAAAATCATTTTATCAATTTAAATTTATCATAGAATCTTATGTATGAATATATAAATTAGATAAAGTTGCAATTACCTGACTGAATTAACATACAAAAGTCCATGATATAGGTGGTTTATATCACTGGTAACACACACACACACACACACACGTACACATGTATGCAATTTTTACAGAACACAATGATACCATATGCAACTTGCTTTTTAAAATTAAACATGATACCCTGCCGTTTTAGTACATTAACATTTATCATATTCTTTCTTACCAGCTTCCTACAATTCCTCACACTCTTTTAGGCAGAGAAGTTTTTACATTGGTTCATAGTCTTACCTAATCTGCCTTTTTCTTTGCAGATTTCTTTTCTTCTTGGAAATCTTGCTTATTTCCTTTGCTTTTAATTTTACTTCCTCCTCTCCACCCTGAGGTCAACTATAAACCTATATTTATTATTTTCAAGATAGTTTAGGTGTTTGACCCCTAATTCTTTTACACTTCTAGACTGTAGAGTATGGTGGAAGGTAAAAATTAAGCTTGCTTTCTTTTTTTTTTTTCTATTAACATATTAGCCAATTTTCCTTGCAGCCCACTGAATGGAATTTGTACAAATCTTTGTAAGGACATATGTTAAATTGGCCATACATCTGGAAATTCAGAAATCTGAGTAGAGTAATATAACCTCCCAGTGTGTCTCCCAGGGGACTTCAGACAGTTATATCCATGGTCTGGATCCTCCATCCACATTTGTAAGATAAAAGCATTCCTTGTTTTTTTACCCATCAATGTCACATGTGATAGAATGCTAAATAACTTTATTTGACTGGGACTGTCAAAACAAGATAAAGAATGGCTCATTTGAACAGATCATATTGTGGTAAGACTTCCTGCCTCTCCAGTAACTCCATGCTAAAGCCAAAGTGATGCAGTAGAAGGTTGGATTAAAAATAATCAGAGAAGAGAGAACAAGGCAAGGTAAACTGAGGGAAAACAATAAAGACCTGGGGCACCTGGGTGACTCAGTTGGTTAAGCATCCCACTCTTGATTTCAACTCAGGTCACAATCTCAGGGTTGTGAGATCGAGCCCTGCGTGGGGCTCCATGCTGGGAGTGGAGTTGGCTTGAGATTCTCTCTCTCCCTCTCCCTCTGCCCGTCCCCCCCTCATATGCACACATGTGCTTCTCCCTCTCTCAAAGTAAAAAAAAAAAAAAAAAAAAAGGACCTATTCCTAAGGATGCCAATGATCTTTGAGAAACTTAAGTGCTCTTTGGATATCAGAGAACTACAAGGCAAGACTTGAGAAATAGCCCAGACCAGCCAGCAGCCCCTTGAGTGACACCCACTGGACTCTTCCAGGTATATTCAGAACTCCCCGCTTATTATTCACAAAACACTCTCCACTAAAATATAGTGGTATTCTACTTTTTATTTTTCTGTTCATTTCCAGCCTCATGACGCAACTTTGGACTCCTGTGTAGCCACAATTCTCCCTCTGGCCACAGAGGTCACCCACACAAGCCTGAGGTGACACCATGAGATACCATTTAGAAGTCCTCTTTCTAACTGAGAGCACTGCCATAGTCCCAGTAAGCCCCGACAGCCCAGCTGTGAGGGAGGAGCTGCTTTTGAAGTGGCTGAAAGGTCATATCTTCCCAGACAAGGCTTTCTGAAATTATAGCTTGGGAGGAAAATGGCCACATGCCAATCCTAATACATGTTCCAACTCAAGGTGCAGCCTCAGAGGTCCAGAAGATAGAAAAAAATAATAATAAATGTCCCTTTGATGACTTTTCTTCTTTTTCCCTTTTGCCTTATTATTTTATTTTACTTGGGAACTAAAAAGACTTCTTACGGCCAACAGCGAGGAAATGGTGGATACATAGCAGTGCCATTTTTCACATGGGTTTATGGATTTTGCGAACTTCAAGATTAAATCATTAAATTTTAGATAACCAAAGGAATAACTAAAATAACTCTATTTGTAGTGTTCAGGCAGTATTTAGTTCATTTAAAACTTCTAAATTTTAGTTCAGTTGATCTTTTCTATGGCACTACCATATGACCAGACACTGTACCTGGAGGGACAAAGAATAAATAAGGCATGATTCTTGCCCTCTCAAATATTTCAGTCTGGTAGTTTAAGGGAAAAATGTTAAATTGAGTATTTTATATGTTAGTTAAATATGAATGTTCCTGTTGTTTCACAGTATCCATTAAAGGTCCCAGACTAAGAATAATAGGAGCGAAGCAACCCCGCATTATAAAGTAAAGTACAAGATCATATCTGTAGAACTTGTAAACTGAGGAAGTCAGAAGTCAGTTATGCCAGTATTTGGAAAGTTGGCCATTTATTTAAAAGTTAAACATACATTTACCCTATGGCCCAGTAATTCCTCTTCTAGTTATTTATCCAAAAGAAAAAAAAAGTCCATACAAAGACTTGTATACAAATGTTTATAATAGCTTTATTCATAATAGCTAAAAACTGAAAATAACTCAAATATCAGTCAACATGTGAGTGGATAAACAAATGATAGTATATCCATAAGTGGATCACTACTCAATAATAAAAAATGAACAAACTCCTGAAAAATGCAAGAAAACACAAAAAGCTCATGGAAACATTGTGTGAAGGGAAAGAAAACAGACACAAAAGAATATATATGCTATGATTCCAGGTATATGGTTCTAGAATAGGTAAAAACTAATCAATAATGACACAGAAGTAGATTAGTGGTTGCCTGGGGCTAGGGGATGGGGATAGGGGTGTTGATTAACTGCCAAGAGTCATGAAGGAATTTGTGTTTCTTTTTTTTTTTTTTTTTTTAAGATTTTATTTATTTGTGCAAGAGAGGGAGCACCAGCAGGGGGAGGGGCAGAAGGAGAGGGAGAAGCACACTCCCCACTGAGCAGAGAGCCCAATCTGGGACTCAATCCTGGGACCCTGAGATCATGACCTGAGCCGAAGGCAGATGCTTAACCAACTAAGTCACCCAGGTGCCGCATGAAGGAACTTTTTCAAGTGTGAAAATATTCTACGCCTCTGACTATGGTGGTGGTTACCGGGTTGGTTCCTATACCCTTCAAATGGGCACATTTTACTGTATACAAAATACACCATAATAAAGCTGTATTTTTAAAGAGATATGCCAATATTAGTTCTCCCAATAAGTATGAAAAGGCTAAGAATTCAATAGAGATTTGAGGAAAGTAGAAGAGTTCTTTAGAGAGGGACAATGTTGTAGAGGGAAGGGAGGAGAGATGTTCACTCACCATAAGTGATTAGGGACTTTGAAAGAACCGCTCAGATAACCTGACATATATTTCCTCGAAATTGTGCAATAGAACCGCTGGTACCTTATGACTAAAATATCTCAATCTGAGAGGACGAATAGAGTGTTTTCCTGAGCTGTGGAATGAAGAGGCAGGAGTGCCCTGGGAAGGGCTTGTACTTCCAAAGTTTGATGGGTCAAGGAAGTGTGTTTGCTTCCTGAAGGCCAGATGTGAGCCACAGGAAGTCAGTGGCTGGGGTGAGGGACAGTGTTAAGTAGTTATCTTGAAAAGGCTACTGTAAATGGAAGGTTCTGCAAGTTATAAGAGTTTATAAGAACCCACGAAAGTGCTTTACAAAAGAAACAGGGTTTGTTTTAGGACATTGACTTTTCTCAGAAGGCACTAGATTGTAAAGTGTGCTTCACAAGTAAGATACATCTGTCCCTTATCTCGCCTTCCACCAACCTGCCAACCACTGAAGGATCCAGAAGTGGCAAAATACAGGAAAGAAGAACAGAGGAGCAAGCTAGGAAGTTGAGACCCACTCTCTAGTCTGAGGCCTGGACTAGACTAGGGTGGAGAAGTTTTAAATTGAGTAAGAAATTGCAACTTTGACATGAGGGGGCATTGGAATTTTTAATGTCTTAAAAATGAAATTAATATGAGAGAATCACTGGAACAGCTCATGAAATTCAGCCAGCCCCCTACTATAGTAATTGCTTCCCAGTTGTATCCTCAGGGTCCTGATCATCGACTAGACCAGTTAAAATATAACTTCAATATAATATTAAAAACGATTCCTTCTGGGACAAAATGTCATCCGACTAGCTTTCTCTATGCTATCTCTCCCAAGTAGTACTTGGGTTACATGTCTTCACAGGCTCAGCTCTGTCTCAGCTTAACTTCTAGCATAGACAGTCATACCAAACAGATAAATGGCTACTGCAGGAACTTTCTTGTGATCTTTCATTATTAGGATGTTAGGAAGTCCCATAAAGGCAGTTGATGATGTGCATAAAAATGGTTTTGAACTATGAAGCGCTATAGTTTGATCTGGTAGATAATCGTTACCCTGAATGATGTTTTGCTACCAAGAATAAAAATGAAATCCTGATCTTTCTTATTTTTATTTTTGGAGATTTAGTTCTACCGAGATTACCTCACTAAATTCCACACCAAAAAAAAAAAAAAATTTTTTTTTCCAAAACTGGAAAATGAGCCAAACCTGCAGGACCTCAGGCTGCTTTTTCAAAATAGGAACTGTTGGCTAAATGCTACCGTCATCATTCGTTCACTCCTGCCCTGACCAGGCCCAGGATGCACTGGTGCCAAATGCTGGTTCCTGGGGCTCCTAAACGGTCTGGCCAGCCCAGGATTCCAGCTGACGTGAATGCTGGAACAGTCAGCCTGCACGTATGACATTTCGTCCTGCCAGTGTCCTGCCTTGACAGCTTGTCAAAGCTGAGCGGGACAGGCCAGCTTTAGCACAGACAATGACATCAATATGCCAATGGTCCCCTCCCTCTCTCTCTCTCTTTCTGTTTCTTTTTTCTTGCTTTCTTAGTTCAAATGTGTGTGTGAAAAATAGATAGCCAGCAGCAGCTATGTGAGCCGAGACAATGACTCTGGCAGACAAAAAGGAAACTAGGGCAAGGAGTCTCTGGGTTTCATGTAAATATGAGATATACGTATTCGGTGTGTGTATAGTATGTGTATAGTGTATTTTATATTATAATAAGTAGTACATTTTTATAATTAATTTTGTTATTTATACAGTAAAAAGATTTGCCTATTAAAGTTTTTAAATTGTATAAATATATAAATTTATACATAAAATTTATAATTTATATTCAGTTTTATATAACATAAAAATGACTATATGGTATAAAATAAATGCAAATTTATTAAAATACACGAGATAGTAACAACAGGGACGATTATAGCAACGACAACTTCTGGACCAATAGTAGTGGTGGTAGTAATCAATAAATAACAGCTATTTTGACTTCCACTAATCTTCCTGCTAAGAGATTTACATACATTATCTCATGTAATCCTTACAACAATCCTATGAAGGAGTAGCAATCTCCTCATTTATATAATTGAAGAAACCAATGTTTAGAGATATGAAGTTGCTCTGTCAAGGTCACCCGATGTGTAAGTGGTAAATGTTGTATTAAAACATAAATCTTCTTAACTCCAAAGTCCTCTGCTCTTATCATGAGAGTAGGTCAACTCCTTCAGTGCAACCATCTCTTATTATTTGTCTGCCATTTTCCTTTCATGTTGTGAAGGGCAAGTTTATTTTTGGTCACTTGATTAGACATCTTTTCTACAGTCACAAGAGGGAAAACCATACTTGTTAGAATAAATACAGATCAAGAAACCCCAAAACTTCATTCTTCTCCATGAAATTAAGTCCGTTTGGGGCCAAATATTTTTGCCTGATACAATCTTTTCTGGGTATCAATGGCAAGAAAGCATTCTGTAGGGCAGAAAGGGTAGCAGACCATTCACAAAGACTCTTGGGCTCTTGGAATATTTACTTTTCCAAGGAATACTAATATACACAGAGCATCTCAGTAACTTAACCACTCAAAGCCATCAGAATCCAGAAACGGTAACCAAACATGATTCAAATGGCCAATTAAGGATAAAAAGAGACAAATACTTGTTTCATTAGAATGCCAATTATTTTCTTTTACTTATTTTAAGAAATAAACTCATAGGTGATATTTTAATAGATGTTGCCATACTTTGCCCATTTTCTCATTGGATCATTTGACTCTTGTCCATTTTAAAGAGTCATTTATATGTTCTTCTATATAGCACGTTTGCCCCAATTTATTTTATTTGTTTACTAATTTTTAAAAATAGTATCTCCCTCGTTGTACAAAAGACTTAAATATTTTATGCCTATAACATGTGTTATATACTTTAATATTACTTCTGGGTTTCTTGTCTTTTTTAAAATGATCTCCTCTGTATGATAGTTGCTACGCTGATTTTCTTCTAAAAGTTGATGACATGATTTTTTATATATTCAATTATTTAATTCAACTGAGATTTATCTTGTATATAGGATGCAACAGAGGACCAACTAATATTGTCCTAGATGCATTGCCTGGTATGTCAGCACTAATTATTAAACATTATTTTCCCAGTGAATTGGAATACCACTTTTAATATATATTAAATGACTAGAATCCCTTTTTGATCTTTTTTGTTACTTTATATTTTTGCAGTTTATTCAGTTTTATCTTACTAATAGGTTACTTTGATTACAGTAGTTTTGTCCTACATTCTGACAGTCGACATAGCAAATTTCCTATCACAATTATTTTGAATTCTTTCCTTAGCTATTCCTGGGCCTTCATTCTATATAAATTTAAAAATTATTTTTCTAATTAACAATAACCTGCTGGGATTCTTTTTTTTTTTTTTTTTAAGATTTTATTTATTTATTTGACAGAGAGAGAGAAAGAGCACAAGCAGGGGGAGTGGCAGGCAGAGGGAGAGGGAGAAGCAGGCTCCCTGCAGGGAGCCGGATGCGGGGCTCGATCCCAGCACCCTGGGATCATGACCTGAGCCGAAGGCAGACGCTTAACGACTGAGCCACCCAGGCGTCCCAAACAATAACCTGCTGGGATTCTAATTGCAATTGTATTATACTTATATATTAATTATGAAAGTTTGACACTTTTAGGATATATTTTTTACATTTTTTGCCCTTCAAAAATCTGAAATACATTCCCATTTTTCAGAACCTCTATATCCTATAATAGTATTTTATATTTTTCATTACATATGTCCTGTTCCATCCTTGTTACATTTGTTCCTAAATGTTTTGCTTTTAGGAATATACTTATATAAAATTTAATTAAAATATAATATATTAAATTTATAATTAACTTATAACTAAATATATTTATTTATTGAGACAAATTAAGATTATTTTATATTTTTCATTACATATGTCTTGTTCCAGTTTTATTAAATTTATTCCTACATGTTTTGCTTTTCTTATGTTCCTATCATGATGACATATTTTCCCATTTTAATTTCTAGACACTTTTTAGTTGGTTTTTAAATATTTATCTTATATTAGGCATTCTCTTACTGATTCTAATTCATTTATTTTACTGGAGTCTTTTGAGGTTTTTGATATATATTGGTATCTTTAGCAAAAAATATAATTTTTTCAGTGTTAATACTGGCTACTTAATATTCTTCTCTTCTTAGATATTCTAAGACAATGATGAATATTAATGGAGATAAGAACATACCTATCTAGTTCCTGATCCTAATTTAAATAATTTTACTTTTTTTGGTCTTTTTACTTTTACCTAAATAGCTTTTATAAAATATAGTTTTCTTCTTACCTTATCTTCTCTTTTTGTTTTTTTAAAAATTGGCTGTTAAATTTTATTAAAGGTATTTTAATTTATTTTTATTTGATCATATGGGTTTCTCATTTAATCTATGGATTTGGGGGTATTGAATTATTTTTGCCATCCTATTGAAAATTCTACTTCACTATAGGATATTACATATTTTATACATTTATGAATTCTATGTGCTAAAATTTTATTTAGAATTTTTAATCCATTAAGTGGAACCACATGAAATTCCTATTTTTGTAGTTCAAAACCAGTGAAATATCAGCAACTGCAAATAGTAAAATCTAATATATTCATACATGAGATTGGTCTATAATTTTTTTGTGTGCACTTGGGGCTAAAATTATTCAGAATTCAGAAACCAAATAGGGAGTTATCTTTTCCTATAGTAATTTTTAAGTAATATTATAATTATTTTACTTTGTTTTATGTTTTATTATATTTTTGAGTAAATAATGAATAATATGGAGTCTTCAAAACATACTAAGTTTGAAACATAAAAATTAACCTTTTTTTAGGTTATTATTAATTAGGTTATTAAATTAACCCCTGAGCAAGAACCATTATAGATTTCTTATGCTTTTTTTTTTTTCCCTAGGAGATAATTACATAACATAAACGTAAGGGACTCTAACATATTTACTCTTTGACACTTTAGTTTTCCCACTTAACAATATTTCTTGTATATAGAATGACTTATTCTTTTAGTGTCTGCCAAATATTTCAATATATGGGTGTACCAAAATAAATTTGGCTGGTCCCATATTACCAGAAATTTGCACTGTTTCAAAACTCTTGCTGTTGCTACAATGTTGCATTTAATATCTTTGCCCAAATGGCATTTTGTCCATGTGAGAAAATATTTGAGGGATACATTCTTAGAAGGGGAATTGGCATATCAAAGTACATAAGCACTTTATTTTTTTTTAAATTTTTTTATTGTTATGTTAATCCCCATACATTACATCATTAGTTTTAGATATAGTGTTCCATGATTCATTGTTTGTGCATAACACCCAGTGCTCCATGCAGAACGTGCCCTCCCCAATACCCATCACCAGGCTAACCCATCCTCCCACCAGTACATAAGCACTTTAAATGTGGAATAGCTAGCTATTAGTAGATCTCGGGTCAGGAACTAGAGCTCCAGATTCCTTTACAGTGGTATTTCAGACTTGAAAAAATAGATTCTTCCCTGATGAAATGAGAATTTTGTCTGGGATTTCCGTGAGGTTGGGAAGAGAGCCCTCTTAAGGCAAACTCTTCCCCTTTGCCCTCTAAATACACCAGTGAGGTGAGGAAAGGGTGGAGGTCCTCCTCAGTGGCCAGTAGATTAAGGCTGGGGAGTTTGGGAGTGCACCGAAGGAGGTCTAGTTGTCCCCAGGTACCAAAACTTAGAAACTTGTGAAAAGGGGTTGGCTTTTCTGCTCAGTTGAGTGGTTTGTGCCTCATAGAACGATCACTTTTGGAGGATTCAAGTCAGGATGGTGGACCACAGGATCAAAGTTGATAACTGAAGGTTTTTCCTGAAATCAGATCTAATAATAGTATAAGAAAGGGAGAGTTTTATGTTTGTTTGTCTTATTTTTACCTCTCCCTCATGTCTTCTTTCCCTCTAAGCAGCTCTAGGTATGTCAGTTCTAAGTGTGAATACTTAGTTGGAATTTACCTGATGGAACTAGAGCTCTCTGTTTCTTGATGTTTGCTTTAGAAGACTACCCTTTTCACATGTTATTCCTAAATGTAAGCAAAGATATTTTGCTTTTGGTCTGTCATGGTTTCCGTTACTAGGTTGACCTACTTTGTGCCAATGGTCAGAAGATGTTTTTCTTTTTCCTTCTTCTTCTTTGTTTTTCCCCAGCAGTGCAGCAATGATCTTAATGTGCTACTGTGTTTTAATAGTCAATTTTGGCTGACTATTAAAATAAAATAGTACACTATAAAACTCCTGCGTAGATGAGGACGCTCCAAATGGTAGATCCCAGGGAAATGCTGTTCTTTTTAAAGGATGACAGAGGGCACAGAGTTTGATAAGGGAAGAGGGGTACTTTGACAGTCTTATGTCATTACCCTAAATTTTAGTTTATTTACCTTTCATGCTGATTTCTGTTATTTGCTGAGATACTTGATTCAAGTGTTACAGACAAATCACTGACGCTTGTTAAAATGTAAGGAAGACTTTATTTAAGACCACTGTGATGGGGTATGGCAATAGGGGAGAAAGAAGGTCCAAGTCTCAATGCAACAAAGACAGCTGGGTATTTATAGCCAAGAAGTATCATAAGGAGTCAAGGGATTGAAAATTACTGAGAAGATGTCAACGGTTAGGAGGATTCTTGCTAAACTGACTTAATATGTTTTTTTTTTAAGTTTTTATTTATTTATTTGAGAGAGAGAGAGAGCATGAGTGGGGGTAGGGGTACAGGGAGAAGCAGACTCCCCCCTGAGCAGGGACCCAGACATGGGACTCTGCCAGGTCTTGGGGATAGTGACCTGAGCCAAAGGCTGACACCCAACCAACTGAGCCACCCAGGTGCCCCTGACCTAACATGATTCTTGTGAAAGACAGGCCAAGGATTTGGAAATCAAAGGCAGAAGTTGGGGGTGTAATAAAGAACTTAATCAAGTATCAAGGGAGATCAGATGTCAAAGATGGGGCATGTCTAGTAGGATTCTTTGTGCTGGACCGGTCAAGGACAGGATGAATCTTAGTTGAAAATAGAGTCAGAAGAACCTGACAAAAGTTTGGTCAAGGAGAGTCTCTGTCACAGGGTGACCACTAAATGAGACAATGTAAGCCTATTATCTGATACCAGGACCCCAGCTCTGTCTTTCCCGGAAGGAACTGGGGAAACAATTCCACAGAGAATCTCCAAGTTTTGTATTCCCCTAGGCAGAGCATCAGAACTGTCTCTTTGTTAGTGTAGACCCTGGAGAAATAGCAGCATTATCCCTTTGCTGGTTTTAATTAAGAACCCAAGTAAGAACGAATCTTAAGCAAAACTAGAAACAGATTATGTTTTTAGCACCTCTGAATCATTTTTAAATTCTATTTTGACCTAAACCATGACCAAATCTCTCTTTAACCTCAGGTTGTTTCCTGACTGCTCCCCAAATTTTAGATTTTTTCTTTACATCTCTTTCATATCTATCTATCTATCATCTATCTATCTATCATCTATCTATTATTCTTTCACATCCCTCATTTCTCCCAAGTGATAATTTCTTGTATATAAAACCTCCCAGGGTAAAATGCTTGAAAAAAACATGTCCAATGGAGTAATGTGACAATGTTGTTAGGGAAATAGCTTACAACCCGAGAAGAGGGAGGGCTTTTGGTTTCCTATAATCATATCATATAGGCTGCCGCCTACTATGTGAATTTACAAAATTTGACCTTGACCCAAGAACCTGGGTTCTTGAAAGCTTTATCTCAGAGATTAGGCAGTTAAAAACCACCAAGAAAGATCATTTTATACCTTCATCCTTGCTCTTTTTCTTTAAATCCTGGGCCAGGTAATACCAAATCAAGAATTAATGAAAATAGATGGATCTGGGAAATACTAGACAAGTTCACACTTACCAAGATTGAAATTAACTGGCTAGTCCTTTTTTATTAGAAAGAATATATTTCTGAGTTTTAAGCACAATCTCTCAATTCTGAATTTCATCGGGATGCAAGGTTTTGCAATGAGTAAATCTCTAAGTCAGGCTTTAAAAGAGAAGCTCTGATAGAGCTTATGTATGCGAACACGTGCTGATTTACATAGAGCTATGTTTATTTATGCTAATGAGTAAATACTAACTATACATCTTAAAATAGGTCCTCACCATGAGAAGCAGATTTAGATGTGTTCACAGTTTACATCTTGAGAATATGTCCTTCTTTTAGAGACTGAAAATGATCTGATGTGATGTGCTTGTGCCTCTCGCACAACCCACTTGCTATGAATAGTTCTCGGTCAACTCTGGTCCCTTTGAGAGCAGAGGACATGAAAGTTCAACACAAACGGAGAAAAAGCTGGAAATGTCAGTCATAGAGTTGGAGTGGAGAAGAGAACCTCAAAGCAACCCTGGAGGCTTCCACCAGCTGATGGGGACACCTCCAAAGCTCCTGTGGGCTGGAGATAATTGCTACTGTCCGCATAAGGCTCGTGGTTGCTTCTTCACCCCGCTGAAGTAAGATTCAATTCTGCATGGAGTGACTAACTGCTAACAACCTCATGGGATTTGTAAACTGAGACAGGTTATGGCTTCTCCCGTACAAAGTATTACCCACGTTCTCCTGAGAGATGTAGCAGTTAGCAGTTGCCAGATAGGATGCTTCCAGACTGTGCTTTGTTTCCTTTAATCACAGTGAGATGGAAATTGTGGGAAGACAAAGAGCAGAGGGCAGTCCAGGCCTTTTCCCTTGGCTTTTATTTCTCACGACGTATCCATGTATTAGTGGCTCTCCCTCCAACTTGGCTTCAAGAAGGAAACTCTTCAATTCTCTGTGTGATCCTGAAGCCCAGGGCCGGCACTTCCCACTCAGTGATCAGAAAGAGATACCATGCCAACGGTGCCCAAAGCAGATTACGGAATCCCTACAGTCATCCATTCCAGCAAAGGGAGAGCCTGTTTCTAGTAGAAATTACAGGGACTGCAGTGAAGTGGAATTATAGCTTCCTTTTCTGTATTTAAATATTCTTCCCTAATTTATCAAAAAGTTCAAACAAATGGTACTGTACAAACAGACTTTCAGCAGGATGTTTGCTGATGTTATGCAACTTCCTTCAGGAAATAATGCAGCCTCTATTTCAAAAAATGGCACAATGACAATGGCATAGTTCTTGAGAATAAGGATGAAAACTCTTAATCCCATCTACTCCCTTGAGGGTCCCAGATGCCTTCAGTTCCTCCTATCGTAACCCCTTCAAATCTTCCAGAAAAAAAATGTTACCAACTCTATTATTAGGAGAAAATATGGGAAACAGTAACCTAACAGATTCATGAAATAAGTTTAAGACCTATGAGGAATGCTGAAGGTTACGATTTCATGATTTTTTAAGAGTTCACTCTTCCTTCTCATATCTGAAATTTCCTTAAGAAGAGATCTAGATATACAGAATGGTGATTTTGGAACTGAAGGAAATCAGTTCAAAAAAGAGGAGGAGACTTTGAGTATAAGACGTCTGGGGACGCTCCAGACTTACTCCTAATGAAATGGATGTTTAAGAAATACTATACGTAGACACAGCAAGGGATTGGATTCAGTTACTTCTAATGGCAGTTACTTTATAAACAGTTTTTAGTTTATACTTTCCTTCTGCAACAAATGGAACTACTCTTCTGTTCCTGGCATAATGGACCCAAATGTTCCTTTCTCCTTCTCCAGGGACTGGCACGTAAATGATGGTGAGTTAAAGTCTGAAACAACACCTTCCTGTGGTCATCTGATTGGACATAAAATTGAATAAGGGAGTGAATTAGGTATGTCCTCTCTAGGGTAATATAGTTGTTGAGGCAGGGCACTCCAAGGGCTCAAAGGTATGAAAGACTAGCACTGCTGTGGATGCCATTCTCCATGTGGCTATTTTCCCTATTTCCGGGTCTCAGAAACTACTTGCGGAAATGGTAGGATATGCTTGGCTCTGCCCACTGGCCTTGGTACTTCTGGGCCATTAGGAAAAAATATGTCAACATGACACACTCAGGATGTAAGTTACTGATTTGGTTACTTTATTCTGGTACAGATCTCACTTCTGTCCCTGCCTGCTGTTTTCCCTCAGTCCACCCTCCGTTCAGTGCAGGCTCCAGACTCTCCTCCTTTGATGTTTTTACACCCACAAATCCTGCTCCTCTCTTTCTCAAACAATTGAATTGGATTGCCACTAATTGAAGCCTTCCTCTTTGACATATTACAGACCTTGTTTATAGATTGTCTTGAGATGGAGGTTGGGAGCTTTTACCATTGTAACTTCCCTGTTGCTGACCATTAAGCTGCCCTAGGAAATGTCCTGGGCCTATCTTTAGATAATTATCTTCATGGGGCTTTAGCACTTCTGAGGGGTTTAGCTATCTTCTTGTAAGGGGAAAAAATCCCATGTCTTAACATGGGGTGATTTTTCTGGCACTTCTCTCAGTAGTAGAAAAGACGTCTTTTTTTCCCCCCAAATTTACTAATTTAATTAACATATCAATCATTGTTCAAACATCATTCAAATGGTTCAAATAAAAAACATTAATGAAAGGACTACTTTCAAAAGTGTGGGCTGCGGTATAAAAAATAAAAAAATAAAGCAATGATGTAACTCTTGTAATAAAGGCTATTGCCACCACTAGAATTGAAGGAAAAAGGGTAAAAGACAGTATTACTAGAACCAGTGAAGGTGGACACCGTGGAGCAGCCATTGGGCAAGGCAGAGAAGGATGAAGAGTGGATGTGCGTTAGGCATTAGGGGAATGATTAGAAAGAAACCAGCACAACCAGCTAGAGGGGAGGGAGTGGGGGAATGGGTTAGCCCGGTGATGGATATTAAAGAGGGCATGTACTGAATGGAGCACTGGGTGTTATACACAAACAATGAATCATGGAATACTACATCAAAAACTAATGATGTAATGTATGGTGATTAACATAACATAATAAAATTTTAAAAAAAAAGTAACCAGCACAACCAGCTAATTCAACAATAGCAAAAAATCTAACTGGAGAGTGATAATCTGCTACAGCTCTTTTCCTTCTTGCCTAAAGCATATTTTTGTTTTTGTTTTTAAATTTTAGTGAACTTACCTCAGCAAAGTCCATCAATTACATATTTGCTGAGTACTCTTTTTTTTTTTTTAAGTAAGCTCCACTTCAGCATAGAGCCCAGTGTGGGGCTGGAACTCACAACCCTGAGATTCAGACCTGACCTGTGATCAAGTCAGATTCTCAACGGACTGAGTCACCCTGGCGCCCTCTGGCAAGTACTCTTTTAAGTGCAAGTCTCCGTGTCAAGCATTGCGAGATAGTGTTTCTATTGTTAGTCTGTTGTCAGTGGATTTAAGTGAAGAACACATAGTTGTTTACAAAATGTTGATCGTTTTATGTTCCTTAAAATGAATACAAATTCTATGGACGTTTAAACAAGAAGAAAATTCATATTCGCTTAATGGGACGCAGATAATCTGAGTGGATAAGTAGGGGTTTTAAAAGACTTTTTGATTTGTGGGCATGATTCTGACAGGCACGGTATGGAATAATAGCAAGGACACTGGTAAAAGAGGTAAGAGAAAGGCCAAAATATGTAAGCCATGTTTGGGAAATAGTGAATGACCTCAAGTATTGGTCAAAAGATGAGTAGGAGATAAGCCTGGGAGGTTGGCTTTGACTAGATCATGGAAAGTAGAGAAACCAAGACAGTGATTTTGGAAAGAAAGATAATGGTAGCAAAATTAATGAAATTTGTTTCATCTGAGTCTTGAGTTGTTCTTACATTTCTATTTTGTGCTATAGAAGAATTCAGGCAGATATCAGTCTAAGCTAATTCCAGAAAGCAAGAACCATGAGAAAAAAAAATACAGAAGGCACATTCAGACCAATATGAGGAAACACTTTCTAAGCAGCCTTCCAAATGCACTAGACACCTTGAAAATAGAATTTGGAATGTTCAAAGCAGAAGGAGCCAACCACTTATAGAGAGTGATGCAGAGCTCTTTCCTTAGCTCAAAAAAATTGAAGAGATGGCCTTTAGGATTCCTTCCAACTTTGCATTTCTATATGAGAGAACAAGATACAAATTATAGTAGTGAAAATTTAATATCTGAACATTTTATAGCCTTAACAGTGGGATAATAAATCAGAAAAAAAGAAGCATAAAGAATATTTATTTATTTGCTTCTCACTGAAGAAAGTTCAGGACGGAATGCAAGTTGAAGGGCACAGAGTCCTGAGAAAAGAAAGTGGCATCTTAAACAAGAAAACCTGAGTAAGAATCCTTTCCTTTCTTCACTTATAAGTTTGGTGAGGCTAGAACAGATAATATCTCTGAGCCTCCTTTATCTGCTATGTAAGGCAAGATTATCACATTCTTATAGGATTTGGGAAGGTATGGAAAGAAGTGATATATGTACATTTCCTGCTGCATAATAGTTACATAATAAAGGTTAGTTTCCATGTGTTACATTTTAGAGTTGTTTGGAAACAACTTTTCTATTTCAAATAATACAGCAAAACTACAAACTTAATAAGAATGTGTAGAATTATTTATTTTATGAATGATAGGAATATTTATAAAAATAAAATTAGACATTTGGGAATATTTTCAGTTAAAAGAAGTAATGCTGTGCAATAAGCATTGAGACTATGCCACGTCAAAAATATGTGACTATTTGCAACAGCTTGCAAAATACAGCTGGCTCAGTCTATCACACCTTTTTAGTGTCTCAGTGATGAAAACCTACTTAGCTTCTTCTCCTGGTTTAGAGTTGAAATCTGCTAATCAACTCAGGTAACTAAGACTTCCAATGTTTGCTAAGAAAGAGGACCTATTTATTGTTCATGTGTTCTTGACATTTCAAATAGTAATGGTTTGGCTCTTTTTAAGTTTCAAGAAAAACAATCTTTATTTTATTTTATTTTTTTAATTTTTTATTTTTTTTAAAGATTTTTATTTATTTGACAGAGAGAGACCCAGCGAGAGAGGGAACACAAGCAGGGGGAGTGGGAGAGGGAGAAGCAGGCTTCCTGCCGAGCAGAGAGCCCGATGCGGGGCTCGATCCCAGGACCCTGGGATCATGACCTGAGCCGAAGGCAGACGCTTAATGACTGAGCCACCCAGGCGCCCCAACAATCTTTATTTTAATGAGTAGATTTTGAAAACTCAGAAAAATGTGCCCAAGCTCATGCAGAAGTATAGGAGAATGTAACCAATTTTTATTTTGTAATTTTCCCCGAAGTACAAGACAAAAATGAACCAATTAACCAAACCATCAAACAGACAAGCAAACAAACAAACAAAACAAGTAATACAATTGGAGAAAACAAAATTCAAATTTTCCAATGTTCAGTTTTTATTGCCAATATTATTCCTGGAATTTTAATCCTACAATATTTGTTGTGTTGGGTGATGCTAAAATAAACAAGGAAAAGCTGATATTCCATTTGCTATTGATGCGTAAAAAATCACCCCAAAACTTAATGGCTTAAAACTATATAGATCATTTGTTTTGATTATGAAACCACAATATTGTCAGGGCTTTCTGGGGATGACATGCTCTATTTGGCTAGGATAGCTTGAGTGGAGGTTGGGGGTGGAGGTTGGGGTATGGGTGTTTGGCTATGGAGATTGCTGAGGGACTGGTAAGTGGAGTGCAGATAGGCTACTGAACCTTACATAAAAGGCAAAGCCAACAGTTATTCACAGGGAGAAGGAGGATGGAATAGTGATTAGGAGTACAGGCTTCAGAGTCAGAGAGACCTAGGTTCAAATTCCAGCCCTTGTAGTGACGTAGTGATGTGATATTGACTTAAGCTATCTGAGCCTCAATTTCCTCATCTATAAAATGGGATAGCAACAGTTCTTCTATTGAGAAAGTAGGCATGGGCACACACATACCATTAACACCATGCCACTTGTTACAGCAGAGCACAGATTTCTTTGTGTGTGGGCCCTGGGTTGGATGATCCATAGTGAGTGCTCCACTGCAAGGTCTCTGCCCCCACAATGCTCCACATATCAACAGAGAAGGGGTGTGCATGACATGGAACCTCTTGGTCAGGAAGGTGACCTTCTTAGAAAAGAGAAGCCTGCCCAACTCACCCTCTGTTCTTTTGATGAGCCAGCTCTTTGTGAAGCTGTTGAAAGCAGGTAGAAACATGAATCCAACATTCCTTTTATTTGTTTCTATTCAACTTGCTTCATAAGATTGCTGTAATGGCTCATGTAAAGTGCTCAGCAAAGCATCTGACATAGGATAAACCTTCAATAAATGTTAATTATTTTTGCATTATTATTGGGTTCCTCCTGATTTCTTACATACCCTCTTTCAACTATAAATCGATGGCATTCATAGAAGAAATATATTGTGTAAACATATGTTATCGTTATGAAAATCATTAGAAGGGCTGTATCAACTAGTGATTGCCGCAAACAACAACCATTTATATCTATGGATCTGTGGATCATTTGGGGTCATCTGTGGGTGGGCAGATCTAGGTGGAACTCGGTTGGGCTCATCTCAGCTCTGTATCGCATGCTTCTAATCCCTTTCTAAAAGCAATAATAAGCCTTGGCATGCTCTTATCACGAGGGCAGAAGCAACGGGACACAAGCAGAAATGTATAAGAACTCTTAACTCCTAGGCTCAAAACTTAGACACTGTCACTTCCACAATATTCTACCAGCCAAAACAAATATTCTGTTTGGCCATATCCAAAGTCATGAGGAGAAAAACTAAACTTCACCTCTTTAGTGGGAAGAAATACAAAGTCATGGAGGAAATAAGTGAGGTCATTAATGCCATCTACTACAATGATAGACTAGGAAGCTTTCATTTGTCTGCACCAGAGGGATAAATGGGTTGTAAAAGATCTTTGTGTAGCTTCTGCAAAGATAAGACATCCTGATACCTAAACACTTTTTCTTTCCTGGACTGGGTTGAATAGTGTACCCCCCAAATAATTCATCTCCAACAGAAACCTATGATTATGATCTTATTTGGAAAAAGGATCTTTGCAGATGTAATCAACTTGAGATGAAATCATGGTGGATTAGGGTGTCTAATGACTAGTGTCCTTTTAAGAGGGAAATTTGGACACAGAGGCACACAGAAAGGAGGATGCCATTTGAAAACAGAGAAGATATGGGGAAGAATACCCTGGGTAGACAGAGGCAAATGGAAGTGATGTGCTTATAAGCTTAGAAACCCCAAGGCTGGCAACCACCAGAAGCTAGAAGAGAGGCCTGGAACGGATTCTCCCTCAGACTCTCCAGAAGAAACCAACCCTCTGGACAATTTGATTTCATTGGACTTCTAGCTTCCAGAACTGTGAGAGAGTAAGTTTCTCTTGTTTAAACCCAGTTTGTGGTGCTTTGTTATAGCAGCTCTAGGAAACTCATACACTGGCTGTAGCTAGACAGGTGACAAAAAAAGCACCATTCTTAAAATATTCCAACGTTTGTGTTACTTTAGGCTACAGTTTTCTACAGAGTGTTTTAAAACTCCAGTTATGATCTCAGATACAGCAGCATTTTGTCCACAATTAACTTCCAGCCTACTCTTGTTTGAAGCATTTATTTAGGTATATAGAACATGGGACTAAAATTTACAAATCTTTGTCACTCTCTTTTATTCTCCACGTCATACACCAGAATTGGTCATCTCTTTCCCATAAATGACACTGAATTGGCCACCACTACTACTGCCTCACTACAGGCTCTCATTTCTGGCCATTGCTACTCATTGGCCCAGTGCTGCCACAAATTTAGATATGGCCATATCATTATAATACTGCTTAAAAAGATAGTTTTGATGATTCCAACTTTTTAAAGTTTTGAGCATGGCATATGAGACCCTTCATGATTGGACATTATCAATTGCATCAGTTGTCACAACCTTGCATGAGTCCCACATCATTGGCACATAACCAGAGCTATATCACACTATTTTTATCCTCTTTATTGTTGCACATTCTCTTTTGTCTCTCACCTTTGTGCATGCTATTCTCTGTGTATCATTCTCCCATCCATTCCTGGCCAGGTCCCGTTACCCCAGGACTCAATTTAGACATTACTTCCTGTGGGAAACCTTCCTAGCTTCCTTTGGACTTGATTTCATATTTTTTACATCACTCTCTATTTTAATATTTTTCCACATTGCACTGTAATTGTTTTCCACTTGCCTATTTTACTCTTGAACTGTATTCATTGGAGGCTCATCTTGTCCTCTGTGTTTCTACTCCTAGCACTCATTACAAAGTAGTCATACAATAAATAGTTGTTGAATGAATTATTTCTTCATCCACAAAATAATCTCCCTTGTCTATGGGATAATATATTTATTTTTTTTTATTTTTTAAGATTTTATATATTTATTTGACAGAGAGAGAGACAGTGAGAGAAGGAACACAAGCAGGGGGAGTGGGAGAGGGAGAAGCAGGCTTCCTGCCGAGCAGGGAGCCAGATGCGGGGCTCGATCCCAGGATCATGACCTGAGCCAAAGACAACGCTTAACGACTGAGCCACCCAGGTGCCCTTGGGATAATATATTTAAAGATGCTCATACCCCCAGTACTATTTGGTGTTTGTATTGTTGTTTGTGACAGATGTTATTTTCTGCATATTAAGTAGAATATTTATTTCTCTGTGCTTAAACTTTTTTTTCAAGTGTAAGATTGACTTGCATAAGCAATCTCTATTTCTGTGGAAAAGCTAGAAAGAAGATGTCCAATACTACAAAATACACTTCTGACTTTTAAAGTTTTGCTAAAGAATGTGTCTATGGTTAGGATAGCATAAGCATTAAATTTTTGTTTTATAGTTGTGCATATTTTAAATCCATGTTTTTAAAGTTTAGGTCTTTCATTTCCATACACATTTCTTCCACTTTATTATATTTATTTTACACATTTTTGGCTGCTTTCTCTTTTGTTTGTGCTACACCACCATACTATCTTGTTAAAATATTAAAATGAAACATTTGTTCAAATTCTAATAAAATTAATGTTTTCCCTTTAGAAAATATTTCTGTAATGTTTCTGATCCTATCCACACTTCCATAATTTTGCCATTTCACCAAAAGAAGGTTAGAGTCTATATTCCCTTATCTTGAATAATAAGCAGTCTTGAAGAACAATCAAGGATAAACAATATAGGATAAACATTAAATAAGAATAGTACATGAAAGCCTTAGAAAAGTCAACGTCTAGGCAATATCTTCAAAGGCCCATGCTGGGAAATAGTTGTTTTAAATGGGGCATTTTGTCACTTAAATGTACATAAAAATATATTTCTTATATAAACTTGGATAAAAGTCCACACATCCCAAAAGCAAAAACTAAGAAGATATATAAATTGGCCTATCTGGGGCTGTGCCTGTCTCTGTACATGGCCCAGGAGATAAACTGAAAAATCTAAAACTCTCACTTGTCTCAGAAGTGACTGAGTGATTACAATGGGAATTTTTTGATCATCTGAGTATACCTATCTGATACTTGACACTGCTCTTAGTCAGGGGTCAGCAAACTCTGGCTACTGCCACATCCGGGTCATTGCCTGTTTTAGTAAATAAACTTGTATCGGAACACTTACTGTCTCTGGCTGCTTTCACACTACAACAACGGTGTTGATTTATCGCAACATAGATCATACAGCCTACAAAGCTGAGAATATTTACTATCTGGCCCTTTACAGAAAAAGTTAGTTGACCTGTCTGAATAATTTGGGAACTGTATAGAGGCCAGGCAGCTAGTTTGGTTTGAGGAGAGCTCATTTCCATCATCTTCAGATTTCTGCCTCAGAAAAGCTCACACTTCTGGGGCATCCTATTCTGGTAGTTTACTGTCCCCAGGACTGAGGGATAGAGGTAAAAGTCAGAAGAAGGCAGGAAAGCCTACATGTATAAGGCTGAATGTCAGGAAGGTCTGATTTAAGGCAACCTAGGAAGGGACTGACATATCTCAGAATGTGAATCAGAAATCTTGTGGCTGTAGGGTGCCTGGGTGGCTCAGTTGTTTAAGTGTGGAACTCTTGATTTCGGCTCAGGTCTTCATCTCAGGGTCGTGAGATTGAGCACTGCAATGGGCTCCACACTCAGCAAGCAGTCTACCTGAGAACTCTTTCCCTCTGACACACTCCCCCTCACCCCGCCCCTGCTCATGATCTCTCCTTCTCTCTCTAAAATAAATAAATAAATCTTAAAAAAAAAAAAAAGAAAAAAGAAATCTTGTGGCTTCAAGTGACAAAATCCCAACTTAAACACCTAGGAGGTGTACTTGGGTTTAAGTCTAGCTGGAATGAGAGGCTCAAATAATTTCACAAGAACACTGTTTTTCTGCTATATCTCCTTTTCTCTGAGCTGGCTTTATTTTCAGAAACCCCCAAAGCAGTTCTAAATTTATGTTATCCTTTCCTCCGACTCATGTCCCGTCTGGCAACCACCAGTTTGTTCTCTATTTAGGAGTCTGTTTTTTGGCTTGTTTGCTCATTTGTTTTGTTATTTAGATCCCACCTATCAGTGAAATCATATGATATTTGTCTTTCTTTGTCTGACTTATTTCAATTAGCATAATACCTTCTAGGTCCATCCATGTTGTTGCAAATGGCAAAGTCTCATTCTTTTTCGTGGCTAATATTCCATGTATACATACCATATCTTTATCCATTCATCTATCAGTGGACTCTCATATTGCTTCCATTAATTATACATCAATCTAAAAAAAAATCTTCAATTATTCTGACATAGCAATCCAATGAGAGACAAAGAAAAGGTCATCTCATCAAATTTCATCAAAAGTCTTAGGGGTAGAGGGGATTCTCCATTTGGTTTAGCTTGGGTCACGTGTTTATCACTGAGTAATCACTCAGGCCAGGATGATGAAACCCTCTGATTGGCTAGGTCCATACCATGCCCAGCTTTTGATCTTAATCACACTACTTAGGAGTGAAGAAGGGACATTCTACTAAAGGCATACTGAGCAAATATTTTCTTTTCTTTTTAAAATATATTTATCACATTTGTTCATTTGTTGTAGCTTAAGGCTGCCAGATCAATAGAGAAACCCTGATTAAAATTGAATTTCAGCAAGAAATACAAAACATTTTTACTATAGATATGTCCCAAATATTACATGGGACATACTTATTAAAAAAAGCACTTATTAGTTAACCACCAATTCAAATTTAAATGAGTATCTTTTTTTCCCTATATTACATTGGCAATGCTATAACCAGTTCAAAGTTTTCTTCATTGATAACTGACTTAATTTAGGGTTGTTCTGGATTGAGCTCACAAGATTCTTTTTTTTTTTTTTTTTTTTTTTAAAGATTTTATTTATTTATTTGACAGAGAGACACAGCGAGAGAGGGAACACAAGCAGGGGGAGGGGGAGAGGGAGAAGCAGGCTTCCCGCGGAGCAGGGAGCCCGATGCGGGGCTCGATCCCAGGACCCTGGGATCATGACCTGAGCCGAAGGCAGACGCTTAACGACTGAGCCACCCAGGCGCCCCACAAGATTCTTTTGATGATTAATCAAGGTAATAGTGACAAAACACTTGGCAAATTTGAAAGTGCTACAGAAACATAAGAAATTAGTTTTTCTGTGTTGAACTCCTAAGGTTTTATTTCAACCTTGGTGCTGTTGGAAGGCAATCATATACCATGTCCTGCTAAACTGGAAGGTGCTTCCTCTCCCTGACCATTAAGGTGATAAAGAGAATTGAGTTTACATATATGATTTAAAATAATCATAACTGAAATGATTATTCCTTAGGGTCAACAAAACCATCAACATTTCTTGAAGACAAACATAGATCTTCTCTCAAAAATTCCAGGGAGATTCAAGTGCAGTATTGACCGCTACAACTTACAGTGAATCTAAACCTCTGTCTCAAGTTATATCCAAGAGATTTGGCCCATAATTCTGGTTTAGAGTTTAAAAAGTCTGCCTATATCCCTACTGCCAAGTTTTAATTACTTCCTGCAGGGGGATCCTTCTTTTCTTGGTCCCTGAGATTATTCAGAAGAGAGACATCTGCTTGCTGCTAAACTAAAATGCTACTTCCAGCCACAAAGATTTTTTTTTTTCTCTCGTTTTATTTTTTTCCCATCAACTGTGAAGAACAAGATCTATTTTCTTTGAGGGGGAAAAAGTCACCTGCTTTACCACTGGAGCAATTAAGCCCTTTACCTAGCTTCACTAATCCCCAAGAGGACTCTTTTTGTTATTCTCTTAGAAAAGTGGAAGGTTTAATCTGCATATAATGGGCAAGGTTAATTAAATAAAACCTCATGGCCAGATTTCCCTGGAAAGCTGAGAAAATGGTATCTTTTCCAGCCTGGATCAGTTAAAGAAGTAAAATGACGTAAGTTATTCTATTGTAATAGAATAACTAATTAAGCTCTAAATATACTCTTGAACCCCAACATTGTATGCAGACATGATAAAGAGCTGAGTTGTTCTGCATAGGCAATTAGAAAACAGGATACTACATAATGTATTAATTATTTCAAAAATACAATCACTGCAAGAAAATTAGAAAGGAAGAGGTGGACATGGGATAGAGTCATAAAGCAAAATTCACAGAGCATTGGGGGAAGGGACTGTAAGTCCCCTCTCTAATGACCTTGGCTGGATGACTGTGAGCAAGTCACTCTGTGCCTCAGTCTCCTTCTTGCTAGATGGGGTTGAGATGATGGCCACTTTCAAGTTTACTGCAAAAGTAAGAGCTACCTAGCCTTGATAGTACTTTGAAAACTGCCTAGTACATAGCAGATCTGAGCTCAGGATTATCTATAGTTCTCCATTTCTGTTTGCTTGGGATTCTTTCTCCTCTGTCAAAGACTTTCTTCAAATGGCTGACAGTCATTCTTACTTAAGAGCCAGGTACTAAAACGCTATTTGGAAGCACAGTGTGCAGACATGGTCTTTAAAACAAGGTAATTGCTTTGGACCAGCTTTTGACTCAGAGACACTCAAAGGTCAATCTGAAGGTCTTTACTCAGGGGTCTTTCTCTTTTTCCAGAAGATACTACCAACTCCTGCCCGAGTGGGATTGGAGTGGCATATGCCTAGCAAATAGACACTTACTCCTCATGTGGTTAGTCTTAGGTTCCATGTCCATTCTCTGTTTTCCCACATGTCTCAACTCCAGCACATCTATAGTTCAACTGCTCCAAAGAATAAAGGTGGAGTCTCTTAGGGGGAAGGAAGAGGGTAATAACCTGACTGATTTGGGTCAGAAAAGGATCTAAGGTTATAAATGTTTTATATAATGTCTTAAGCAATGATTTCATGCAGTATGGATTTATTTAGAGCTTACTCTCACACATGGGAAATATTATAATTGCTTTTTTCCCATAGTTACCATTTTAAGGAAATCTTGGTCTAGAGTCTCATAATTGCTTGTCATTTTTATAATTTTGGTCTAGGAGAGGTAAGAGGAAGAAGGATTTCCAATATCTGTGGAAAAATGAAGAGAATAACCACAAATTAGCTCAAAACGCTTGTAGAAATTAGCTCAAAACACTTGTAGAAATTTGGAGAATATTTTTACCTTAGGCTAGGATCCAAGTAGATACATTCTTAAATTCCTTTTTTTTTTTTTTTTTTTTTTAATGGAGAGACAACTCTTTATAGCTGCTTTTACTTGGCCCAATTACATGTTATGGTGCTCTTATTTGTCTGTAAAATATTTGACATTCTTCCCATCAAGAAGTGGAGTGAATTCTCCTCCCCTTGAATAGGAGCTGGCATTATCAACATGGCTCTCACAAACACAAGATGGAGGAAATGACACTTGCTGACTTCAGAGGTTAGATTATAAAAGGTGATTCTAGGTCTGCCTAGCTCACTTTCTCTCTGAGACATGCACATTTGGAGCATGGAACTATTCTGGAAGAAATCTGGCTACTGAAGCCGCATATATGACAGACCACATGGGGAGACCATAGAGAGAGATATAGAAATATAGAGAAATGTCTGGGAAGCTCCAGCTATTCTGGCCTCCATCTATTTATATTTTTTCAACTGAAGTGTCAGACATGTAAGTAAAGAAGCTCTGAAGATGACTCCAACACCAGTCATTGTGTGACAAACAAGAGACCCTGTGTAAGAACCTTCTATCTGAGCCCAATCAACTTATAGAAACATGAGAAATACTAAAAAGTAATGGTGGCTGTTTTACCTTCCTAGGTGTGGGTGGCTTGTTATGCAGGAGTAGGTAACTGGAACACTTAGAGTGATGGTCCAAGTACTCGGGCTGTGAAGAATAGGACATAGTCATGGAAACCAGGTTTCTCTAAGGAGGGCTTGCTTGGCTCTGCCCCATTAACTTTTCAATCTTAGAGAAGATACTTTAACAAGTTCTTCAAATCACAGATTTCTCATTTGTAAAATGTGAATGATGATACAGGGCTTTAGTGTGATTAACTGAGGGAAAAAAAACAGGGGGAAACTTTAGGTGCTGCAAAACACAACAAAAATTTGTGACTTGTTATTGTCATTTTTATGATGAGAAGCACTTCCTATGAGTGAGTTCCTTGGGAGTTTTCAAAAAACTTGGCCAAGGCTATATCTTTGGATGGTTGAGGTTTGAGGGAAGGGAGGTTACTTCTGTCCATGTCATCAAATTAATACCTTAATATTTTATTGCATTTTTCTAAATGCATTGACAGGTAAAAATCACAAAGGGAAATGATGGTATCTTCTCCATACTAAGGAAAATGTCAGTAAGACCTAGGATTAGGAAGAGGGGACATGTTGTTACATTTAAAATGAAAGCCCAGGAAAGATTTGTAATTGAAGGTCGGATGTGTTTTTTTAATGAAATATCAGCATTTACGTCACCACAATATGCATTCCTAATGATCAGGTCACTTACTCACCATCAGATTCATACATTGTTTTGTTGTTTTGTTTTGCAGTAGCAAGATGGGATTTGCCATGATTTAATGACAAGTACAGGGCTCAGCAGATTTAATGACTAATAAATAGGAGTGGCAATACAGTGTGGCAGGTACAATCTCAATCTACAAAATTAGATGTGCAAGAAGCAATATTTTATTTTTCTCCCACTCAATTTAATTTTCATTTGAGCACCCATTCTACCCTGCACATGGTGGTGGAAAGTTAATCACAGTCCATTTGTGGTTTTTCCTATCCAGGATTGCATCTGATGTCTGGATTACTTAAAATACTGGGAGAGTGATGCATTCCTTTATATCATCTGTGGTTGATAGACTTTGTCCCTCACATTTGGAAGATGACATCACTGCCTAAAATGCAGTGATTCTTAATCTTTAGTGGGCATCAGAATCATCTGGAAGCTTGTTAAAACATGGATTGCTGGGCTTCACCTCCAGAGTTTCTGATTTGATAGATCTGGTGGGGGAAAGGGGTTGAGAAATTTGCCTATCTAACAGGATTCCAGAGTATGCTGATGTTGATCATCCACCACACTTTGAGGACCATTGACCTTAAGATGAAAGAGTCAGATCTGCCTAATTTATGAAGAGCCTACTTATTTTAGGAAAAGTCTTCACCACAAGAAATCCCATTGCTCTGTATCAAACACTAGCCAAATGAGAAAGGTGATTTCAGGAAGATTTCCAGGAAAGGAGTAAGTGCGTTTCAGGATTTTAGTTTAATATACCTTAGGTCATTCATTTCATTCATTCATTCATTCATTCATTCATTTCAGAAGCTATCAAACAAATCAATAAAGTGTTACCTGAATCAAGAGAAAAGCTGTTTCCCCTTTATTTCCCTACTTACTCACAGAATGGATTACATGCCCCATACGGCATTAAGAAAAAATAGAGGTTTTTGCCCATGATTTGAACAGATGAAATCTACCTCATCTTTCTCTCCTGTACTTGAAGCAACCACCCCCAAATGAATCTTATCATTTTGCTTTGTATCTGCAAATCTGATATGAATCTTGAACAATCTAAGAACAAAAGATAGGTAGATAGATAGATGGTAGATAGATAAATGATAGATGATAGATAGATAGATAATAGATAATAGATAGATAGGTAATAGGTAGAGATAGAGAGATCAGATATAGAGATAGATCAGATATATAGATATGGATATGTAGAATTTTTTTTAACTCTGCTTCTTTTGAGGTGGGGAACACTGGCCACCCATCTGTCTGTGAGTACTTTCTCTTTCATTCTCTTCAGTCTATGAGCTGCATATTTTATAATTCCATTCTGCACACCCAACCCCCTTATTTGTTGAGGTTTCTGTGGAATCTGTTAGGCCTCCATTGTGTGCTTTACTGGTTTGAAATGTACTCTATTTTAAGGTGTTCTGTTTGGGAGACAAAAGAAAAAGGTACAAATATATAATTGATCATGAAAATTGACAAAGTGTACTTTTGAAATAAAGAACAAGACCCCCCACCTTAGATAAACACGTAGACACACACACACACACACACACACACAGGTCAGAGTTCCTCGGTGCTCAGTTTTATGTCCTCTTCTTACTCTATTGGCCTTATTGCTAAGATTGATGACTGACATATGTCATATGACTTGATTACAAAAAAGAATCAGAATGTCTAGCATCCATGTGTTCTAGAGGCAAACGCATTAATGAAGTAGAGCTCTGGCTTTGGAGTCACACCCTTGGGTTAAAAGTCTGACCATGCCAAGTGCAAACTATGTGAACTTGGGCAAGTTAAATAGTTTAGCCATGTGACTTAGCTTCTCTTTGCCTCAGGAAGATGGGGATGACGGGAATGACAATTTTTGTCTCCCAGATATGGGCTTTGGTAATGTATATAAAATACTTAGTACAGTATCTGCACAAATAACAAATCACAGCTGCTGTTACTGTGTTCTGTGCCCTTTCTTTCCTGCCATTTTTCAATCTCCATAGAGATTAAAATCTTCTTTTCCTGGCCGCTAGGTGGAGAAAGCAAGCCTTCTATAGTAATTGAATTAAACACAAAGCCAAATCATCCTGACCCAGATACTACAAACATTCAAGGGGGAGAATTTTTTTTTTCCTTCCTCTTCTTCAGAACTTCAGATGGCATGAACAGGGAATCTGGAGAGATGTTTGGGGAATTCTTGAGCAGTACACAATGAAAGTGTTGGAGTTTTGAGCATTGTTCTGCCTTCAGGCACTAGATTTCACTCAATGATGGTCCTAGGCAAATTTTAAAGTTCACAGTCAGCTTCCCAGCACCTTCCTATCCCCCATGCTCTAATCTCTTTGCACTTCAATAAGCACCTGTCCAGTATTCTTTTCTTTCTGAAGTATTATATAGTTACTGATTTCTAGGGACATCTGCATTTTTAAATGAATTTCCTTAATAGTTTACCTGTCTTTAACCTGTTTTATAATAGTAACAAGAATCCATTGTACTTACTTCATAGAGCTATAGCGAGGATCATTTAGTTAATACATTTGAAATCACTTGTGAACTTTAAGTTCTATACAAATAAAAAATCTACTTATATTGAAGATATAAATTCTGCCTTGAAGGGGGAAAAAAAAGATGAGAAAGCCAAAAGAATCTTGAGAAAAAGTGCAGGTTGCAAGAGAATGGAGTGATCTGAAAGCATACGGTTTAAGCTTTGCAGTTAATCAGCTGTAGGTCTGGGTGGTAAGAGGAAAGGGGTCTGTATTTATGGAGCTTTTCATGCATTTCAAAGTGTTCCAGAAGTTCATCGACATTCACCACTATATCCCCACCCAATACCGAGTCTACAGGCATTTCTAGGTAAAACCATTATAGCCTCTTGGCAGCATAGGCTCAAGCACTGCTCCAAGCTCCATATTTCCTTGGCTTATGCTTCTCATCTTCTCAACCTGTTCCAAAAGTCTCTTTTCATTTGCTTTCATTCTTTTTTTCGCCCTCTCATCATTGACCCTTCAGATGATCAGCTTTTTGCAATGTTAACCCATTCTAGTCATGGGCACCTCCACAAGAATGATCTCATTAGCTCCAAAAACTGCAGCTACCACCCACCTCCTTGACCCAACTTTTTATAATCCATACTATTCCAGCAAGAACCCCATGATTGCCTTGCATATAAGGATACTCAGGCAGGAAGTACCCAAAGATTTTTTATTTTTATCCATATTTTTACTCACAGTATATAATTTTCTGTTTTCCATAATGGAAAATAACCAAGTTGCATACAAAATTTCCAACCTATAATTCATGTAACTGGATTGCAAAAACAAAAAGAAAACCAAAAAACATCTCATACTTTTTAAACGGTAGTCCCATTTGCCTTTCCACTAGTGCTCTTTATGAGTACTTTTGTAGTCCTTTTGGTTTCCCTATGCGATTTAAAGAGTGAAAAGGTTAGGGAGAAATTTTAGTTTAATGTTCAGTAAATTTCCATTCTAGGACCCGCACAAAAGTTCCAACAGGCAGCCAAGAGAATAGCTGGAGCCCTGGAATGCTATTCCATTTAAATGTGGTTTGAAATAGCACACTATTTCCACTAAATTTACTTTTAATGCATCTCATAGAATGATCATTTTTGCGTAATACACACACACACACAAGCATCTAAGGCCTAAATATAAGATATAAATGTAAATTCCATAGTTTTTCCCTATAATATTTTCTGGTTCTCAATTTATAGTGTAAATTTGCAATCATCATGTTCTATATGCATAAGACATGGTATTTTAATATCTTATGAAGGGCTTCCCCCAAAACAGACTCTGGGGCAAAGATCTGAGCATAAGCATTTTATCAGGATTACAAGTAATGTGGGTAGGTGAGGGAAAAAGAGATACAGAGAAGGGAAACACACAATAAAGGTTATGTTATAAAGCCAGCTCCCACATGGACAACTGGAGCTTAATAATGATGAGACACTCTGGAAATGATGCAAAACGCAATCTTCAGTTTTATCTGGTGAATTTTTATCCCTAGACCTGTCAGTCATTGGACCAGGACTTCTGGAGGAGAGGAGATGTAAATTCTCAGCCCTTCCTATCAGCCTCACATGTGAGCCAAGTGGATTTTCAGCAGTTCTCCAACAAAAATGCAGGTGTTGGCCATTGGAAGACAGGCTGCCAAGCAGAAATGGTTAAGGTGGTCCAAAATAAAAGGGGTGGAGCACTGACATGTGTTATTCCAACCTACTAGCAAAAATTGTTAATCATGTATCACACTCCATATTTATGCCTACATTTATATCATATCCCTCAATTAAAAATCCAGACAGTCAATTCTATCTCAATAAAGCTGGGGAAAAATTAATACATAATCTCCTCTCTCCAAAAATTTCCGGACCCACACAGATGGTTTCATTGGAGAATTCTACAAAACATTTTAAAGAGCACTAATAACAATTTTACAAAATATCCTCCAGAAAATAGGAGGAAACACTTCCCAATTCATTTTGTGAGACCATTATTATGCTAATACCAAAACCAGACAAAGAAAGTACAAAGAAGATTGCAGACTAATGTATTTCAAGAACTTAGATTTTAAAAATTCTCAACAAAAAATTAACAAACTGAGGGGCGCCTGGGTGGCTCAGTCGTTAAGCATCTGCCTTCAGCTCAGGTCATGATCCAGGGTCCTGGGATTGAGTCCCACACTGGGCTCCCTGCTCCGCGGGAAGCCTTCTTCTCCCTCTCCCACTCCTGCTTGTATATCCTCTCTCGCTGTGTCTCTCTCTGTCAAATAAACAAATAAAACCTTTTAAAAAAATTAACAAACTGAATCCAATAATGCAATCAAATGCTCTTCCCCTGATCTATACCCCCTAAGTCCAATAATGAATAAGAATTATACACCATTGTCAAGTGGGATTTATTCCAGGCACAAAACTGGCTCAACATTTGAAAATCAATCAATGTACAGGCTAAGAAGAAGAATCATATAATCATATCAATTGGTGCATAAAAAGCACTTGACAAAATCTCACATCCACTCATGATAAAAACTCTCAGCAAGTTAAGAAGGGAGGAAATTACCTCAACTTGACAGAAAGTATCCACAAAACCCCTATAGTTAACA
This sequence comes from Halichoerus grypus, assembly GCF_964656455.1. Classification (NCBI taxonomy): domain Eukaryota; kingdom Metazoa; phylum Chordata; class Mammalia; order Carnivora; family Phocidae; genus Halichoerus; species Halichoerus grypus. The sequence continues at coordinate 141,954,416 of NC_135712.1, forward strand.
CCATTTTTTTTCACACAACTTTTGTTTTTATTTTATTATGTTATGTTAATCACCATACATTACATCATTAGCTTTTGATGTAGTGTTCCATGATTCATTGTTTGTGCATAACACCCAGTGCTCCATTCAGTACGTGCCCTCTTTTTTTTTTTTCAAATTTTTATTGTTATGTTAATCATCTCTTTAATACCCATCACCAGGCTAACCCATCCTCCCACCCCCCTCCCCTCTAGAACCCTCAGTTTGTTTTTCAGAGTCCATTGTCTCTCATGGTTCGTCTCCCCCTCCGATTTTCCCCCCTTCATTCTTCCCCTCCTGCTATCTTCTTTTTTCTTTTCTTAACATATATTGCATTATTTGTTTCAGAGGTACAGATCTGTGATTCAACAGTCTTGCACAATTCACAGCACTCACAATAGCACATACCCTCCCCAATGTCTATCACCCAGCCACGCCATCTCTCCCACTCCCCCCACTCCAGCAACCCTCAGTTTGTTTCCTGAGATTAAGAATTCCTCATATCAGTGAGGTCATATGATACATGTCTTTCTCTGATTGACTTATTTCGCTCAGCATAACACCCTCCAGTTCCATCCACGTCGTTGCAAATGGCAAGATCTCATTCCTTTTGATGGCTGCATAATATTCCATTGTATATATATACCACATCTTCTTTATCCATTATCTGTCAATGGACATCTTGGCTCTTTCCACAGTTTGGGTATTGTGGACATTGCTGCTATAGACATCGGGGTGCACATACCCCTTTGGATCCCTACATTTGTATCTTTGGGGTAAATACCCAGTAGTGCAATTGCTGGGTCGTATGGAAGCTCTGTTTTCAACTTTTTGAGGAACCTCCATACTGTTTTCCAGAGTGGTTGCACCAGCTTGCATTCCCACCAACAGTGTAGGAGGGTTCCCCTTCCTCCGCATCCCCACCAACATCTGTCGTTTCCTGACTTGTTAATTTTAGCCATTCTGACTGGTGTGAGGTGGTATCTCATTGAGGTTTTGATTTGGATTTCCCTGATGCCGAGCGATGTTGAGCACTTTTTCACGTGTCTATTGGCCATTTGGATGTCTTCTTTGGAAAAATGTCTGTTCGTGTCTTCTGCCCATTTCTTGATTGGATCATTTGTTCTTTGGGTGTTGAGTTTGATAAGTTCTTTATAGATTTTGGATACTAGCCCTTTATCTGATATATAGTTAACATCATTTTTAATAGTGAAAGACTGAATGCTTTCTCCTAAGCACAGGAACCAGGCAATGATATCTGCTCACACCATTTATTAGATATAGCACTGGAAGTTCTTTCCACTGCAATAAGGGAAGAAAAACATTTAAAAGGCATAAAGATTGAAAAGGAAGAACTAAATTTATCTCTACTTGCAGATGATTTGATCTACATAGAAAATTCCAAGAAATCTACAACCCCCCAAAACTGAGAACTAGTAAGTGAGTTCAGCAAACTTGCCAAATACATCAACACACAAAAATTAATCCTTCTATATACTAAGAATGAAATGCAGAAGTTGAAATTAAAACATATGATTATAATCATTCTAATACTTAGGTATACACTTAAAAAAAAAAGTCCAGATTCTGTATGCTGAAAATTACAAAATGCTGTAAAATTAAGAGAACAAACTGTGTTCATGGACTGTAAGGTTCAACATATTAAAGATGTCAATTCTCCAAACTGACCTATAGGTTTAGTATAATTCCTTCCAAATCCCAGCAAGAGTTGGTTACAGTTATTATAAAATTTATATGGAAAGGCATAGGCCCTAGAATAGCTAAAATAATCTTGACAAAGAGGAATGAAGAGGAATCACTGTACCTCATGTTAAGACTTATTGCACAGCTATCATATTCAAGAGCTTGTGGAATTGGTGGAGGAATAGACACATAGATCAATAGTACAGAATAGAGAACCCATAAATAGGCCCAAACAAAAATGTACAACCAATTTTTAAGTGAAAATATAAGAATTAATTGGAGGAAGAAGAGCCTTTTTAACAAATGGTGCAGAAACAACCAATCAGACATTCATAGGCAAAAATTAAAAAAAAATAATTAAAAAAATCATGAACCTAAAGGCAAAATGTAAAACTCTAAGTAGTTGGGAAAGTTAAAATAATTCCTCTATTTTATGTTGTATAACTAAAGTATGTCACTTTCCTATGTCTTGACAACCTTTGATTTGATTTCATTTCTTTTGAGAAGCACAGTAGAGTCATGGGTGACTTTGCAGTCCATGGAATTCAAATACTTGGGTGTGCATCATGGCTCTTCTACACACCACCTCTGTAACTCTGAGCATGTAAGTCTTCTGTCCTTCAGTTTTCTAATCTGTGAATGGGAATAATAATAACAGCCCTGATCACAAAAGGAGGTCAAAGGGGTTATGTCAGTCAACATGAAGGCTTATAGAATACTGCCCAGTACATGGAAAGAATTCTAAAAGTCTTAGCTGTTTTCTAATATCTAATTTTGAATATTTTCTTACATTATTCATTAGGAGGATGTTTCCCAAACCCACATGTTAAAGATCTATTGATTGAAAGAAATAAGAACACTTCTTTTTGATCACTTGCATACACAGGGAGGTGATGCAACATAGTTGGATGCTTTCGGTATTTTTTTTTTCCAAGGGAAGCTGTTTCCAAAGCTATTTTGCCCATGAAATAACATATTTGGCTTATTAGAAGAAAATAATAGACATCCATCTGAGATCTTAGCTTGGTACAGAGGGCAGAATTGGTTTGCAACAGAAATCAAAGTGGAGATATACAGTGAGAAAAGATTAAATATAGATAATATAATTATGCACTGCGATGAGAACAATACCAACAACAGTAGTGCTTTAGAATATGGATTTTTCCCCACTCACATTGGAATTCATTTCTAAAACTTATAATTCAAGACCTATAGCCTCCAAATTAAATATTTCTGTCTTGGTTCTGAGAAATAGTGTTTTTAAACCAGGAGTCTGTTTCCTGAAATAACCTGCTCTTTTCAGTATCCAGCCAAAACTAGGAGAAATGTAATTTATTCTCATCACATGGTGACTTTCAAATGATTGTTCAGTCAATGCATTTAAGAGTTTGTTTTTTATTTCTTTTGTTATCTATTCAGTCAAACTGTATGCTTTGATTTCATGCACACTCTAAAAGTTAAAGTTAAATTTTGATTTGTATTTTTCATAATCAACCTAATGCCTGGTCCTTGGTGGTCTTTTTGGATTTGCGTGCTGTTTCTTTCTCTAAAATGCTGATCAATTTCAAAATTATCTTTGATTGTTTTCCTACTTATAAACCTTTTACTCTACTCACCTATACTGTTATCATTGCTAGGTAAGAACAAGCCTAGTTAGCCTTTTTTTTTTTTAAAGTTTGTTCTTCTATATATGCAATCTTTGGCTTCTTCCAGATATTTTAGAACTGGCATTATATTAACAGTAATAAATTAGTTTGTTAAGTCTTGTTGCTATTGCAATTCCAAGACTCAATTAGATTATCTCTTATTAATTTGGTACCATCACCACTACTCTCTAAGGGTAGGAACTGTATTTCCCAGAATTCTCTTCAACTTATGGTTCCAGGTTGGTGTTTGCCAATGAAAGGAACACTTGTTTGATTTGAAAAGTAGAAGCAAGGCTGAAGCCATTATTTTCTGGAACCTGGTATAGCCAGATGTGTAGGGAGATGCGTTTCACGGCAGCTTCCTGGTAAGCTCCAGAAGATGACCCATTTTTCAGCTAAAGCAAATGGTGAGAGCTTCTCGGTGATTCTCAAGAGTTACAGCAGCATCTAGAAAAATGTTGAAGAATTACCAAATGTGGTGCTTCAGCCTGAGGTTTTCAGTATCAATTTCTCTGATATCTCCCCTGTGCTTTCATAGTAGCTTTGCTGACTGTCACTCTCCTAACTATCACATGAATCTCTGATTCTGTATTAAATCTGTTATGTCTGAAATGCATAGAGTCACTCTGTTTTCTTGACTGAACCCTTATTGATACTTGAAAGTAGTATCCCAAATAAATCCACGAGTCCTCATCAAGTATCCCAACTGAGTCCATAAAAAAATATTTTCTGCCTTGTGGTACCTGCCATGTTGCTCTTCACTTAAGGTTACCATATCACTTCCAAGGTTTCCAGTGCCCACTAGGATGCCCCTGGACCCCAATGATGCCCATACAAAGTTTGCCATCTCAAGATTGCTCCAAACTGCTGAGGATGACATCTTAAAACATCTGAGGTGCCAAGGCTGAGTAGTAATCCATGTAAAAGGACAATGCCACTGTTCCTCTGTTTAATGTCAAATGTCAACACTTAAAGATCAAACTGAACATCAAACATCAACACATAAGCATCATCTATGGCCAGTGTTTCACAAAGTCACTCATGATAATGTCACCTTTGACATCTGTCTGCTGCTTATCAATTTTTTGGACTCAACATGTATGGAAACACCATATTGTATTCTCAGTCCTCTCTCCTTAGGGGACTTCCCACCTTGATTCTTTTACCCTTGAAATCTACTGTGCAGGGGCACCTGGGTGGCTCATTCGTTAAGCGTCTGCCTTCAGCTCAGGTCATGGTCCCAGGGTCCTGGGATTAAGCCCCACATCGGGCTACCTTCCAGGCAGGAAGCCTGCTTCTCCCTCTCTCACTCCCCGTGCTTGTGTTTCCTTTCTTGCTGTGTCTCTCTCTCTGTCAAAAAAAAAAAAAAAAAAAAAAAAAAAATCAGGTGAAAAAAAAAAAGAAAGCTACTGTGCGTAATGACCTTTCTCAGATTAGCCACATATTTTGTTCTGCCCAGCATTGGGCAGAACTTCAGCTAAAGTGGTGGCTTCACTAAGTGAATATAGATTATTAATTATTTTGACGTCAGTGGTTAGAAAATTCAGGAGCAATAGTGAAAATAAAGCTGGAACCTGCCTCGGGAAGAGCATAACGGTTAAGGCTAGAAACTTAGAGTAGACTCCCAAGGCTTATATGTCACCTAAATCACTTTACTCGCTGTGTGTCTTGGTTAAATTACTTAACCTCTTTGTGTTTATCTGTAAAATGCATAGACTAATAGTATTCATATAATAGGCCTGTTATGAGGACTATCTTAAATATGATGGATAGTTTTCTGTGTGTTCACACTAAGTAATTTTGGCAAAATCCCTTTGCATGATTATGTTTCAGAATCCTCAGTGGAAGTTCTATTAGCCCTTCTAACTCTAATATTCTATGGATCTGTGTATACTCTGTCTATTAGGACTATGATCAAATTGGAAAACAATAACAACAACAAGAAGCCAAACTGATTTTATCCATGGCCAAGGCAAGCTGTATTGAAACCGCTGATCTAGTCACTGAACTGCACGCTGGGCAGTAAATTTTGAGAGTAGATCTTAAATTGTGGGGAAGGAAAGAAAAGAAAATAGTCTCTCAGTTGAAAATGTCCTCTAGGGGCACCTGAGTGGCTCAGTTGGTTAAGCGACTGCCTTTGGCTCAGGTCATGATCCCAGGGTCCTGGGATCGAGTCCTGCATTGGGCTCCCTGCTCAGCGGGAAGCCTGCTTCTCCCTCTCCCACTACCCTTGCTTGTGTTACCTCTCTCTCTGTCTCTCTCTCTCTCTGTCAATTAAATAAATAAAATCTTAAAAAAAAGAAAAGAAAAGAAAATGTCCTCTAGAACTAAGTGGTGTGAAAACTGATCTCTGCAAATCATTATCAAACCTTTCCTATAATCACTGCAAGTAGAACCTATGAATTTGCTTTCTAACCAACTCCCAGGTGATGCAGATGCTGCAGGTCACTGGATTAGACTATTTGCTTGGCTTCTTAGCTGGCAAGGAGAACTACATCAAACAATGCCTTACATATACAGATGTAGAATCTTGTTCTTCCTTGGTTGATCATAAACAAAATTCATAGCATTGTCATTGTGAAAATACATGGGAGAAATTTGTGCTGAATCTTGAATGGGAAGTAGAATTTCAAGAAAAGAGAAGTGGTGGAATAAAGAGTAACTCAGACTTGCTGAAGGGGAAAAATCAGGCAGGGAAGCATGGCGGAAACCAGATGTTGGTCCAGGTTGACAGAAGGGAGCATACCTGTATTCAACACAGCGTGTGACTACTTATTTACCACACTAATTGTGTGCTAGTCGGAGAATCACTTCTATGGCCATGGTTCATGTTTACAAACAGAAAGAAAATTTCCATTTTTAAAGATTTAGATTTTATTTTTACCCTTAATTTTAAACATGGTTTATCATACTAAGAGTTCCAAAAGTAAAATAAAATATTCCTGTCTTCTTCTTATTTTCATGCAGAGTTGCTAATAAACATGAGGCACAAAGACCGTTGTTTAATATTACATTTCAAAAGCATTCCCCATCTTGACACTTGCCCAAGGAAGCTGACCTGAATGGTGTGCACCCGGTAACTCCCTCAACCTCTGTTTCCTCATCAGGTATGCAGACAACAGCAGAAAATCAGGAGTGTCAGGGTGTGTATTCCTCCGTGTTGTAGTAGAGTGACTGGGGTTTTCTACTAAAGGTCACAGCCTGTCTTCGTCCATCAGGGCCACTATAATAATATACCATAGACTGAGTGGCCTATAAACAACAGAAATTTATTTCTCACAGCTCTGGAAGCTGGGGATTCCAAGATCAAGGCACTGGCAGATTCCATGTCTGATGAGATCCTGTTTCCTGGTTCATAGACAACCATTTTTCCACTGCATCCTCACATGGCTGAAGGGGGTAGGAAGCTGTCTAGAGTCTCTTTTAAAGGACACCAATCCCATTCATGAGATCTCTAACCTCATGACTTAATCATGAGGCTCCACTTCAAAATGCCATCACATTAAGGACAAGGTTTCAACACACATATTTGAGAGGATCCACATACTCAGTCCATACTCTCTCTGTGGTCTCAAAACTTCTTTCCCTTGCCCTTTTTGATAATGGTTTTCCACTGTCACTAGGTTTGGGGAAACTATAAGATTCCCTACAAGTTTCTGTTTACCTGTATAGGGACTTAGGATTCTTTGAAGGTGATGGTAGTATGAAGAGATAGTCTCTCCCATGATCAAGGTAGACATAGTCCCTTGCAGTTTGGCAACCCCAAACCAGTGAAGACCACAGTTGGGCAAAAGCCCATGATATATTTACAGTTCATTAGATGGATACATTTCTTCAGAATAAAATATAGGCAAAGCATTATCTAGGCTTATAAGGAGTATTGAGGGTAGATGGAATCCTAAAAACCATGTGTGTTTCTAAAGGCCTTGAAATTTAAAGGAGGATAAGTTTGCACACACAGAATGATACCCATATGGCATTAGTGAGGAATGAATGTAGCACAATGGGCCTGTTATACCGGGGAAGGACAGGGACACTGCTAAACATGCAACAAGTTTAAGTTACCAATCAGGACAACAGTTGCACATTAGGTTCTATTTAAAAATTCCAACCTCCAGGTGCTATTGGTGGTGTTTAATGGGTCTTTACATAGTCAGTGAGCTGTGGAACAGACCAACCAGCAGAGACATTTCTTAATTCCATTCCAGGAGGGTGGCTGGTGAGAACCCTTTCACAAATTTGGACCAAAGACAGCAATCAGGTTTCTGGGCTACTTGGACATAGAGGAGAGAGGAAAAGAGAGAGCAGACCCAAGAGCATTTGCTAGTTTTATTTATGAAAATCAACACCAATTACCATGGAGCTTCTTTCCTAAGGGAAGGAAATAAAAACTAGAAAAAGCAAGGTGTTACAGCAAAAATATTTTTTGAAATGTTCAACTTCCCTCTTTCTTACAACTTCTCCAGTATGTCACTCCCTCCACCTCAGGCTTCATCTAATCTTTATTTTCACCCTCCTTCTCAGTTCTTCTGGCTGAATAAGTTTACTTCTTTCTTCTAAAGCTAACCCAGCACTCTTGTCCTCAAGTATCAGGTATCAGGCACCTATGGTTCCTTTCTTTCATCCTCAGTGTGTTGTTTTTCATCTATAACATATCCCATTCTCTTCCACAATAGATGGACTATTTCCTTAACTCGCCCCAGCATAATCCCATAGTCCAAACTCATTTAACATTTACTGACTGCTTACTATGTTCCAGACACTGTCAAAGGCACTGGAAACACAGACAGAAAGACACTATTTAATTAATTAATTTTTTAAAAATAAGCTCTACACCCAGTGTGGAGCCCATTACAGGGCTTGAACTCATTCCCTGAGGTCAAGACCTGAGCTGAGATCAAGAGTCAGTCACTCAACAGACTGAGCCACCCAGGTGCCCCAGAAAGACACTTCAAATAAAAAAAGAATGAAGGGGGACCTGGGTGGCTCAGTCGGTTAAGCGTCTGCTTTCAGCTCAGGTTTTGATCCCAGGGTCCTGGGATTGAGCCCCACGTCAGACTCCCTGCTCAGTGGGAAGCCTGCTTCTCCCCCTCCTTCTGCCCCTGACTTGTGCTTGCTCTCTCTAGTACTCTCTCTCTCTCAAATAAATAAATAAAATCTTTAATAAATAAATAAATAAACAAAAAAGAATGAATAAAAAAATTCAGAAATGATAAATGTTCTGAGGAGGTGACATTTGGGCTGATGGGGTGGTGAGAAGTGTATAGTCTTGTGGAGATCCAGAGGAAGAATCTTCTAAGCTGAACATGTCCACATACATGTACAGAGACACATACACCTGCTTATATACATATATTTTACATACATAATAGACATAAATTTTTGTTTTGACCTTCACTTCCCAACATTACCTATTAAAGGACTTCCTTTGCAGTACCCATTGTCCAGGTACTGTGTTTCCTTGGTAATCTAACCTAAGACAGAGACTAGCCTGACTTATATCATCTTAGAATTGTCTGATTTTATGCTGCCCAGAGGGAGCCTGTGGAAGCTGGGATAATGTATGTCCTTGGCCAGCTTCCAAATGGGCACTGTAGACAAGGTTATAAGGGAAACTAAAATCTTCCCTGACCCCCAAATTTACAATCTCTTGCCAACTCTATCTTTCTAATTCCCACTACCATGAAAACTTATATTATTGGATGGGAAAATAGAAGGCTTTACGAGAAAAATCAACCTGATACTCTAAACTTGCTCTTAATTCTGCTATTCCTGGAAGATACCCTCATGTTCTCCCCTTTTGGGCTCTTGTATCTTGTGACTTGTGCCCCAGAAGCCCTGAAAGATCCCAGCTATTTCATCACCTTGGCAGGAATGGTATTCCCTGTGTCTTCCATCTCCTTCCATGTCCGGGTTCAATAGATCAGATGTTATTTTAAAATGCGTTGGTTTTACCTTTCAACCAAGAGAAAGGTGAAATCAATTATTTTAATACAAAAAAAAAAAAAGTGTTGCAGGAAAATGAAGGAGTCCAGGGCATCAGTTGCCAAGAAATATGAACTAGAATAGCTTGGACTTTTGATCTCTGCCTGCTGATTAAGCTGGAAGCCCAAAATAGACTCTCTTAATACCATCTGTGACCTCCTCAATCTGTTAGCTTTTTTCTTCTATGCAAGCCATGTTACTCAAATTTTCTCTTTGAAAGTCACTAGTGGCCAATGACCTTTCAGTTAACAATGCCCAATCATCATTTGACAGTCTCATCTTCAACCTTCCAACAGTATTTGATGTTGTCAACCACCTTCAGCCATTTGCCGTTCTACCTCACTTCATGCAGTCAATAGTGTTTTTCTGTTTGTCTTTTTATTTCCCAGAATCCTCCTGTTAAGTCTCACTCACTGATTTTTCTACCATACCCCATTAATTTGAGGGTGCACCTTTCTCTCCATGTGTCTCACCATCAGTGATGTCAACTATCACTTCAATGAGAATGACCCCAAAGGCTAAATCTGTAACCTTAACAGCACTGCATTGTCAATAGTTCGCCTGGATTTCCTCCAAGATATTTTTACTAGCACCTTGTCCATTTTTAGCCTCCTTAAGGCCTTCAGCCTGGACCAAACCACCAGCATCTTTGTACAAAAAAAGGATCACCCCCCCTTCCTACCTCACTTGCTTGCCCTCTGTTTGATCTATTCCATGCTTTAGTATATGCTTCTGTTTGATGTGCTGCTCTGTGACTTCTTCCCCTCCTTTCCTTTCCTAGAATTCTGGTTATTGGTCTCATCTCTTTTCTTTAAGTGAGAAGTTGCATGATAAGTCTTTCATTTTATTTTATTTTTTTTTAAGATTTTATTTTCAAGTTATCTCTACACCCAATGTGGGGCTTGAATTCATAACCCTGAGATCGAGTCACATGCTCCACTGACTTAGCCAGCCAGGCACCCCACATGGTAAGTCTTTTAGTTGATATTTCCAATTGGCTCAACTCCTTTTACCACCCTAATGAAAAAATCTGTTCTCTTTAACAGAACCTGTACTTTCATCAATATGTTAAATGCAGGCTTATTATCTTCATCTCAAACCCCGATGCATGTCTCTATTTCTTATTCTCTTCATGGAATCAATATTCTCCCTATCTTTCAAAGTGCAAAATTCAATTCATCTTTGCTCCCTTAACTTTTTACTGCTTAGAGGCATTCAAGCAGCTAAATTCTGTTATTCTCCTTTCTAACTTCTGATCCCTATCCTCACTTCCAACCATGAAAATCCCTAAATATTGATCTTCCATACCACTTATGCTAGTGCAGACTTCTTGATAACTATAGTCAGAATTTGGCTTATTTTAACTGCAAATATATATCATTATTTGCACTTTAGCTACTTAGAAGACAGTCAGGTTATTAGCCTTTTGAGGTAAAAAAAATAGGAAAAATAGGAACTTATATATATTTTTTTCTCTTTTCAGTTTAGTTTATTTAAAGAAATAGCAACCTAACAAGAAGTTATAAACTGGTTCTTTTAAGTGGTATTTTACAACTTTGGGTAAGTTAGGATTCGGTTGAAAAAAAACATAGGCCTCTCTAGCTACATTAAGCAGAAAGAGAATTAGGTGAATAAAAAATTGGTAGAAGGGCTTGGGTCTTGGGCTGTGCCGTGGATACCTTTCAGTGCAACACTGTGGAATTACTTCACTACAGCAACTGTACAATAACCTCCACCAGGAAGTCACTAATGGAAATGTGAGCTCCAAAGACAAACCAATTTGATCAGATCCCAGGGACCAGGAAGCCCTGCCATGTCTCCACAGCTATGTCATATCTACTAGATATCTACTGGGAAAAACACCTTGCCTTTTGGCACCCATGAAGAAATTGAATCTTAATGCTGCTACAGAAAAAAAAAAAAAAATCATTTCAACTCTGTATCTGCTCTACTTTTGTGTTCCAAATCCCATGGAAGCGAGTTTGATTGGTTGAACCTAAAGACTTGGAATTCTAGCTAGAAAAAAGCAGAGAAATGTAATTATTGGCTAGTCACACTCTGGAGTATACTGGGACATACTAAAAGGAGAATAATATTCTTGTTAAAAGCCAATCCATCATAAAAATAGTGTGGAGGTTCTTGAAAAATTTTAAAATAGATTTGCCATATTATACAGTAATTCCATTATGAGGTATTTAGAAATGAAAATGAAAACACAAATTCAAAAAGATAGATGCATCCCTACATTTATTGCAACATTATTTACAAAAGCCAAGATAAGGAAGCACCCTAAGTGTCCATTCATAGATAAATGAAGAAAGAAGATATGGTATATATATATATATATATATATAAAATGGCATATTACCTAGTCACAAAATCTTGCCATTTTCAACAACATGGATGGACCTAGAGGATATAATGCTAACTGAAATAAGCCAGACAGAGAAAGACAAATATCATATGATTTCACTCATATGAGGAATTTAAGAAACAAAACAACAACAACAAAAAAGAAAAAAATAGGGGGTGGAGCAAGATGGCAGATGAGTAGGAGACCTGGATTTCATCTGGTCTCAGGAATTCAGCTGGATAGGGATCAAACCATTCTGAACACCTACAAACTCAACAGGAGATCGAAGAAGAGAATAGCAACAACTCTCTGAACAGAAAAGCGACCACTTTCTGGAAGGTAGGACGTGTGGAGAAGTGAATCTGAGGCGATATTCGGGAGGATAGATGGCAGGGGAGGGGGCCTCCGCTGGCCGCTTCTGGCATGTGATAGAGCCTCGGAGCACAAAATCAGAACTTTTAGAAGTTTGCTCCGCTGAGGGATGTCGCTCCAGTGGCTAAGCAGGGGGTGGAACCCTCGTGGGACAGTGTGGTCTCAGGACCCTCGGGGTCACAGAAAGACCGGGGGTGCCTGAGTGTGGCAGAGGATAAGGGATTGGAGGGGGGAAGTTGGCTGCAGAGATGGAGCCAAGGAGCAGGCTGTCAGGTCGGGGTTGCCATAAACCGTGATCTGTGGCACAGTCGGGCCACTGCTCCTCCAGCAGGGACCCAACAAGCAGCAGATCCGGGGAGACTTCCCTTTCTCCCCCAGGAGGAGCGCTGTGGGAGCACACCACAGGGATCTGTTGGGTTTGGAGACTCCAAAAGGGGTCGGGTGCCAGAGATAGAAATGCTCGGTCACAGGCCAGGTGACCATGGAGTGCGGCCGGAGACGGGGGAGACGGGAGTGACTGACTGCTTTTCTCTGGGGGCGCACTGAGTAGTGGATCCCCGAGTTCTCGGCTCCTCTGGGGTGGAGACTGGGAGGCTGCTATTTTCACTCTCATCCTCCAAAGCTGTATGGAAAGCTTGCAGGGAACAAAAGCTCCGGAGAGCAAACCCAAGCAGATTACTTAGCCCAGAACAGCAAGGGCAGGGCAATTCTGCCTCCAGCAAAGACATTTGGGAACCACGGCAACAGGCTCCTCCCTCAGAAGATCAGCAAGAACAGCTGGCCAAGACCAAGTTTACCGATCAATGAGAACAGCAGAACTCCAGCGCTAGGGGAATACTGCACATAGAATCCATGGCTTTTTTACCATGATTCTTTAGTCTTTCAAAGTTAATTTTATTTTTGAATTTTTCTTTTTCCCTTTTTCAACCAACATCTTATCAATCCCTGTTTTAAAAAACATTTTTATCTTTCATTTTGAGAGTCATATTCTATCCCTTCATAGTAGTTATACTTATTTTTGGCATATATATATAAGTTGTTCTCTCTTTAAAATTTTGAGATACAGTTTCTTCTAAAAGACCAAAATATACCCTAAATCTCTAGTGTATGGCTTTGTTCTAGTCTCCTGCCTGATCACATTCTCTCCCTTCTTTTTCTCTTTTTTTAAAATCCTCTTCTTTCTTTTTTCAAACAACTTCATATCTTATCAATTCCTTTTATAAAATTTTTTATAATTTTCATCTTTACAGTCATATTTCATCCCTTCATTGTATCAACCATTATTTTTGTACATATATAAATTTTTCTTTCCTTAAAATTTTGGGGGGGACTTTCTTCTAACAGACCAAAATACACCCAAAATCTAGTGTGTGGCACTGATCTAGACACCAGCCTGATCATATTTAACCATATTCTGTTTGTTTTTTTTGTTTTGTTTTGTTCTGTTTTTGTTTGTTTTTATCTTTTTCTTTTTCTTTTTTCTTTCTTTCCCTTTCTTTTCCCCCAGCTTCAGGTCTTTTCTGATTTGTTTAGAGTGTATTTTCTGGGGACGTTGTTACCCTGTTAGCATTTTGTTCTCTCATTCATCTATTCTCCTCTGGACAAAATGACAAGATGGAAAAAATCACCTCAACAAAAAGAACAAGAGGCAGTACCAACTGCCAGGGACCTACTCAATACGGACATTAGTACGATGTCGGACCTAGAGTTCAGAATCATGATTTTAAAGATATTGGCTGGGCTTGAAAAAAGCATGGAAGTTATTAGAGAAACCCTTTTTGGAGAAATAAAAGAACTAAAATCTAACCAAGTCAAAATCAAAAAGGCTATTAATGAGGTGCAATCAAAAATGGGGGCACTAACTGCCAGGATAAATGAGGCAGAAGAAAGAATCAGTGAGATAGAAGACCAAATGATGGAAAATAAAGAAGCTGAGAAAAAGAGAGATAAACAACTACTGGATCACAAGGGCAGAATTCAAGAGATAAGCGATACCATAAGATGAAACAACATTAGAATAATTGGGATCCCAGAAGAAGAAGAAAGAGAGAGAGGGGCAGAAGGTATATTGGAGCAAATTATAGCAGAGAACTTCCCTTATCTGGGGAAGAAAACAGGCATCAAAATCCAGGAGGCACAGAGAACCCCTCTCAAAATCAATAAAAATAGGTCAACACCCCGACATCTAATAGTAAAACTTACGAGTCTCAGAGACAAAGAGAAGATCCTGAAAGCAGCTCGGGAGAAGAGATATGTAACCTACAATGGTAGAAACATTAGATTGGCAACAGACCTATCCACAGAGACCTGGCAGGCCAGAAAGGACTGGCAGGATATATTCAGAGCACTAAACAAGAAAAATATACAGCCAAGAATACTATATCCAGCTAGGCTGTCATTGAAAATAGAAGGAGAGATAAAAAGCTTCCAGGACAAACAAAAACAAGGAATTTGCAAACACGAAACCAGCCCTACAAGAAATATTGAAAGGGGACCTCAAAGCAAAGAGAGAGACTAAAAGCAACATAGACGAGAAAGGAACACAGACAATATACAGTAGCAGTCACCTTACAGGCAATACAATGGCACTAAATTCCTATCTTTCAAGAGTTACCCTGAATGTAAATGGGCTAAATGCCCCAATCAAAAGACACAAGCTATCAGATTGGATAAAAAAACAAGACCCATCAATATGCTGTCTGCAAGAGACTCATTTTAGACCCAAAGACACCCCCAGATTTAAAGTGAGGGGGTGGAAAACCATTTACCATGCTAATGGACACCAAAAGAAAGCTGGGGTGGCAATCCTTATATCAGACAAATTAGATTTTAAACCAAAGATTGTAATAAGAGATGAGGAAGGACACTATATCCTACTTAAAGGGTCTATCCAACAAGAAGATCTAACAATCATAAATATCTATGCCCCTAACATGGGAGCAGCCAATTATATAAGGCAATTAATAACAAAAGCAAAGAAACACATTGACAACAATACAATAATAGTGGAAGGCTTTAACACCCCCCTCACTGAAATGGACAGATGATCTAAGCAAAAGATCAACAAGGAAATAAAGACTTTAAATGACACACTGGACCAAATGGACTTCACAGACATATTCAGAACATTCTAACCCAAAGCAATGAAATACACATTCTTTTCTAGTGCCCATGGAACATTCTCCAGAATAGATCACATCCTAGGTCACAAATCAGGTCTCAACTGGTACCAAAAGATTGGGATCATCCCCTGCATATTTTCAGACCACAATGCTTTGAAACTAGAACTCAATCACAAGAGGAAATTCGGAAAGAACTCAAATACATGGAGGCTAAAAAACATCCTACTAAAGAATGAATAGGTCAACCAGGAAATTAAAGAAGTATTAAAAAAATTCATGGAAACAAATGAAAATGAAAATACAACTTTTCAAAATCTTTGGGATGCAGCAAAGGCAGTCCTAAGAGGAAAGTATGCTATATACTTGTTTCTCAAGAAACAAGAAAGGTCTCAAATACACAACCTAACCCTACACCTAAAGGAGCTAGAGAAAAAACAGCCAATAAAGCTTAAACCCAGCAGGAGAAGAGAAATAATAAAGATCAGGGCAGAAATCAATGAAATAGAAACCAAAAGAACAGTAGAACAGATCAATGAAACTAGGAGCTGGTTCTTTGAAAGAATTAACAAGATTGATAAACCCCTGGCCAGACTTATCAAAAAGAAAAGAGAAATGACCCAAATCAACAAAATCATGAATGAAAGAGGAGAGATCACAACCAACACCAAAGAAATACAAACAATTATAAGAACATATTATGAGCAACTCTATGCCAGCAAATTAGATAATCTGGAAGAAATGAATGCATTCCTAGAGATGTATCAACTACCAAAACTGAACGAGGAAGAAATAGAAAACCTGATCAGACCTATAACCACTAAGGAAATTGAAGCAGTCATCAAAAATCTCCCAAGAAGTAAAAGCCCAGGGCCAGATGGCTTCCCAGGGGAATTCTACCAAACATTTAAAGAAGAATTAATACCTATTCTTCTGAAACTGTTCCAAAATATAGAAATGGAAGGAAAACTTCCAAACTCGTTTTATGAGGCCACCATTACCTTGATCCCAAAACCAGACAAAGACCCCATCAAAAAGGAGAATTACAGACCAATATCCTTGATGAACACGGATGCAGAAATTCTCACCAAAATACCAGCCAATAGGATCCAACAGTACATTAAAAGGATTATTCACCATGACCAAGTGGGATTTACCCTGGGCTGCAAGGTTGGTTCAACATCCGCAAATCAATCAAGGTAATACAATACATTAACAAAAGAAAGAACAAGAATCATATGATCCTCTCAATAGATGCAGAAAAAGCATTTGACAGAGTACAGCATCCTTTCGTGATCAAAACTCTTCAGAGTATAGGGATAGAGGGTACATACCTCAATATCATAAAAGCCATCTATGAAAAATCTACAGCAAATATCATTCTCAATGGGGAAAAACTGAGAGCTTTCCCCCTAAGGTCAGGAATGCAGCAGGGATGTCCACTATCACCACTGCTATTCAACATAGTATTAGAAGTCCTAGCCACAGCAATCAGACAACAAAAAGAAATCAAAGGCATCCAAATCGGCAAAGAAGAGGTCAAACGCTCACTGTTTGCAGATGATATGATACTTTATGTGGAAAACCCAAAAGACTCCACCCCAATACTGCTAGAACTCATACAGGATTTCAGTAAAGTAGCAGGATATAAAATCAATGCACGGAAATCAGTGGCATTCCTATACACCAACAACAAGACAGAAGAAAGAGAAATTAAGGAGTCGATCCCATTTACAATTGCACCCAAAACCACAAGATACCTAGGAATAAATCTAACCAAAGAGGCAAAAGATCTGTACTCAGAAAACTATAAAATACTCATGAAAGAAATTGAGGAAGACACAAAGAAATGGAAAAACGTTCCATGCTCGTGGATTGGAAGCACAAATATTGTGAAGATGTCAATGCTACCTAGAGCAATCTACACATTCAATGCAATCCCCATCAAAATACCGTTCACTTTTTCCAAAGAAATGGAACAAATAATCCTAAAATTTGTATGGAACCAGAAAAGACTCCGAATAGCCAGAGGAATGTTGAAAAAGAAAAGCAAAGCTGCGGCATCACAATTCCGGACTTCCAGCTCTATTACAAAGCTGTCATCATTAAGACAGTATGGTACTGGCACAAAAACAGACACATAGATCAATGGAACAGAATAGAGAGCTCAGAAATGGACCCTCAACTCTATAGTCAACTAATCTGGACAAAGCAGGAAAGAATGTCCAATGGAAAAAAGACAGTCTCTTCAACAAATGGTGTTGGGAAAATTGGACAGCCACATGCAGAAGAATGAAACGGGACCATTTCCTTACACCACACACAAAAATAGACCCCAAATAGTTGAAAGCCCTCAATGTGAGACAGGAGTCCATCAACATCCTAAAGGAGAACATAGGCAGCAACCTCTTCGACCTCAGCCTTAGCAACTTCTTCCTAGAAACATCACCAAAGGCAAGGGAAGCAAGGGCAAAAATGAACTACTGGGACTTCATCAAGATAAAAAGCTTTTGCACAGCAAAGGAAACAGTCAACAAAACCAAAAGACAACCGACAGAATGGGAGAAGATGTTTGCAAATGACATATCAGATAAAGGGCTAGTATCCAAAATCTATAAAGAACTTATCAAACTCAACACCCAAAGAACAAATGATCCAATCAAGAAATGGGCAGAAGACACGAACAGACATTTTTCCAAAGAAGACATACAAATGGCCAACAGACACGTGAAACAGTGCTCATCATCGCTCAGCATCAGGGAAATCCAAATCAAAACCTCAATGAGATACCACCTCACAGCAGTCAGAATGGCTAAAATTAACAAGTCAGGAAATGACAGATGTTGGTGGGATGTGGAGAAAGGGGAACCCCCCTACACTGTTGGTGGGAATGCAAGCTGGTGCAACCACTCTGGAAAACAGTATGGAGGTTCCTCAAAAAGTTGAAAATAGAGCTACCATATGATCCAGCAATTGCACTCCTGGGTATTTACCCCAAAGATACAAGCGTAGGGATCCGAAGGGGTATGTGCACTCCGATGTTTATAGCAGCAATGTCCACAATAGCCAAACTGTGGAAAGAGCCAAGATGTCCATCAACAGATGAATGAATAAAGAAGATGTGGTGTATATATATACAATGGAGTATTATGCAGCCATCAAAAAGAATGAGATCTTGCCATTTGCTATGACGTGGATGGAACTGGAGGGTGTTATGCTGAGTGAAATAAGTCAATCAGAGAAAGACATGTATCATATGACCTCACTGATATGAGGCTACATTTGTACCTTTGGGGTAAATACCCAGTAGTGCAGTTGCTGGATCATATGGTAGCTTTATTTTCAACTTTTTGAAGAACCTCCATACTGTTTTCCAGAGTGGCTGCACCAACTTGCATTCCTGAATTCTTAATCTCAGGAAACAAACTGAGGGTTGCTGGAGTGGTGGGTGGTGGGAGGGATGGGGTGGCTGGGTGATAGACATTGGGGAGGGTTTGTGCTATGGTGAGCACTGTGAATTGTTCAAGACTGTTGAATCACAGATCTGTACCTCTGAAATAAATAATGCAATATATGTTAAGAAAAAAAAAAAGAAGATAGCGGGAGGGGAACAATGAAGGGGTGGAAATCAGAAGGGGAGACGAACCATGAGAGACGATGGACTCTGAAAAACAAACTGAGGGTTCTAGAGGGGTGGGGGGTGGGAGGATGGGGTAGCCTGGTGATGGGTATTAAAGAGGGCACGTTCTGCTTGGAGCACTGGGTGTTATGCACAAACAATGAATCATGGAACACTATATCAAAAACTAATGATGTAATGTATGGTGATTAACATAACAATAAAAATTTAAAAAAAGAAAAAAATAGACAAATAAAAAAAGACTCTCTTAACTGTAGAGTACAAACTGGTGGCTGCCAGGAGAGAAACGGATGAGGGATGGGTAAAATAGATAGAGGGGATTAAGAGTACACTTATTGTGATGAGAACTGGGTGATGTATAGAATTATTGAATCATTTTATTGTACACCTGAAATTGATATAACTCTGTATGTTAATTATACTTTTATAAATAAATAAATAGCAAGCCAATCCACAAGCATTTTGGAGGATAATTTTTTTTCCTGATTGCAAAATTAATACAGTCTTATTATTGAAAACAGTAAACAGAGAAAAGTATAAAGAAGAAAAAATTTAAATCTCTAGTATAATTAGAGAAAATTAGTATAAAATTATAAAATTAATTACAATTCAGAAATTGTAATTCAAAAACATATTTTTCCATGTATAAGTTTTTAAAAAATTTCTCATTAAGAGATCTTACATTTATTTGTTGTTTTTAAGGCCTTTGCCATTTCGGGATTTCTGTTAAGATGGGAAAATGATTTTGGTGTCCCTTTGCAATCAATTTATATTGTATTTCAAAATGCCACCAAAAAACCCTTCAATTTTCAGTTCACTTGGAGCCTCCAGATAGAAGTCAGAACAACAATAACCAAATGGTCATCAACTTTTTAAAATTTCCACAACAGATTGAATTCATAACCTATCACTTTACTTTTCACTTTGCTTTGCAAAGTGCTACAAAACACAGAAAAATATTAAATGATCTAAAGAGCATTATACATTTTTAATTAACATATGTAGTAAATAGATAATATGTGATGTATTGAAAAATTACATAAGAAAGTCTTTTGCCTAAAGGAGAGTCGGTTGGGATTTTTAAAATAAAATTCTAAAAGTAAAATTCAAGAATTTCATCATAATCAAACCCAACCTCCCGATATTTTTATTGATATTCCAAAATTGCTGTAAATATTTGTGAAAATGAATGTTCCTATTTCACCAGTATGAACTGCAAGAAAAAGAATATGTTTGATGAATTTAGCATGAGCAAATATCTTTGGATAATCAAGTCTCACACTGATTCTGCCACAATCAATGTGAAAAATCTGATCTATAATTAAAATGAGTTGAAATAATGAAACATTCATTAGTAACACAGGGGTAGAGGGGTTGGAGGTGGGCTGAGAAGGCAAAGCATATGATACTAGCTTTCTCAAACTATTTTCCTATTCTTTTTCAGAAATTGAATTGCTTGCCCCTGGCATACTCAGACAGTACTTGATTGCTCAGGGTAGGGGTGTGAGATGGACTGAGATGTGCCGCCAACTCCGCAAATTCCTATGTTGAAACTCTAACTCTCAGGATCTCAGAATGTGACTATATTTGGAGGTAGGACCTTTAAAGAGATAATTTAGTTAAAATGAAGTGGTTAGCATGGGCCCTAATCCAATCTAACTGGTGTCTCTATAAGAATAGGAGATTAGGACACAGAGAAACGCCAGGAATACTAGTGCACAAAGACCAAGTGAGGACACAGCAAAAATGTGTCTACCTGCAAACCGAGGATAGAGACTTTAGAAGAAATAAGCCTGCCATCACCTTCACTTCAGTCTTTTAACCTCCAGAGCTATGAGAAATTAATGTTTTTTGTTGAAGCCACCTATTCTGTGGTATTTTGTTACGGCAGCCTAGCAGACTAATATAGGGAGAAAAAAAATAAACATTCATAATTTAAACCCATAAATTTGATTATCCTCTTGGTATAGAAGTGTTCTTTCCAAATGGAGGCAATTTTGCTCCCCCTAGGGGACAAAGGGCAATTTCTGGAGACATTTTGTTTGTCACATTTAAAGGGGGTGGGTTTCTACTGACCTATAGTGGATAGAGGCTACAGATGCTGCTAAACATCCTACAATGCACAGAATAGTCCCCTTCCTCCATAACAAAGACTTATCCTGCTAGAAGTGTCAATAGTGCTGACGGTGAGAAACCTTTTTATAATGGTGCAAATTTATGACAGATTTGTGATTTGGGAATGAGGAGTTTAACTATTTTCTTGCTTGTTGAACCTGCAAAGTAAGTTCTGCAGCAGTTAGTTATCCTGTGCCAGATACTTTGAATAGTTAGCTAGAGGATGCTTTCACTAATGATCTCCATCAGGTCAGTTGGTCCTACCTGTGATGAACATACTAGACTGGGGAACTTTCCACTTCACAGTTAGCAGAACGGAAACATTTCTGCTCTATCTGTTCTCACAAAACATAGAAGGCAGAATCTAATTCCATATATCTGATGTATTCCCCTTTAGATTAAGGACAAATAGACCCATTCTTTTTGCCCATTACTTAATGGACATAAATTTATTAAACCAATTAATCATGGAAGCAAATTGAAAAATGCTTTAGTTAGTGACGAGGAATATTAAAACTGAGTTAGAATAGGTTTTTTAAGACAGTGATTATGCAGTTGCTTGAAGCTTAATTTCTATCACTTATGTGTTCTGATGTTATTTTCCTTTTCTCTTCCTCCTTCACCTTTATCTGTATCTAGTCACCAAGGAAGAGCAAGAAAGGAAATGATGTTCAAACCTAAAAAGCTGAATTAACACATGAATGCTCTATTCCCTCCCTAGGTGAAGTTGGACCTTTGCATCTGAGACAGGCAGGGAACCAACAGATGGAAATGAGCTTTTTCTCTAATTGAAGCTAGAAGGCAGAGGTAGCCAGCACTGAAATTGCCATGTCTCATCTGCTTCCAATTTACCAAACTGGGTCTTAACTGGAGACATGGCATAATTTGGCCAACCTCCTTCTGAGATTCAGCAGAGCAGAGTATAAGGGCTGAAATTTTGAGGTTTGGGATGACCACTGACTTGATTTAGTAGTGGAAATGGGGGCTATCACAGCTGTTTGCCTCAGGTTCTATTTTCTTTCCCACAGTTACGACACTGGTTTTAAGAAGGTGAGGATTAAATGTTATAATTAAGAAAGAAAAATTGTTCTCAACCTGAAGTAGGTAAAAATATGTGAACTAATATGATTTACTATCTTCCTCTGGGAAATAATTAGAGTTAGTTAATAATTAGTTAGATAGTGTTTAATGAGATTAAGATTTCTTCTAGGGGGTTAGTTACTGATCTGCACAGTAAACTATTAGTCAGAAGTTTTAAAATGTTCAACTAGACATTTTTTTACTATCTCTTTCATTTTCGGTACTAATGAGAAATTTTACTTTGTATGCTTAGAATCTATTCTTTTGCAGCAAATTTGAAATAAAACTTTAACACTTGCTTATTATTAATTTTCTTAGAGTTGTTTTATTATATTATCCTACCCTAGCAGAAGGAGACCATCCTCCTATAAATTGGAAAGAAGGGGCCATAAGCTTTAATGACTTAGCAAGCATGAGACAGTATTCCAAAAGAGACTTAGATTTCCACTTTTAGCCCTGGTGAGCTAACTGATACTGAACTTGGTCTGTCACCATAAATAACTAGAAAATTCACGGGTGAGGGAAGAAGGCAAATAGTTGTTTTTCAGATATTGGCAAATAGGCAATACAGACTGTGATTCCTGAATAAAGTAAAGAAACAATGTGAAACCAATGATTATGTTGGCTCTGTGATTAGAGATACTTTCTGGAAAATGGTGCAGGAAAAGGTAAACCCAAATATAGCACACAAGTCTCACTGAATTGAAGAGGAAGAAATCAGAGTTAGCAGAAATTAAGGCAATTAGAATTTTGGGGACAGAGTGCATAAGAGAGTGAATTATGCAGAAAGAGAACTCCAGAAGTTGGCAACAGTGGTCTCCTTATGTCTGTAGCTGAATACCTAAATGTGTATGTATGATGCAAAACTCCACAAAGTTGGACTAGAAAAAGGGATCTGTAAGGTAAATAATATCCAGAGCTCATTTAAAAACATAAGGAAAAAAAGAACAAATAAAAATAAACAGAGCCTAAGAGACCTGTAGGATACCAACAAGCATACCAACATGTGCAAAACATGAGTCCTATAAGATGAAGGGAGAAAGAAAGGAACAAAAAGAATATTTAGAGATAGAATGACTGAAAATCCCCAAATTTGATGAGAAACATTCATCTGTACAAGCAAGATGCCCCATGAATATGCAGTAAGATAAATTCAAGGAGACTGACATCTAGAAGGATTATAATAAACTATTGTAAGCCAGGAAGAAAGAGAGAATCTTAAAGGCAGCAAGGGAGAAGCAATGCATTGCATGCAAGGGATCTTCAATAAGATTAATAATTGTCTTCTCATCAGAAATCAAGGACACAGAAATGCAATGGGATACACATTCAAAGTATTGAAAGAAAAAGTCTGTCAACCAAGAATTCTATATCCAGCAAAACTCTCCCTCAAATAAAGAAAGAAGAAATTAACACATTCTCAAGTCAATAAAAACATAGTATTCATCACATAGACATACCCTATAAAAAATATTAAGGGAAGTTTTTCAAGTTTAGATAAAAAGACACTAGATAGTGATTTGAATCAACACCAGTGAAAAAAGAACACAAGTGAAGGTAAATATATAGGTTGATATAAAAGACAACATGGTAACTTTTTGATTCTCCTATTTTATTTAAAAAACAACTGAATAAGGCAATAATTATAAAACTGTGTCAATGGGCCTAAAATGTATTATTTGTATGTCACTAATAGAGCAAGAAAGATAAAGAAATGAAAATGTATTTGAGAAAAATTTTTGTATACTATTGAAATTAAGTTAGTATTAGTTCAAACTAAATTTTTATAAGGTGCCCATTGTGATCTTCAGGGTAACTATGAAGCTATTTAATTGAAAGGAAGACAGAAACTGAAAAAAAAGGAACAAAAAAGATATAAAGCATACAGAAAATAAATAGCAAAATAGCAAATGTAAACCTTAAATACTCCAATCAAAAGGCACAGATTGACAGAATGGATTAAAATGAAAACAAAATAACAACAAAAAAACATGACCCAACTATGCACTGTCTACAGGAAACACACTTTGGATTCAAAGACACAAATAAGTTAAAAATAAAAGAATGAAAAAATGATGTATCATGCAAACAATATCCAAAAGAGAGTTGGAGTAGCTATAATAAAATCAGGCAAATAAACTTTAAAGCAAAAATTATTACTAGATACAAAGAACATTTGATAATGTTAAAAGGGTCACTCTATTAGAAAGACAACAATTATAAACACATAAGCATCTAATAAGGGAGCCCCAAAAAACATGAAGCAAAAACTGACAGAATTGAAGGGAGATCAATACGGAAATAGAAGACATGACAACACTAGAACCCAATAGACATATGTAGAACACTCTACCCACAACAGCAGAATACTGCTTCTTTTCCCATGCATATGAACATTCTCCTGTGTAGAATATATGGTTGGCCATAATAGAAGTCTCAATAATTTTACAAGTTTTGAAATTATGCATTTCTTTTCCAATCATAGCAGATTGAAATTAAAAATCAGTAACAGAAAAAAATTTGGGAAATTTATGAATATGTGGAAATTAAACCATACTTTTTTTTTTTTTAAACTGTACTCTTAAGTAACTAATGGGTCAAAAAATATTACAAGGAACATTAGAAAATACTTTGAGGTGAATGAAAATTAAATACAACATACCAAAATATATAAGATGCAGCTAAAGCAGTGCTTAGAAGGATAATTATATGTGAAAATGCCTATATTAAAAATGAAGAAGAAGAAGAAGAAGAAAGAGGAGGAGGAGAAGGAGAAAAGGAAGAAGGGGAAAGGGAGAGGGAAGGACAAGGACAAGGAGAAGAGGAGGAGGAGGAGGAAGTAGAGGAGGAGGAAGAAGAAGAGTTGTCCAGTCCTCTCAAATCAGTAACCTAAATATAAAAACAGAACAAAAGAAACCCAAGCAAACAGGAAGAAGGAAACAGTGAGGATTGCAGTGGAATTTAATGAAATAAAGAATAGGATATCAATGATAAATTTAATGAAACCAAAAATTGTTTTTTTAAACATGGACAAAATTGACAAAACTTCAGCTACACTGACAAAAAAAAAAAGGACTCAAACTACTGAAATTAAGAATGAAATATATCCTGAGCATTACTATTGATTTTACAGAAGTTAAAGGGATTACAAAGGAATACTACAAACAATGATAGGCTAACAAATTAAATAGCTTAGATGAATGGCCATATTCAGAGAAAAAAACACAAACTACCAAAACTGACTCAAGAAGAAAGAGAATATCTAAATAGACTGCAAAACATAAAGATACAGAATTAGTAACTGAAAAATACATAGCTAACTAACATAATGGTGAAAAACTGAATGTTTTTCACCTAATATCAAAAACAAGATTAAATGTCCCCCAAGAACCAATTTTTTTTCTCCTCTGGTGGCAATATCCTCTTGAGACTGCATGCCTTAAAGCTTCTAATTCACAACTTTCATTTTAATATTAACAGTGTCTCTAATTGAGACACCATGCTAGATGCTTTGCATTAATCATCTTATTTAATCCTCAATATCAATTTTATTTTACAGATAAGGCAACTAGATTTAGAGACCTATAATTGATTGCAAGCTATAAAGTAAAATTAGATGAATTTGGTATCTGATTCTGCCATTTTTTATGTGACCTTGTGGCAAGTGACTTAACTCTTCTGTGCCTCAGTTTCCTCTTTTGTAAAATGGGAATACTGATAGTACCTATCTCCTAGGGTTGTGAATTTAAGAGTTATTAAAACACTTGGAAATATTGCCTGGAACACAGTAAAACTTACTAGAAATTGGCTATTATTATTATCATCATAAGTTACATAAGTATCAAATAGTAAAGGCATGATTTGAAACCATGGGTGGTGGACATGGAGATGCAAGGACCATGTCTCACTTCAAGGAAGGTTGCTTTCCATCTGAAGAGAACACACTAAGCAGAAGACTCTAGCTAACTTCAAACTACAGGGCCTAGCTCTGTTGCAGACAGCTGCCTTACCCAAGGTCACACAATTTCTAGGACATTCCCAGATTCAATGACTTAGTGATACTGGGGTAAAACGGTCTTGCCATTTTGACCACAGGACAGCTCTGGTGGATAATATTTATTGTTGAGTTTCTTGCCTGGTTAAATCTCCACCCCACCTTCATTACAGTTCAATTTCATCCTCTTCCCTATCCTCCTTCTGCCTCGGCCATTCATAGGTGTTGATCCTTAATAAATATCCTGCTCCTCAACCTCTGCCTTACTTCTGCTCTTGGGCAGTCCTACCTGTGACACCACACTAACGCAGCATTAAGAAGCCATTCATGGAAAGAAACATAGTACCATGCAATTTGGGGTCATTTTTAAGTGAATAATGGGGGAGAACTACTATTTATTGAACTATCATTATATTCTACGCTAAGTGCTTATTTCACAATTAAAAAACTACAACAATCTCTATCATCACATTCACAATTGGAAGCACAGAGTTGTTAAGTAGTTTGCCCAAAGTTCCCCAACTAACAACACATAGCCTATCTGCAATATGAACCAAAGTCTATTTGCCTTCAGAGCTCATGACCATGTCCTATATTATGTTGCATTTGAAGTAGCTCTTAAACTAATACATATTGAAGACATTTTAAAGCAGTAAGTTAAATCAATATCATTTGTGTTATTTCGGGTGAGAATATGCTCATAATAGTCCTGATGATTGTTTTGAGACACTTTTCCACAGACATTTTTTCCTAATAAAATATTTCAGTTAAATACTGTAGATTTTCCTGATTTGGGTATAATAATGCAGTGTCAGGTGGGAAAAATTCTTTGGATTTTTTCCCCCGACAGGAATTTTTTTTGGAGGGGGAGGTTACCATTAAAAAAAAAACAAAAACAAAAACAAAAACTGAAAGAAAGCATTCTTTGATCAATTTTAAGGTTTTGCATTATTTCCAACCCAGAACAAAGACAATTATGTTGGTAAAAAAGGACGTTCACCTGAAGTCTAAAATCACCACTCTTGCCACACTCTGGTGACTTTAGTACTATTCATAATTAACTGAAAGCCTTGTCTAAATACCAATTAGCTGGAGACCTGCCCTTAGAGAACCACTCCCTTCTCCAGTCCTTTCTCTATAACCCACGTAATTATGCCATTTCACATTCCTTGAACCATCCCTACTTCAGACCCTGTAATAGATTTCCATTATTCTTTGGCTAAAAACACTTACTATGACCCACAAGCCTGAACATAGTCAGGCATAAAAATAAATATTTGTTAAATAAATAAATAAATACATAAATACATAAATAAATAAATACATAAATAACCAATCAGATGAGCATGGATCTAGAGCTTTAGGAATATTTTTGCAGTTATAAATCTGTGTTATTATTTTTGTGAGTACCAATAACCAACTATGGGACCATTGTAGTTAGGTGTTTTTATGGGCTATGGTGATGTTTTTTGGCTAGAATGAAGCATGGGATTTTATTATGCTTGGAGACAAACAAGGAAGATGGAGAACACCTGGCTGAATTCACTCCTCAAAATTCTGCTCTGTAGGATTAAAAAAAGTTCCTTTGATATCATAGGATCACATAGCAATGGGAGGCTCAGTGAGTACAACAGACACAGTAATTATAGCTGGCCTCATATTTCTGTCTTTGACTTGGTAAGGTTTGTTTAGGTGATTTCAGTGATGAGGGAACCTAACTCTGCTTGTTCTCTGCCTCTTCCCCTCATCAAAGTGCTTGCCTAAATCAAAACTTTAAGATTTGCAATTCATCAAGATGACTCCGTGAGTGCATCATAAATTGGGCAGATTAGATTTTGTATATCTTTAGCTCCACAAATCATCATTTATGAGTCTCACTATTGGGTGCAGAGTGATAAGAGAAATATGGGGAAATGTGGGGACCAGGGTGAGATCATCTCATTTGAATTAGACAAATGAGGCCCTGCTGGAAAGAAACACCCAGTGTCTCTGGACGAATTTATGAAGTCAAAACAAAAAATAATTACAGTGCAGAAATGGCTGGTGCTGGATGAACCTGCTTCATTCCTAATGTTGGCTGGCAGCTCTTCATCCTGATTATTCCATCTGGAGATAATTGTGTGATATCATCCATAAAATTAAATCATAAATCAACCCAACTAGTGAATAGGCCAGCAAGCTGCTTAGAAAGCCACACGTAGGGAGGTGAGACTTCTCATCTTAATGAGAGGTATGGTAGTGAAATTAAGAGAAGAAGACATGTAGAGGGTGACCCTCAGCATGTCCACAGCTTCACTTGCTGACAGCTGCCGCCAAAGTCCATGCCTCAATAGTGTCAGAACAGCCAACATATTGCCTGCATTACTCACTTGCTGATGATGAAAGAATGTTCTGTTCATGAAAGGAAACATGTATTGCTTTTTAAGGATTTTGGGTTTGAGTTGTCCATGCCCAAAATGAAAGCACTTTATTTATTTTCTTGATGAAATGTTAACAATGATAGAAAGTTTGTAAATGCAATAAGAGTCTCATACAGGAGCATTTGATCCAACATCTTCTCTGAGCTTAGTTTTTGGGGATTTGAAGAGTACACACCATGGTCTTTGTTAGTAAGTAAGCTGTGGTCAATTCACAGGTTATATTTGGAAAGCATTTTTCAGAGGACAAGGTATAGTTTTAAAACAATTAATTCTGATGCATAAAAGAGTAAAATAATTAAGATAAAGACAAATGTATTGTTTAAGTGGCTACTTTGATTTCCACAAGTGCATTTGCTATGGCCAGCAAGTGGAAGGAGTCAAAAGTCAAAGGTCATCCCAGACTCCCTAATAGTTTAAGCTGGAGCATATGGCCTAAGGGCATGTATTTCTTTCAGTTGAGTCATTTGAGATGATAAATCCTATTGGCTTTGGAGATTCCATTTGTGACCATAATAAATGCAAAGTCCAGCTGTACATTTAGTTTCTGAATTTTCAAAGTGGTAATAGTAACAGATGTTGAGAGTCTGGTGGCTTGTGAGCATCTGTGATAGGAAGGTCACTGTGCCACTCAGCAGAGATGCAAGTAGGAAAACAATAATGAAGATAGATTCTTTCTTGTCTTTTTCTTTTTTTTTTTCCCCTCTGAATAATATTAGGACCAATAGAGCAAAAAAAGTCACCAGCTCTGAAAAATGCATATTCTTTTGTTTCATTCTCAATTGTGTTGAGTACACATAATGCATATATATTGAATGCTATATATTTGTAAATATAGGAGTCTAGTTGGTTTTAGACAGTTCTAAGGTGTCGGCAAATCAGAATATGAAAAATCTTCATAGGAATAAATATTATTTACCTATCTTTAATTATTTTGTTCTCTTCGTCTCCTTCCCCCCCAAGAATGTTTGTTGTCTGCTCTTTATTTTGGCAAAACTCAACCAGAAGCCAGAAAAACCACATATATGAATTTTATGATAATTAACAACACTAGAATTCCATTTTATCAGGTTTATTGTATTGGTCAGGAGTCTTTTTAGTTGCAAACCTCAGAAGCCCAACTCAAACTAGTCTAAAGAGAAGAATTTACTGTCTTATGTAAAGATATCTAGATATATATCTAGAGGTGGACAGGTACAGGCATGTCTCCAAGTATCAAATAATCCTCTCCTCTACCTCCCCTGTCTCTCTCTCTCCTCTCTTCCTACCTATCTCCATTTTCATTTTCAACTATTGGTCCAACTTTTTTCCCTCTAGTTTTATTCTAAGTTAGGTTGCTTTTCCATAAAAACAAAAGCACTAAGTGGCTCCAGGCCTATATATTCCTTAAGATCCATGATTTCCCAGAGGAAAAGAGTATATATTTCTCAGTTACCTCAGCAGACATAGTACAAAGTGGCTGTGGTACGTGTATGGGAAATCATGGAAGATAAGACTAACCAGACTAAATGCCTTGCAATTTGCACATAGCAGGAATCTCTCTGAAATTTTAAAGCTATAAAATGAAATGACTAGATGTTCATTTTAGAAGGATTACCTGGTGGCGATGTGGAGAATGAGTTGGGATTGGAAGAACCTAAATTCTGGAAGAGAAGTGCAGGCAGCAGAAGGTGAGGGATGAGAGTCAGAGGACTGGAAAGGATAAAAAGCAGAGCCAACAGGCCTCAGAAGAATACAGCAGAAACAACTTAGCAACCAACTGAATGTGGACAAATGAAGAAAAAGGAAAATTAAAGACAGCATCGAAGTTTCCAGTATAAAAGATTGAGTGGATTTTATGGTCATTCACTTATGGGTGGAGACATCTCGTAACACTGAATTTGAAGGCATTCTTTGTAGGTATTTAAAAATAATTTTTCTTCCCCCTAGGTATAAATACCAACAAATCTGGTACCTCTTGCATTCCACTCATAGCAGAGAAATTGTGGAAGAGATTTTAAGCAACATTCAAGATTGGAACTAGGGTAATGTTTTTATCAATGGAGCCTTTATTCAATCCTTCAGGCTAATTCCATTAAAAGACATCAAATGTTTAAATATTCCTTCTCGGCTTTTAATAACTCAGAGTATTGGTGTTATAAATATTTGATTTTTCTCTAAATATTGTGTACTATGATTTAATTTTTTTAATTGTTAGTTTATTGAAGGCTGCTTTTAACAATTAACTGGAAGAAGACGTTTAGGAAATGTCTGATATAGAGAGCCCAAAGGTCCTGCAGTATGCAGTACCTAACAGGGTAGGCAAGGAAGAACATTGGGGTCAGGAAAATTTGATTGACAGAAACAGATGGTCAGCCTTAGTTTGCCAATTTGATATTTAAATATTGATTTATAATATTATCTATTTTGATTGCTGAATTTTTCGGTACCTCCTTTATGTATGTATATATGTATGTACATGTTTATTTATTGATTTATTTAGCCCAAGGACCTTACCTTAGTCCCAGTTTTGTTGGTACTAAGTCAACAGGAGTTTGTCACTAAACACAAGCTCAAGGCACTGTATGCAGGAGGGAAACTATGTGCAGAAAGACAGAGCCAAAAGAGTTTATCCAACAGGACATCAGTTTAAAAGCCCAGATTTTGTGGGGGAGACAGATTTACTCCCAGAGGGTTGGAAGAAGCACAGGCCTATTTGAGGATATCATCATTCAAATAAAGCCAGAGATATGACTATGGGTTCTTTGGTAGGTTTCATGGTCCAAGAGTGTGCTCTTAAATTTTCTGAAATACATTGAACAAGAAAAAATAATTTATGAAATGTGGTATTTGATTCTGATCAAAGATCAAGGGCATCAACATCACCTGCTTGCTTGTTAAAATGTAAGTTCTCAGGCCACTTTCCTGTCCTACTGGATAAAATCTGCATTTTAACTATATCCCAGGTGATTTGCATATACATTAAAGTATAAGAAATGGCCTCCACTACTGGGTATTTACCCCAAAGATACAAATGTAGTGATCTGAAGGGGTACATGGACCCCAATATTTATAGCAGCAATGTCCACAATAGCCAATCTGTGGAAAGAGCCAAGATGTCCATCAACAGATGAATGGATAAAGAAGATGTGGTATATATATATATAATGGAATATTATGCAGCCATCAAAAAACTGAAATCTTGCCATTTGCAACGATGTGGATGGAACTAGAGGGTATTATGCTCAGCGAAATAAGTCAATCAAAGAAAGACATGTATCATATGATCTCACTGATACGATGAATTCTTAATCTCAGGAAACAAACTGAGGGTTGCTGGAGTGGTGGGGGTGGGAGGGATGGGGTGGCTAGGTGATAGACATTGGGGAGGGTATGTGCTATGGTGAGTGCTGTGAATTGTGCAAGACTGTTGAATCACAGACCTATACCTCTGAAACAAATAATACATTATATGTTAAAAGAAAAATAAGATAATAGGAAGGGAAAAATGAAGGGGGGGAAATCGGAGGGGGAGACGAACCATGAGAGACTATGGACTCTGAGAAACAAACTGAGGGTTCTAGAGAGGTTGTGGGTGGGAGGATGGGTTAGCCTGGTGATGGGTATTAAAGAGGGCATGTATTGAATGGAGCAGTGGGTGTTATACGCAAACAATGAATCATGGAACACTACATCAAAAACTAATGATGTAATGTATGGTGATTAACATAACATAACAAAATACAATTTTTAAAAAAATGGCCTCCAAAGTGGAGTACAAAATTAAAATAATTTTATTGTTTTTGTCTCATATTTTTACCATTTTAATATTATGTCTATATTTTAAGATGTATTTATTATATTACTACAGTATGGCATATCTATTATTATTTGGGATATACTGACAAACTTGATTTTTTTTAATCAACAGAAATGTATGACCAAAAATTTTTTTTTAAATTTTTTATTGTTATGTTAGTCACCATACATTACATCATTAGTTTTTGATGTAGTGTTCCATGATTCATTGTTTGTGCATAACACCCAGTGCTCCAGGCAGAATGTGCCCTCTTTAATACCCATCACCAGGCTAACCCATCCTCCCACCCCCCTCCCCTCTAGAACCCTCAGTTTGTTTTTCAGAGTCCATTGTCTCTCATGGTTCGTCTCCCCCTCCGATTGCCCCCCCTTCATTCTTCCCCTCCTGCTATCTTCTTTTTTTTTTTTTTTCTTAACATATATTGCATTATTTGTTTCAGAGGTACAGATCTGAGATTCAACAGTCTTGCACAATTCACAGCGCTCACCATAGAACCTAACCTGCTCAATGTCTATCACCCAGCCACCCCATCTCTCCCACCCCCCCCCCACTCCAGCAACCCTCAGTTTGTTTCCTGAGATTAAGAATTCCTCATATCAGTGAGGTCATATGATACATGTCTTTCTCTGATTGACTTATTTCGCTCAGCATAACACCCTCCAGTTCCATCCACATCCTTGCAAATGGCAAGATCTCATTCCTTTTGATGGCTGCATAATATTCCATTGTATATATATACCACATCTTCTTTATGCATTATCTGTCGATGGACATCTCGGCTCTTTCCACAGTTTGGCTATTGTGGACATTGCTGCTATAGACATCGGGGTGCACATACCCCTTTGGGTCCCTACATTTGTATCTTTGGGGTAAATACCTAGTAGCGCAATTGCTGGGTCGTATGGAAGCTCTGTTTTCAACTTTTTGAGGAACCTCCATACTGTTTTCCAGAGTGGTTGCACCAGCTTGCATTCCCACCAACAGTGTAGGAGGGTTCCCCTTCCTCCGCATCCTCACCAACATCTGTCGTTTCCTGACTTGTTAATTTTAGCCATTCTGACTGGTGTGAGGTGGTATCTCATTGAGGTTTTGATTTGGATTTCCCTGATGCTGAGCGATGATGAGCACTTTTTCATGTGTCTGTTGGCCATTTGGATGTCTTCTTTGGAAAAATGTCTGTTCATGTCTTCTGCCCATTTCTTGATTGGATCACTTGTTCTTTGGGTGTTGAGTTTGATAAGTTCTTTATAGATTTTGGATACTAGCCCTTTATCTGATATGTCATTTGCAAACATCTTCTCCCATTCTGTCAGTTGTCTTTTGGTTTTGTTGACTGTTTCCTTTGCTGTGCAAAAGCTTTTTATCTTGATGAAGTCCCAATAGTTCATTTTTGCCCTTGCTTCCCTTGCCTTTGGTGATGTTTCTAGGAAGAAGTTGCTGAGGCTGAGGTCGAAGAGGTTGCTGCCTGTGTTCTCCTTTAGGATGTTAATGGACTCCTGTCTCACATTGAGGACTTTCAACCATTTGGAGTCTATTTTTTTCTGTGGTGTAAGGAAATGGTCCCGTTTCATTCTTCTGCATGTGGCTGTCCAATTTTCCCAACACCATTTGTTGAAGAGACTGTCTTTTTTCCATTGGGCATTCTTTCCTGCTTTGTCAAAGATTAGTTGACCATAGAGTTGAGGGTCCATTTCTGAGCTCTCTATTCTGTCCCACTGATCTATGTGTCTGTTTTTGTGCCAGTACCATACTGTCTTGATAATGACAGCTTTGTAATAGAGCTGGAAGTCCGGAATTGTGATGCCACCAGCTTTGCTTTTCTTTTTCAACATTCCTCTGGCTATTTGGGGTCTTTTCTGATTCCATACAAATTTTAGGATTATTTGTTCCATTTCTTTGAAAAAAGTGGATGGTATTTTGATAGGGATTGCATTGAATGTGTAGATTGCTCTAGGTAGCATTGACATCTTCACAATATTTGTTCTTCCAATCCATGAGCATGGAACGTTTTTCCATTTCTTTGTGTCTTCCTCAATTTCTTTCATGAGTATTTTATAGTTTTCTGAGTACAGATCTTTTGCCTCTTTGGTTAGATTTATTCCTAGGTATCTTGTGGTTTTGGGTGCAATTGTAAATGGGATCGACTCCTTAATTTCTCTTTCTTCTGTCTTGTTGTTGGTGTATAGGAATGCCACTGATTTCTGTGCATTGATTTTATATCCTGCTACTTTACTGAATTCCTGTATGAGTTCTAGCAGTATTGGGGTGGAGTCTTTTGGGTTTTCTACATAAAGTATCATATCATCTGCAAAGAGTGAGAGTTTGACTTCTTCTTTGCCGATTCGGATGCCTTTTATTTCTTTCTGTTGTCTGATTGCTGTGGTTAGGACTTCTAATATTATGTTGAATAGCAGTGGTGATAGTGGACATCCCTGCCACATTCTTGACCTTAGGGGGAAAGCTCTCAGTTTTTCCCCATTGAGAATGATATTCGCTGTAGGTTTTTCATAGATGGCTTTTATGATATTGAGGTATGTACCCTCTATCCCTATACTCTGAGAGTTTTGATCACGAAAGGATGCTGTACTCTGTCAAATGCTTTTTCTGCATCTATTGAGAGGATCATATGATTCTTGTTCTTTCTTTTGTTAATGTATTGTATCACGTTGATTGATTTGTGGATGTTGAACCAACCTTGCAGCCCAGGGATAAATCCCACTTGGTCATGGTGAATAATCCTTTTAATGTACTGTTGTATCCTATTGGCTAATATTTTGGTGAGAGTTTTTGCATCCATGTTCATCAAGGATATTGGTCTGTAATTCTCCTTTTTGATGGGGTCTTTGTCTGGTTTTAGGATCAAGGTAATGATGGCCTCATAAAACGAGTTTGGAAGTTTTCCTTCCATTTCTATTTTTTGGAACAGTTTCAGAAGAATAGGTATTAATTCTTCTTTAAATGTTTGGTAGAATTCCCCTGGGAAGCCATCTGGCCCTGGGCTTTTACTTCTTGGGAGATTTTTGATGACTGTTTCAATTTTCTTAGTGGTTGTAGGTCTGTTCAGGTTTTCTATTTCTTCCTGGTTCAGTTTTGGTAGTTGATACATCTCTAGGAATGCATCCATTTCTTCCAGATTATCTAATTTGCTGGCATAGAGTTGCTCATAATATGTTCTTATAATTGTTTGTATTTCTTTGGTGTTGGTTGTGATCTCTCCTCTTTCATTCATGATTTTGTTGATTTGGGTCATTTCTCTTTTCTTTTTGATAAGTCTGGCCAGGGGTATATCAATCTTGTTAATTCTTTCAAAGAACCAGCTCCTAGTTTTGTTGATCTGTTCTACTGTTCTTTTGGTTTCTATTTCATTGATTTCTGCCCTGATCTTTATTATTTCTCTTCTCCTGTTGGGTTTAGGCTTTATTTGCTGTTTTTTTCTCTAGCTCCTTTAGGTGTAGGGTTAGGTTGTGTATTTGAGACCTTTCTTGTTTCTTTAGAAAGGCTTGTATTGCTATATACTTTCCTCTTAGGACTACCTTTGCTGCATCCCAAAGATTTTGAACAGTTGTGTTTTCATTTTCATCGGTTTCCATGAATTTTTTTAATTCTTCTTTAATTTCCTGGTTGACCCATTCATTCTTTAGTAGGATGCTCTTTAGCCTCCATGTATTTGAGTTCTTTCCAACTTTCCTCTTGTGATTGAGTAGAAGCATTGTGGTCTGAAAATAGTCAGGGAATGATGCCAATCTTTTGGTACCAGTTGGGACCTGATTTGTGACCTAGGATTGATCTATTCTGGAGAATGTTCCATGGGCACTAGAGAAGAATGTGTATTCTGTTGCTTTGGGATGGAATGTTCTGAATATGTCTGTGAAGTCCATTTGGTCCCGTGTGTATGATCAAAAATTTTTGAAGTCCATTGCTTAGCAACTCTGACATGCAAGTCCTGGAAGAGGGAAATAAAAGAGGAAAGAACAAAGCTTAGAGTATTCTAATCTTCTGGAGTGACTTCAGGGTTAGTCTGTTATCCCAAGGTCATGATGACTAATTACTGCATCTCTGAATTAATTAAAATACTCATAGAGCCATCCAGGAAACTTCTTTACCTAAGTCATCCCCAACTGGTTTATTATTTTTCTTTAATACCTGATCCTAGAACACAAAAGCAAGTTGGATTTACAAATCAATGCTTGGAAAAGTTTCAAGTGATAGAGAACAAAGCAAATTCAGAATTTTGCATAATCCTTTCTTAGACTGATAAAAGGAATCTTGGTTATTCACTTTAAATTGCTTTTATTGTGCTTTTTTTTTTCCTGGATAAACAATGAAAGCAAAATGCCATGGTCATTAATGACCTGATAGATGTTCCATCTTCTTGGAACAGTGAATTCATGCTAAGGTATATCTCATTTCTGAGATGCATTCTCCTCTGTAACAAGTAATGCTCTGACAATCACCTAAGCCTATTTTTTCTTGCCTCCTCTATCTCCTATTCTCCCTTTCTTTCTCTTTTCTGTCCAATTGCCATGCATTTCAGGTTATAGGTGACTCACAGTACTAGAAGAAATAAAAAAAAATCAGTCACTGGCTCTTGGAAAGATATTAATAATAACATTTAACTTGAGAACTACTGAGGATTACATCACTAGACATTTTCAAGTAATAT
This sequence comes from Halichoerus grypus, assembly GCF_964656455.1. Taxonomy (NCBI): domain Eukaryota; kingdom Metazoa; phylum Chordata; class Mammalia; order Carnivora; family Phocidae; genus Halichoerus; species Halichoerus grypus. The sequence continues at coordinate 141,991,321 of NC_135712.1, forward strand.
TTAAATTTATTTCTTTCATATATCTGTATGTGGCTTTAGGGAAAAATTCAAATGCCAAGTCCTAGGCCAAATGATTTTCTTTTCAGCCTTTGTACTCAAGCTGTTCAAGAATGCATGTTTATAGTGCAAAGAAACCACATTTAGAAGATTGCCTCTGTTTTTCCTTCCAATTTACCATATTGTGCTTTACTCTTGCAGGAATCCATCTGGGTCTGCACATGAATCTTGTTTATGAATGCTTCCCTTTGGCTTCTCAATCACTGTTAGTAAGTCCTTTGGCAGGCATCCAGAATTGCCCTGACTCATATTAAATTCCAGTTTTTAGTGAATTATATTTCAGTGATTGTTGTTAGCACTCAAATGCTACAATTACAGAACTTTCTCCAAGAAAAAGAAAAATGAGGAAAAAATAGTAATTGGCTTTTGAAAGTTAAAATATGGGAGGCAGAGTGAACATAGGATTTGGTTGTCAAAATTGGTTGTTCAATAACCTGGGACAAATTGCTCAATCTCTTTCAATCTCATCAGCAAATTGGGAACACATTTACTTACTTTATAGGGCTGTGGTGATTCTGAAATTAGATAAATATAAAAAATGCTTCTTACATGCAAAGAACATAGAAACTGCCCACATGGTAACTGTTGGTACTCAAATGAACACATTGTTTCTGAACCAGATATGTGAAGTCTTTCTGAATATAGCCTGACTGAACAGATCAGCAATACCTAAGAAAAAGGTTATATTAGGTAAAGGATGGTCATCAGGTATGGAAGTATAGAAGAATGAGAGTATCAGAAAAAAGTGCTAGCAGTGAATTTTCTGGCATGGTGGAAAAGAAAAGGAGCCTTAGCCAAATTCAGGTATTTCAGATTCTCCCAAATGAGTTGATGCATTAAAGTATCATAAACTGATGCTAATTAGCAGTTCAAAATTTGAGACATTTAACTCAATAGTTTTTAGCCTTGCCCACTCATTATGATCACCTAGGAAGTTTAAAAAAAAAAGTTTATTCCTCTCTCCCCGCCCCAACCTCCCCCCCCACCTCTGAGATTTTGAGCTGGTTGCTCTGGGTTAGGCCTAGGCATCGGTACTTTATAAAGTATTCCAGGGCAGCCAGGGGTGAGAGCCACTAATCTAATCTCTCTTGTTTTAATGTGAAGCTCACCAATCACCTCTTTGATTCCTGTGTAAGGCTTTGTCCACATCAACAGAGTGGGACGACCAAAGAATTTTAAGTATTTCCAAGCCTGTGGCTGATATTTCCCATGATGAATCACTAATGTGATGTTTGATTATGATTTGGTTTCCTGTGAAGTTTGACAACAAGAATAATATGTGCCAATCATGCCAGAATAAATGTTACTGGTCCCCAAGATAGTTATAAATCTTACAGTAAGTTTATAAATCAACATTTCATGGGTCATATTTTCCTATCTCTTATTTCACATGAGTCAATTCCTTGAGGTTTTATCACTTCCAATAATAAAGATTCTTTTCCCCTTTGTTCTTTCCAGGCCCTTTCCTTTTTGTTCCTTCTTGAATAATTTAGTCCGAAAGCCACTAAAAGCAAACAAGCAAGATTGGCATCTTTGTGTGGGTGGAGCCACAGGTGCCCAGAGCTGAATGTCAGAGCCCAACCATGGTAAGAAGAACATTCACGTAGGGTGTGGAGTGAGAGATGGCCCAGTGGAGGTGATGGAGCTTAACAGAGCGATGAGGAAATCCACATGGGCAGGAGGGTAGTGACGGTTGGGTTGGAGTAAGATGGTAACATAGGAGTCAAATTATATGGACCAGGAAAAAAAAAAAAATTATATGGACCAGTTATGATCCTCCTTCCCAAAAACCTGAGGGATGCTTCAATGATGCTTGAAGAACTTAACAACTTTGGGCTTGTGGATAGAAGAAAATGCTAAAATTGTGTCAATATGAGCTATGTTTTTAGCTCTAAAAATAGCTGCTCTGCCAATGTTTTCCTTATAGCTCTATCTCAGTCCATGAAGTGAGCATATTTACTCATCCAGTTTGTTTTTATTAAGCACTATGTCATAGCCACTGTGTTAGACTCCAGCTTTGCAGAATAAAATAACTCAATTTCTCTTATTTCAGTTTTCCCAGAGGCAGTCCATTGACAAAGACTTGGATGCAAGCAATAATTGGCAGGTGACCCCAGGAAGCACAAGTGGAGGAATAGGGAAAGTGAGATAAGAACACTGGAAAAGCCAACCATGTGTGTACTTATGAATGGGTCACTGCTATGGGAAGCTGAGAGTCAGTCTACTAGGGACACTTGGAAGAATCATGGAGAACACACCTCAGAATTGTCCCAGTGAGGACAAGGACACTGGGTGTGGCATATTCTTCTTCCAAATATACCCACAACAAGACCTTCCCATTCTGTATGCTTTTTTTGTAATGTGACCTCGAGGCTTTTTCATTTAAGAGCTTGGGTTTATGTTTCCTCCCCTCAAATATGGGTGGACCTGTGACTTTGGTGGAAGTGGTGCTATACGACTTCAGAGGCTGGGACATAAAGAGCAATGCAGCTTCTTCCTATTTCCCTTAGGACGTTTGTGCTTAAAACTCAGCATCCATGTTGTGAGGAAGCCCAAACTAGCCCTCACAGAGCAACTACATGGGGCGACACATGCCAGCCAGAGCCAGCTGAGGACAAAGCCACAGCCAGTACTAACTGCCAGAAAAGTGAGCGTGCAAGCCTTCTGATGATTCTCACCTCAGTCGTTATCACTTCAGCTTTTGCATCTTCCCAAATGGGGCCCAAAAGTCACGAAGCAGAGACAAGATACCCTTACTCTGCTTCTTCCAAATCCCCAACTCCCAGAATTGGTGAGCCCCCAGTTAAGATCCACATTGTTTTATGGCTCTAAAGTTTGGGGTGGTTGTTATGCAGAAGTAGATAACCAGACACAGGGGCATTTATCCATCAATATCCAGCCTCTGCTGGTTGTGAAGCATTAAGTCCTCAGAATATTGAATCTGCCCCGTGTGGCTGAGCAAATGCCTTCAACCTTGGAGAAAACCCTCAGACAGAAAAGCACATTTAGGCATTCCAAGTGGGAAGCCGTCAGGGTGTACCACCCTGTCCCCTGCAGATACAGGTGGGTGCTGAGGTGGACTGAGGGCACAGGGACAGAGCAATAACACATTGACCTCAGCTTTGGTCAGATTGCACACATGACCAGGTGAATGATAAATATGTAAACTGACAAGAGGAAATGTGCTAAATCCAATGGCAGAGTTGGCATAGGGCACCCTGGCAGCTCAAAGAAAAGCCTCCTACCCCTGACCTCAAGGTAGGAGAAGGTTTCCCAGAGGAACAATTGAAGGGAGTGCTTTATGATGTGGGAAGGAGAAATTGGTGACCTCTCCAATATGCCAAACTCCTTTGGAGAAAAACATTTACAAAGACATCTGTTTTTAGGATAGCATTATGTGGGCCTAAAAATGAAATCTTGGTAGGTTACAATTAAACATACGATCACTCCTGGCTTCCTTTTCTAAGAGAACAATGTGTCAGCCTGTACAAAATTGATTTTATGACCTGGCTTATCTTTAAGATGGAGAGGGATTCTGATGGTGTTTTGGTGAGTAGCGAGTGAAGAGTATATGCTTTTTCAAATTGAAACTCTATAAATACCTGCTTAATTCAAAAAGGTATCATTTTCCAAAAATTGAAGACAGAGAAGGGGAAATAGAAAAATGTCATTTTCCTCTGGCTCTCCACCTGAATATGAGGGCTTTGTTAAACACTGCTTTCTTTAGCTAAAATTCCGACCCCCTATAATACCTAATTTTTCTGGAAATTTCCACAATATTTAACAAACTCTTCTGTTTGCATAACTTTGTGTGAATAAATTTCTAGTGTTTTTGATTTCTTGACTTTAAGTGAACTTCTCATTAAAATATAACATACTGGGAAGTACACAAATCATTTTAGCTCAATAGCTTCTTATAAATTGTACACACTCATGTAACCAATTCTCTGATCAATAAACAGAATGTAACCAGCATCCCAGAAATTCTGAGGCTCGCTTCTAGGCATTATCTTCCCAAAAGCAACTACTATCCTGATTTCTCACCATAGATCAGCATCCCCTCTTTTAAGCACTGACAGATGAACTCATGCCATGGATATTTGTTTGGGTCTTCCTTTGCTCAACTGTAATTTACTGAGATTTATACATCTTGTATGTAGTTGTTTATTTTGATTGATTTTGACTGGCATTTATTAAAGTGTTTTTTACTGGAAAAAAACAAGAGGTTCACAGTTATCATTTCACTTCCTGACATTTTGCTTCCAACTGAGGAAAGCCTTTATTAGGAAGAAAAAGAAAAAGAAAAAAAGAAAAAAACAAACTTTCTGAAAATCATGCATTACAGTTAGTGTTTCCTCCGGAAGTCTGGCAAGGACGTAGGAAAAGGAGTGTATTAGTCAGTCAGAGGATTTTGTCCTCAAATGTCCTAATTTTGTAGCTGAACAATTCCCATTGTAAGGAAGGATTAATCTTGTTGTGCAGTCTCTGTGTATGACTCTATATTAGAAATGTAAAAGCTGAAGTTTAACTTCAAAGTGCTACCAATGATACTTACTGGCTTGCATTATCATAGTTTGGGTTCATCATCTCTATTAGGGCTTGGAATTCGGAGCCAAGGAAGACGACGGAAGCTCCTTCCTAGAATGAAACATGTCAGTTGCCTTAAAACAATGATGCAGAAAAGATAACCTTAATTTAGTGATTTTTACTAATAAATTCTACCCTACTATGGTAAAACTGCAGAACCTTCATCATCCTTGCTCACAAGGTAGCAACATGCTGGGTTGAACCTGCTTTTACAGGAGAAATAAACAATTTTAAAATGTGCAGACACTTGAAATTGCAAAAGCAATCCCTCTAAGGAAGTGGACTTCCTTGGGGGAAGTGGGCAACCATCTGCCAAAGAGGTGTAAGCAAGACCTTCGTTTACTCACAAACCTGGTAAGGGCACAAACCTAGGAGCTCTGGCCATGTTTCATTGGCTCCCTGTATTCCTAAAATTTTCACAAGGAAACCCCAGCTGTTACTTCTATATGTATCTAAAGTATAATTGTATGTTCTGAAAACTAGAATTGCTCCTTTTTTATATCGGTCAAATTGCCTCTGTTATACGGTATTTAATTTCTGGTGTCTTATTGTAAGATAGTTATTAACAAAATTAAGTAGCTTTATGAGTTATCAACCATGGTGGTGAGAGATCTTGAGAGGCCCAATAGTAGTCACTAACATTTATTACAACATACCAGACATTCTCCGGGGATGATGGCATTTAAATCTTCCAATAACCCCTAAGGTGGTTACTATTATTATGCTTACACTTTCCCACGCAAGAAATTGAGGCTTAGAGAAACTAATTCCCCCAAAGCTATAGCTGGAAAAGAGGAGTTTATCAGCTGGCGAGTTAGCTCAGTTGGTTAGAGCATGGTGCTAATAACACCAAGATAGTAGGTTTGGTCCCTATTATGAACCAGAAACTTGGGTATTAAAAAACAAAAAACAAAAAACAAACAAAAAAACCCAACTTTGCACTGGAAGAGCTGACTTTGAATCTTCAGTGGTCTGATTCCAGATCCAGTGCTCATAAACACCAAGCCATATGCCCTCATGCACATAGTGGTGAAGGACCCTAGGACTATAAAATGGGTGCCTGTCCCATAGCCTTCTTGAGCTATTTAAATGAGATGATCCATGTAAAGTGCTGACCAGAGATCTTGACCATAGTAAGGTCATCAATAAATGTTGCCTGCTGCTATTATTAACAGAACAATGTTAAGAGAATGATTAACCTGGATTAGTGGGGACTAATAGTGGGGACACAGCAGTAGTCTTGGAAATAACATTTTTGTAGGTGGCTATGTGTAAGATGGCAGTCAGCATGGTATGGTGGGAAGGGCATTGCTTTAGAACCAGGGCACTGCTGTTTCTTTTTATAACTGGCTTTTGGCAAATTACTCAACCACCTTGAATCCCTTTCTGTGTTTCTATGATGAAGACAATAATTGCTGCCTTTCAGAATTTGTATGAAGCACATATAAAAAGAGCCCTAAAAATGTCTGGCACATAATGGAAACCTTGCAGAGGTTAATTTCCTTCTCAACAACAACTTCCAGGACTCTGGACTGGAGGATGGAATTGTGATCAACCTGAGGAAGTTTAGATTTGGTCCCAAAACCATTATCTGAATGAGTTTCCACAAGAGAAATTTCTGGTTCATGGTGGAAGTTGATTAAGTATTTCAGATAAGGGATAGGCAGGGTGAATTATTTGACCCCTAAATCTTTAACTAGCATAGAACCAAGAAAATATTTACACAATCTTTCAGAAAATTCCTTTGCAAACACTCAAGCCACAAGCAGTTTTTAGTAAATCACAGGATCCATCGACCTTGTTTACAGCAAACAACAGTTGCAAGATGCATCCCAGAATCATATGTCCTGTTCATGGTGTACTTCTGACCATCTTCTTGGCTGAGTTTTGTTTCCTTTCTAATTTGAAGGCCTGGTGGTTTTAGTTTTCTTAGTGACAACATCTAGGATGATATTTTATTTTTTTATTTAATTTAATTTTATTTATTTTATTTTATTTTATTTTATTTTATTTTATTTTATTTTTGAGAGCCCGTGTGCACATGCCAGGGGTGGGGGAGGGGAAGAGGGTGAGGGAGAGAGAAAGAATCTTAAGCAGGCTCCACACCCAGCATGGAACCCAATGAGGGGCTCAATCGCACAACCCTGAGATCATGACCTGAGCTGAAATCAAGAGTTGGTCACTTAACCAACTGAGGCACCCAGGATGATGCTTTATTAAAATTTGTATGGAATCAGAAAAGACCCTGAATTGCCAAGGAAATGTTGAAAAAGAAAAACAAAGCTGGGGGCATCACGTTGCCCAATTTCAAGCTATATTACAAAGCAGTGACCACCAAGACAGCATGGTACTGGCACAAAAATAGACATATAGACCAATGGAACAGAATAGAGAGCCCAGATATGGACCCTCAACTCTATGGTCAAATAATCTTTGACAAAGCAGGGAAAAATATGCAATGGAAAAAAGACAGTCTCTTCAATAAATGGTGTTGGTAAAATTGGACAGCCACATGCAGAAGAATGAAACTCGACCATTTGCAAACACCATACACAAAGATAAAAGACCTCAGTGTAAGACAGGAATCCCTCAAAATCCTAGAGGAGAACATAGGCAGTAACCTCTTTGACATCAGCCACAGCAACTTCTTTCAAGATACATCTCCAAAGGCTAGTGAAACAAAAGCAAAAATGAACTTTTGGGACTTCATCAAGATAAAAACCTTCTGCACAGCAAAGGAAACAATCAACAAAACAAAGATGCAACCCACAGAATGGGAGAAGATACTTGCAAATGAAACTACAGATAAAGGGCTGATATCCAAGATCTACGAAGAACTTCTCAAACTCAACACCCAAAAAAACAAATAATCAAGTCAAAAAATGGGCAGAACACATGAACAGACACTTCACTGAAGAAGACATACAAATGACTAACAGACACATGAAAAAATGTTAATTAGCCATCAGGAAAATTCAAATCAAAACCACATTGAGATACCACCTTACACCAGTTAGAATGGCAAAAATTAACAAGGCAAGAAACAACAAATGTTGGAGAGGTTGTGGAGAAAGGCAAACCCTCTTACACTGTTGGTGGGAATGCAAGTTGGTACAGCCACTGTGGAAAACAGTGTGGAGGTGTCTCAAAAAATTAAAAATAGAGCTACCTTATGACCCAGCAATTACACTACTGGGTATTTACCCCAAAGACACAGATGTAGTGAAAAGAAAGGCCGTATGCACCCCAATGTTCATAGCAGCAATGTCCGCAATAGCCAAACTGTGGAAAGAGCCGAAATGCCCTTCAACAGATGAGTGGATAAAGAAGATGTGGTCCATATATGCAATGGAATATTACTCAGTCATCAGAAAGGATGAATACCCAACTTTTATATCAACATGGATGGGACTGGAGGAGATTATGCTAAGTGAAATAAGTCAAGCAGAGAAAGTCAATTATCACATGGTTTCACTTATTTGTGGAACATAAGGAATAGCATGGAGGACATTAGGAGAAGGAAGGGAAAAATGAAGGGGGGGAAATCGGAGGGAGAGATGAACCATGAGAGACTATGGACTCTGAGAAACAATCTGAGGGTTTTAGAGGGGAGGGGGGTGGGGGGATGGGTGAGTCTGGTGATGGGTATTAAGGAGGACATGTACTGCTTGGAGCACTGGGTGTTATACAAAAACATTGAATTGTGGATCACTACATCAATAACTAATGATGTATTGTATGGTGACTAACATAACATTATAAAATAAAATTAAAAAAAATAATTTTAAGACATTCTACAATTTTCATTTCTCCTTTTCAAACCAGGAGCTGGGACTTTTTCATTTCCTTTCCTTAGAATTTGCTGAGCAAAAGGTAATGAAATGTGAAGGAGGAAGGGAAATAGTGGAATGGCTTTGAAGGTAGTAAAGGAAAGAAGAAAGATTTCTTCCAGTCTGGGAAGGGGTTAGAAGGCGTTGATCCTGTAAGCAGAGAAGACATACCACCCCCTCTGCTGGGAGCAGCCCTGGGGAGACAGTGAGGCCTCAGAGGGGGCTGCCTGACGGACTTAGAGAACCCGAAGAAGTGAGGGCTCTGAAATCACCCAATATCACCATGAATAGAAGAAGCAGTCAGCAGCCCTGGAGGAACTGACCGAGTAAGCTTTGCCAATGTGCATCTCACTGTGAATCAGCAAGAACCAGTGAGCCAGGACAGTGACAAGCAGGTCCCTTCAGCACTGCATTAAGACTCTGGGAATTCCTGAATTCTGATGGAAAGCAGCATCCCTAAGGGCTAAGAGTCAGTTTTCCATCAGCTTGGTGAGATGAAGGCTGAAGACTGATTTAGGTTGATTGCTAAGAAATTACGATGATGCCTACCATGTCTAATTTTGTAGCTACAAATTTCTACCTTCCACAAACATAAACCCGTTTGCCCAGTTTGAGGTCATAGTATCCGGGATTCTCATGATGATAAGAAAATGTTGCCATGTTAAGCCAGTCAAAAGTGAAGGCAAAGAGACCCTGAGAGATACTAAGCGATTGATCCAGCCAGGGCACCACCAACAGAGGGGTCCAGGTGCGTGAAATCTGTAATTCTAGATTCCCTAGCTCATGATTGCTCCCTCTCTAGCTCTGAAAAACACTGTCTCAATGCGATATCCATTATTTCAAGCAATGTTTTATTCCTGCTCATGATATCTATGGAAATGTGGTGGAAGATGGAAATGCAGTGGAGCTCCCTGGTGCCTTTGAGAGCCTGGCTCACCCCCCACCTCCCAACCACCCCTGCTCCAGTGCACAGCCTCCACATGGCTTCTGCCTGGCTCTGAGAGCAGGGGGCTTAGAGAAAGCGATTCATGATTGAAAAGGACTTTAGAATCCTGAGATGAAAGCGCTTCGTGAGCCTGAAGTGCCACTCCTTGAAGGATTACCTCTGTTTATGCTTTGGCTGCCACTTGGTCGTGTTTAAGGGAAAGGCTGATTTCAGAAATTGATCCCTTTACCCTTTGAGTGAGCCAAAGTGGGCAGAATTGAAAAGGGATTTGAGGCTGCTGCTGGCAGCTTTGTTGCAGAGGCCTGTTATCACCCTGCATGGGGACAGTCTCCCAGGCTCGGCTGGCCTCGAGCAGCTAATGAAGGCTCCTACAGCGTCACCTTAATCCCTTTCCTGCGTACAGCTTGCACCCTTGAAGGTGGGCCTGAGAAGGGAGGTTATCAGGCTGCACACTGTCATCCCCCTCAGCCCTGCCTCTGCTCTGGAGGCTTTCAAACATGTGACAGTGAGGCAGTGGGTGCTCAAACCATGGGGCTCTGACAGGACAGCAACCAGCTTGGAGTGGTAGGAGAGAGGCAATGGAGAAGGAGAGGCAATGGGGAGGAAAAATGGACTCCAGGAAGGTGCTCGTGATCTCTGGTCACTGCGGGATGACAGGCTTGTCTGCAGCCTTCAAAAGCTGCGATGTCCCTAAGGCTCCCCTACCTCATTATCCTGCTTTATTGACACCCCTCACCTCACACTGACTTGCTTGTCTTTGACAGTCTTGCTTTTCTCATAAGTGTTCTTTCTTTCTTTTTAAGATTTTATTTATTTATTTGACAGAGAGAGACACAGTGAGAGAGGGAACACAAGCAGGGGGAGTGGGAGAGGGAGAAGCAGTCTTCCCGCCGAGCAGGGAGCCTGATGCGGGGCTCGATTCCAGGACCCTCGGATCATGACCTGAGCCGAAGGCATACGCTTAACGACTGAGCCACCCAGGCGCCCCGAGTGCTCTTTCTTCTTTGTAATGTCTCGATAGAAGTAGAGTTTGTTGGAGCTTGAAAGGACTTGAACAATCATCTGCTCAAATTGCTCACTTTGTAGAAGGGGAAGTCAAGGAGTGAGTGACTACCCAGCCTGATGACAGAGCCACGAACAAGGATTTAGATGTTCAAGTCCTGTCTAGGGTTCTTTATAAACCGCCCCACTCCTTCTTTCTTTTCCATTCTTTCTCCTCTCCACTCTCTCCCCCATACAATGACGTCAGAGAGTGGGAAATTGGAGTTCTCATCCCAATTGTCTCCAAACCACCACATGACTTGCTGGACATCACCCAGTCTCAGACCTTCAGTTTCCCCATCTGCAAAATGAAGGATCAAAGAGTCTCAGGGACAGTGACAATTCCATGTCACCGAATGCCACTCATTTTCCCTCTGGGCATATGGGAAGACTATATTTTCCAGCTTCTGCTCTATTGCTTCAGACCAGATGACTGAGTTTGGGCCAGTGCAAGGGTTGGCGGTGATGCAGCTTACCCAAGGCTTGGTTGGAATCCATCCTCTTCACTCTTCTTCCCCTTTGTGGTGAACTTGGAGGCCACATATGGAAGTCGATAGTATAACAAGATGGAGAATAACAATGTGGAGCATTTTGCTCTCCCCCACCACATGGCCCTTCTCCACATCTAGGATGTCGGAACATGACATGAAAGCACTAAACCTTGATTAAATTACTGAGAATTAGGGATTGTTAGTTAGAGTACTTAGTGTACTCTGACTGACAAAATCTTTTAGATCCCTTATAGCCATAATGTGCTAAGATTTTACTTATTGTTGTTAGTTTATCTTCTTGTTCATTTAACATTTATTAAGCATCTACAATGTACCAGAAACTGTGGTCAAGACACAGTGCCTCATCTCTGTCTGAAGACTTATTACCCCAAATCTGATTTAAACATGATTGGGGGAAATTCAATGTATGAAGCAAAACCTGCCTGTGATTTCTCAATCTTTCTTCCTACCACCATAGTAAAGAGGACACTAGGAGGAATGGCTTTCAATTGCCATTATGCAGCACCATTTAAGAAAGTCTCAAAGCCGGGTGCCTGGGTGGCTCAGTTGTTAAGCGTCTGCCTTCAGCTCAGGTCATGATCCCAGGGTCCTGGGATCGAGTCCCACATCAGGCTCCCTGTTCGGCAGGAAGCCCGCTTCTCCCTCTCCCACTCCCCCTGCTTGTGTTCCTGCTCTCGCTATCTCTCTGTCAAATAAATAAATAAAATCTTAAAAAAAAAAGTCTCAAAGCCATTATTAAGTACCACTGGGCAAAGTTACAAAGGAATGAGAGGTAGAGGTGTTTCAAATTACAGGGCTGGTGGGGCCTAGCTGAAATGATTCAACACAATCCACTCCAGGGGACCAGACTATGTGACCCCATTTAGAAATACCTGTATTGGGCCCTTTGAGTTCTTTGAAAACATCTTTAAATCAGGCCCATGGACAAGTACTATCTATCCTCATTAGAACTGTCAGTTCCCTACCGGCTGTGGTGTCCACTCCCACTCTGAAATTTTTTAGGTACATTTTTCTTCTCAGCATTACAGCTGAGCACATCCATCTGGCCAGGGAAAGAATATAATAGGGCATATTTTCAGCATGACCAATTAGATGTGCAACTCCCATTAACAATAACAGGACTTACGCTCCAGATTCTTCCTCAATAAATCCGGCCTTTCCCCTTATGAGCAACAGATGGGTTTTCCACAATGGCTCATTACCTTCTGGCTCAGCTCAGCTGCCAGAAGTGAAATATAAAGTTATTTATGGATGGAGAAAGATGCATAAGTCACTGTGGATTATTTTCTGCCATCTTTTTTCGTTTATTTAGTTAGAGTTTTCTATCGCTCAAGATGAACACGTTAGAGAAAATGGTGGTGTACCCACTGGGAATGAAGATGGATGTCCCTTCAGCTTGGTTACTTTTTCTGATGGCCACAGATCTCTGGGGTGATGCTGGGTTTCCCACAAGAAATGGTAATTGGGATATTTCCATAGAGAAGATACCCATTTCTCAAAAGGTTCCCTAGCCTCTGACAGGCCATCTCTATGAAATTTGGTCAGTGAGGGCACAAGTCAGTGCCACTTAACTGCATGTGATACATTTGAGAAAAGAAAACAAATTGCTTCTTTAAGGAATGCCAATATATTTAGCACTTGACATCACAGCCAGATAGAGATTATTTCTCTGTCAATTAGGGGAGAAAAGCAGGGAAATGGACAAAAAGACTGCCATGCTGGGCATTATATGGGAAAGTACACAGTAAGAGGGTAAAATGCATGAAGAAAAAGGAAGGAGAGATGGGGAAAGGAGTGAGAAAGTAGTGCTGGGTTCCACATCCTATTTGAGTACCGAGCAGCCTGTGCTATGGGAATATACGCCCATTTTGTCCAGTTCTTCCTTGTGCAATTCTTTACATGCTCCTTGCCTCAGTTTCCTCATCTCAAAAATTAAAATAATAATAGGATATTGTAGGATTGATATGAGGAGTAAATGAATTAATATTTGCAAAGCACTTACAGTAGTCCCTTCCATATAAAAAGTGCTCTGTTTTTTATATAGAGAAACTCAAGCCAGCCGTGAGCATTAAATGCTTTGTCTTCCCATGTGGTTCAGTGGGGTTGCCAGTTATGGGAACTTTCTTGCTCCTCAGGCCACAGGAGATACATTATCAGTCCAAGTTCTTCCTTTGAATTTTTTGAACGGGTACAAAGGAAAGATGGTCAGTCTCTCTCTTAAGTTATAAATCCAGAGGCTTGCAGAAGCCATGTGACCTACTCTGTGGAGAAAGCTGGTTATCAACAGGAGAGATGAACCCAGCACAGAGAGAAGCAGAGACAAGAGATGGAAAGTCCCAAGCAGTGTTTCTGTTCTGAGTTTTATTGGTTACTAAGCCAGCCATGTCCATGCCCTTTCTGCAGTTTGTTTATAAGAATTAAGATGTTCCCTTTCGGGGACAGGAGGAAGGATAACCAGTTCAAATTGGGTTTCTGTCACTCACAATAACAACCAAAAAACAAAAACAAAATTTACTGGAAAAAAACCAACATTTACTGGATAATACAGCACCCTGTGCTCCTACCCTCTCCCTCCCCAACTTGTGCCAAACAGAGGGCAAGAGAGAGAGAGACATAGAAAGAGAGACAGGAGAGAGAGAGACTGATCATGGGGTGTGAGGAAGGTGGAGGTCATTTCAAAAAGACACCCGAGGAGACATAATCTTAGGTTACTTTCTATAGCCCAAACATGCAAGTCACAGAATCATAGGGTCCAAGAGCTAAGAATTACCTTCCGGATCTCATTTACATGATATGATTTCAGACCTTGCCTAGACATTACTGAACCCAGAGAAGCCATTTCTTCTGAGATGATCAGTAGCTATAATGATGAAGGCAGTTCTGTCTCATGAAGCAAACCTGACTTAACAGTGTTCCCTTGTCATTCCTAGTCCTTCCTTCTAGAAAATTATCAGTTTCCTTCCTATTCATCAAAAGGATTACAATATTTGAACACAGTTTTTATTTCCTCGTAAGTCTTTCCTTCCTTGGGACAGCCCTACCAGAAGCATCCCATTAAATGTTACCGAGAGAAACTTTAGGATATGAGAGAGTCATCAGGGTTGGTGGAAAGAATGTTTACTTAAAGTATGGCAAGGCTGATTGGAGTCCATCATGTGAAAAAAGAGAGAGAGAGCGAATAAAAGAGAAATGATCACAGGTCTGCAGCAGCCTTTTAGCAGAAGGAAGAGGTCACTGCACGGTTGTGATTCCAGGTATTGGCGACCTGACTTTTGCACCTACTAAACTAGAAACTAATTCGTAATACATATATCCCACTTAATTTTTTTCCTAGGTTGATTTCTCTCAGAATTGACAATAATTAAAACAGATATGCTAAATGGTACCTTGTGATGGGTAATCAGAGTTTTCATTTAAAATACTATATGCTGCAGGGAGTTTATTGAGATGCTATCTACCTTCTCTTTACAACCATTTTAAATGAAAAGACAACCTTTCTGCAACCACATTTCCCTGGAGCTTTGAGGGCGAAATTAAGCACTAGAACATAGAAGACTTCTCTCCCCCCACCTCAGGTTTTATGCTCCGGTCCTAGAGGTTTGATCCTGGCTGGGATTTTATTCCTATTTAGAAAGGAGAAGTGATGAAACAACTATAGCTTGTTTTTAAAAAGAAAAAAAATTGAATCAGTGAAACAGGACTGAGTTATAGCTATAAAAACAAAACAAGGGAAAAAAGAGAAAAAACAATCATCTACAGCACTTACTGCATTTCAAAGGGCTGACTCATTGTCCCTATAGGTACAGGTAGTACCACTGGACATTCTGGAAGTCCCAACAGGGTTTCAAATGTTTCTGACAGACTGAATCAGAAATAATTAAGGCATAGATTCACTTTGCTCTTTTTATTTAAATAGCAATAGTCACTGTGAAGTCCAGAGCAACAGGAAACATTGTACCTGGATCATATTGTCTTAATTCTTTTGTATCACTTAAGCATTGGGACAAAAAAATGTTGTTCAAATTATAATTAGATGCTACAGCATATTAATTTAAATGGCTAAAAATCATAAAATCTGACAACATCAAGTCCTGGTGAGAATATGGAGCACCTGGAACTCTCATGCAATCCTGGAGATAATACAAAATGGGATAGCCATTTGGGGGAACAGTTTGGCAGTTTCTTATAACATATGCTTATACCCCTTGGTAATTACTCAAAATTAAATAAAAGTATATGTCCATATCGAAACTTCCATATGAATGCTTCTAGCACTTTTATTCATAATCACCAAAACTAGAAAGAATTCAATGTCCATCAGCTGTGAATGGATGAACTGGTAGAGCCACATACTGGCATACTACTCAGTAATAAAAAGGACAAATTACTGATACATGCAACAATGTGGACTAACCTCAAATTCTTTATGCTAAGTAGAGAAGGACACACAATACTACATATTCCAAAGTTCTATTTATATGACAGTCTAGAAAAGGCAAAACTATAGAGACAGAACAGATCAGTGATTCACATGGGCTGGGAGTGGTGGAGGGGAAGGACTACCAAGAAGAATGAAGGAACTTTTTAGGGTGATTAAAATGTTTTTTCTTGATTGTGGTGGTGGTTTCATGCCAGTATGCATTTTTTAGACTTCATAGAATGGTATACCAAAAAGGGTAACTTGTATTGCCTAGAAATAGTATCTTAAGAAAAGAGCATTATACAACAAACCAACCCAAAACTCAGTGGCTTGAAAAATACCACTTATTGTCAAGGCCCTCTGGGCTAGCAGTGTGGTGGTGGACAGTTGACTTGGCTGGACACAGCTGTGGCAGCTTTTCTTGCTGGAGGTCTGCGGGTCTGGGTCTGAACAAGTTTCTCATCCTCCTTGAACCTTCAGAATGGCTGGGGCATGTTGTTTTCATGCTGATAGTAGAGGCACAACAGAGCAACTACAGAAGTTCCAACTAGAGAAGGATATTTCAAGTTATTTGCTTTTATTCCACTTATTAAAATCCCTTTGGCAAAAGAAAGTCAATGACTTAGCCCAAATTCAAGGGGTTGAGAAGGAAACACCTATAGTGGGCAGAGCTACACAGCAAATGTGGGAATTAAGTGTTGGCACAATAATCCAGTCTTACAGAAGGCTCTTTATTGAAGTACAACTTAATAATACGCCTCTATGTTTCTATAAAGATGGTATGAAAACATGGTCATATGAAGATCATTTTTGCTTTTTCAGCATTATCACTGTTGAAGATATGTTTTTTTTAATTTTACTGTATTTTTATTTTACTGAGGACCCTCATTATCAATTCTTCTTAGAATTTAGACAAGACGTTTATACTGTTTTCTGAGAAACAATATAGCTGATTTTATCAGACAATTACACATCTGTAATTCATCTTGATTCCTTTTTTGGTTGGTAATGTCAATCTTAAAAATAAAAGTCAATTATCTTACTGGCAAAATGATTTTATTGAGGAATAGCAGAGGAATTGCAATTTGGGACAAGTAAATTATGGCAAACCATAGGTGAGTCCAAAGACACAAAGGGAAAGTCAGATTTATTAGGTTTCAGGAGGAAATTTTTTTTTTTTTTTTTTTAAAGATTTTTTTTTTTATTTTTATTTATTTGACAGAGAGAGACAGTGAGAGAGGGAACACAAGCAGGGGGAGTGGGAGAGGGAGAAGCAGGCTTCCCTCAGAGCAGGCAGCCCGATGCGGGGCTCGATCCCAAGACCCTGGGATCATGACCTGAGCCGAAGGCAGACGCTTAACGACTGAGCCACCCAGGCGCCCCTCAGGAGGAAATTTAAAAGGGCTGTTTTGAACAAAAATTCACTGGAGAAGAACAAAAGTTTGAGGTTATGATGATTTCTGTTGGCTGCAAGCAGTGGTTAGCAGTTACTGTTGGGGCTGGGAGAGATCTTTCTTTTTCTTTTTTTTTTTTTTAAATTTTTTTATTGTTATGTTAATCCCCATACATTACATCATTAGTTTTAGATATAGTGTTCCATGATTCATTGTTTGTGCATAACACCCAGTGCTCCATGCAGAACGTGCCCTCCTCAATACCCATCACCAGGCTAACCCATTCTCCCAACCCCCTCCCCTCTAGAACCCTCAGTTTGTTTTTCAGAGTCCATTGTCTCTCATGGTTCTTCTCCCCCTCCGATTTCCCCCCCTTCATTCTTCCCCTCCTGCTACATTCTTCTTCTTCTTTGGAGGGTATGTGTTCTGGTAAGCGCTGTGAATTGTGCAAGACTGTTGAATCTCAGATCTGTACCTCTGAAACAAATAATGCAATATATGTTAAGAAAGAGATCTTTCTTTTTCTTAAAAGCAGGAGATAAAATTCCTATGAGAAAAGTGTCCTCCCTCATCAAGATAAGAATTATCTTCTTCCTGTTGGTTATGCAATCTGCTTTGAGTGCAGGAGAGCTCCCCCTTCAGGGCTTCCTGACTCATTTTTATGAGGGTTTCTTGACCCATTTTCGCCATAACCAGGAAGCTCAACGCCGATTGTATTGCTCAGTTGAGACAACCATGATGTTTCAGGTTCTTTCCATGTTTCTCCTCCCTCTGCAGGATTTTAAGCTCTTTATAAAATCTGCCTTATTCTCTTTGTGCTTTTACTGCAAAATTCACAAATATTTTTTGGGAAAATAGGCAGAGATATAGAAGGAGAACGATCACAAATAACGCAAAGAATAGTGGATAGGAGGTAGAATATTTACAGTCTAATCATTTCCTTGGAATATACTAAGTGACCTTTCCAAATCTCTTGATCTCTCCATGCCTTGAGTTGTTACTTATCTTATTAGGCTAATTATGTCTCTCTTTACTTACTTTTCAACATGATGGAGAAAACATGTGAAATTACAATGCATTTGGGGGGCACAATTGACTCTTTAGTAATAAGCCATTTTTATTAAGTGAATAGACAGGTGTGACTTTGGCCCTAGAGGAAGCCCATATTGTTCTATAAAAGGAACAAAAACCTCTCCTTGATTCTTCCCCATGGCTTTGCCTGCCGAGTGATTCAAGAGATTTGTAATAAGAAAGAGAAGGTGCGGCTTTAGCTCACGTGTTGTTTCAAATCTGTGCAGAAGGATGGCAATTCTTCAGTTTCTGTCATTTCATGACTGAAATGACCTGGTGGTCTCAGGATGATTTTAAGTAGAAATCTTGCCACAATCCCAGTAAGATCCTATGGGATTTATTTACCGTGTCAAAGCCAAGGTTGAATGAAGTGCAGGGGATAAAGGAGCTTGACTGGCCACAGAGGGGTAGCTTCTAGGTCAGTGAGTCATTGAAATGCTATATGTGCCAATCCTTAGGTGAAAATGTGGGGAGGGGACTCCCCGATAAATAAAATTAGTTATGTGACCTGCATGTACTCTACCCCCAGACCCAAGTGTTGCATGGGTGCAACACTGGGCAAATGTCACAACTTCTTGGAGTCTTTTATTCCATCATAAAAAGCAAGAAGAAAGTGACTTAAATGGACAATTATTTAGCATTTCTAGAGAAATTTGAGCCATATGATTTGTAATCTACATGAGCCCAGAGTACATGTTTGATTTTATCAAAGTTTTAAGATCCATGTGTTTCCAAGAAGCCTGAGTCAGTACATCAGTACAAAATTACTTAAAGCTCAGTGCAAAATTACACCTCAGGGCTCTGTTTTTCAAAGAGCATGGCAGGTAGGAAAGTATCAATCTATCTATGTCTGGTAATTTGAGTGTTAATTGACTAGAAGTCTCCCTTTGCAGAGAGACTTATATAAAAACATAAACGATCAGAATCACCTAAATTATGTACCAAAAGTGCTAATTGGGGCCTCTTCAGGACATCCTGAATTAGAATTTCAAAGGCCCTGCCTGGAACTTTAATTTTAAATTGTTCCTCAACTGATATTAAAAGATGATGTCAGAAGAAACATGATATTTAAACAGGGACCACCTTAACTCATGTTTCACAAACCCAGTTCTTGTTTCCCCGGAGCACATGCAACTGCAGAATAAACATGGAGCATCACCCCATTTTTCTGCTCTTTTAAAGTAGTCTAACTTGGTGCCATTAAGAATTTTTATTTTAAAATATTAAAGAGAATGCAAAACTAGCATGACTCTTTCAGAGAAAACAAGAATCTGCAAAAATCATCTTTGCTTGTGCGAAGCTATTTTCAGGTACACTTCCAAGTTTCTTTTGCACTCCTCCCTTCCCTTAAAAGGATTTGGTTGGAAAGTTTGAAAGACACAGGGAAAGATACTGAAGGAGAAAAAGCTGTCAGGGTTACAATCATTTCTTGTACACCTATTTATTTGCTCTACAGACATTTGTGGAGCACCCACTACAGGGAAGGTACCTGGAAAATATGACATGAGGTCCTTATCTGAAAAGGGCCTGAACAACACCTCTGATATGAAGTGAGCAGGCACTGTGGGCCCACAGTAGAGGAGGGGTCAATTCTGGCTCTGGGAGAGAAGCTGGGAGGTATGGATTGAGGTAGTTGAGCTGATGGGCATCATGGGGGCTCAGTTGTAGGAATAGCATCTGTGTTGTGCTGTCAGAGATGGATAGGATTTGGAACAGTAAGAATGGGAAGGATGTGTTGGACTGCAAGAACAGACATGAGCAAAGTAGAAATGGAGGGAAATCAACTTTTATTAAGTGCCCTCCACAAAGTTCTAGTCACCAGAGCACATATTTCCAAGTGATTTTTTGGCATCTAAAACTCATTTTAAGTGAAGCCCTCTCTTAAGATGCTGCCCACTACCTTTTCTGTCTTCCAACTTTGTTATATTGTCTGTATTTTATTTTAATTACTTAATCACAACTGATGCCATATTAGTTTGTTAGCCTAATCTAGTTAGGCACGGTTATTTATCAATTGAAGTGCTTTCATCAGGAAAACAGATTCTCGAGGGGTGGGTGGTTAGCATTTAAAAGTTCTATTCAGAAACCCACTTTTTAGGGACTGCTGTTATCAACTACTTATCTCAGATCAATACCATGGAGGTTGGGGATTGTTAATTTGCTTAATGGATGTTAGAAACTATTTTGCAGATTGATTAGAAATATTACACAGGCACCTCTGACCTTGCAAATTAATACTCTATGAGGCCTACAGGCATTGTCATATATGTCACCGTTTTTCAAGGATTTCTGTTGCCTGAACCGATCAAGGTTAGTCAAATTCCAGTATTGGAATGTCACTGACTGACTCCTTCACACAAAGGAGCTTGTCAGAAGGCCTGAAAGGATGGAGAACTGGGACTTCATAGACCTTGCAAAACGTCTGTGTGACCAGTTTTTGTGCTGCCTTTTTAATAAATGGTCAAATGTTTGGCGGAATTGGGTCTCAGACTTGCTATCTTTTTAACATGCCAATTGGTAATGAAATTGTAGACAAAATAAAACCCCTATAGCTTTCTCCTGCTCTGACTATTGGAGGCTACAAATATTTACCAAAAAGAACTTAATAATTGTGAATAACCAAACAGGGTTGCATCGGTTCATAACAAGATCCTTCCTTCTCTGATTCAAACATTCCTTATCCATATTCTCATATCTCCCTGTATGTACACCTCTAACACTCCACTGTGATTACTGGCTTATTGACCTGTCTCCTCCTCTTGACCATGAGTATACTGATGAGACAAAATGATCCAGCCTATTTCATAAGTGCACATGTTTTGGGTGCTTTTTGGCAAATAAAAGTAGACATCTAAAAGTCTGAAATGGGTGAGACTTAGCTACATGATATTCCCCATTTTCATTTACAATATTGTAATAGACAAATGGTTACTAACTAGATATCTATTGATAAAAAGTAATCACAAAAATAACCCACATAAACTGTTCCAAAAGCTCACCTTTTAGTCATTTTGCGTATTCTAACCTTGTATGGGGAAGATTCAACTGAGGAGCCCTGCCAATGTGCCAGACTCAGGATGATGCTACCCTTTCAGTGGGCATCTGGCAACTAGAATCTTCCAATTTCACAAAACCATTGAACTCTTGATATCATTCCTCAGTATAAAGGGTACACACATCCTGTATTCCCAAAGCCTGTTCATGCAAGCCTGGGGAATAGTTCTACTAAACAGCCAGTCCATAGATCCTGAATACCTTTAATTTCACCAGGGCAAACCAATTCCCAATATTTATCATGGCATCAAGGTATTAATTTCATACATAGAAACTCATCACTGATAGTCACCATGGTAATTGGAAAACTTTCATGTTGGCTAAGGTAAAGATAACAGATGAACTTTAATAATAATGGCTTCTGATAATGGGCTATCAGATTAGGCCATTAGTTGAGCAACCTTGGAGTAAGCATTCTTGAGTAGAATGCGATTTGCATCTGGGTTGGAACTTTATCCAACTAACATTCATAGGATATCATTCTTCCTGTGCTAAACTATTTTAAAGACAATTATACATATCTTGAACCCAGCTACAGGGACCTTGGTTCATTGGAGTTTGTAACCCTAGGGCTTTGTACGTTATAACACAGTAGGTTGCCCATTCTCTATTTGTTGAATTAACTAACAATAACTGCATGAATAAATGCATGAATGAATCAGTGACACATTTTAATCTTCACCACAACCCTGTGGGATATTATTACCAGATTATAGATTAGAAAACTGACATCTAGAGAAGTTAGACAAATTTCTCAAGGGTCTGTCCACTTAGAGAAGCTAGTGTTCTAACCAAAGCTTGTCTGCTGCCAAAGTCCATATTCTTCCCACAGCACAGGTGTACCTCTCATGCGCACAGAGTTATGGAAACCCATGGTTTGTTTGAGAAAAGTAAGAAGTTTGATTTGGTACAATGTTCAACCATGAGAATGATGAAGATAATTTGGAAAGATGGATGTGACTTATCTGAGAACTGTATGCTTTATTTTATACATAGTGGGTGATTCATCAAAGATTTTTTCTTTTTGGTATAAGAGTGACCTAATCCCAGCTATGATTTAGAAATATGGATCTGGGAGTAGTTTTGGAAATAATTTGAAGTTGGAAAGAGGTAAAGAGAAGGAAGCCTAAGCAGAAAGCAAATGGCAGGGAGCATGAAAACAGAATACATGGGAGAGAAATAATTAAACCTAAAAAGTCAGAGTGCAGTGACTAGTTGATTGTGGGATAACAGGGAGATGGAGGAGATAAAGATGACTCACAATTAGGTGTCTGCATTACTGAAAGAATTGAAAATGTAATAGTGGTTCATATGGGTGCAATCTGTCCTCTGGAAAAATAGTTCCAAGTTCAATGCCAAGATGACTTTTTTATTAATTTATGTCATCCTGCTCAGACCAAGTCCTTTGTTCCTGTGTTGAGTGCTTGTGGCCCCAATCTCCTTCATAACTCCAGGTTGAATTGTCATCAAGAGAGGTACACACCTATTGCGACTCTCAAAAATATAATTTTCAGAATGTTTTTAAAGACCCACACAATTATACAAATAGATAAAGAACATGTGTCAAAGTTTTAATGAGGGAACCAGCAGGATGACAAAGCCAGTTCAAAGGCAGATGAAAGGAAGTTAATTCATCTGTTACTTCAAAAGAGAAAATAAATGTATAGTCTTGAATGAAAAAAAATGTTCAAGTAATATTTATATGTTAAATACTAAGCTGATTAATGTCATACAACACAATAAAACAGCTTCTATGGTTATCTTCTCTAATAGACAAAGTCATTTGCACTGCTCTCAGGAAAAAAACTCTTTTGCATATCTGTGAGATAGAAATAATTTGCTTTCATTTTCTAAAATTAACATTTTTACAGAACTGTAATTTTACAGTTATAATATGTATATGCCCTAATTAATAGTAGTAGTAAGCTACATTCCTCTGGAGAATCAAATGATCCTTAGTCAAGTTTAATGTTCTAGCATGACATTACAAGTCACAATAATCTTTTTGTTTTATTTCCAAACTTTGGATAATTTTTCTTCATGGGACATATGTTGTCTTCCCTCCCTACCATTCCCATTTTTCTGGGAAATCCCCCTTCCTCTGATTCTATACTTATCATTTCAGCACAGGTCACCTTGTTAGTGAGAGGCAGTCGTGTCCCCCCAGGGTGGCCTCAGTTCAAGGCTGTGTAAATGGCTCAGGAATGAGCTAGAAGGTTGGTGATTACTATTTTTCAACTTTTCTCACTTCATCCAAATTTACCAAACTGAGTGAAATCATGTTAGGTGTGTTGATTTCAATTTGTCAACTTACAATTTGTGAAGCGAGATTTTTAGCAGTGATTGTAATAAAGATAAATTACATGAATAAATTGGATAGTCCAACTCCACTTTATTTTATATGGTCAAATATGAACATATAAATCAACATCTTTGTTTTAAAAAAGGTTTCTATAAAATAATATATGTGATAAGGGGCTAATGCCCAAAATATATTAAGAACTTATACAACTAAACATGAAAAAAACAACTCAACTTAAAAATGGGCAAAGGACCTGAATAGACATTTTTCCACAGAAGACATATGGATGGCCAACACACACATGAAAAGATGCTCAACATCACTAATCATCAGGAAATGCGAGTCAGAACCACAGTGAGATGTCACTTTACACCTGTCAGAATGGCCAAAATCAAAAAGACAAGAAATCATAAGTGTTGGTGAGGATATGGAGAAAAATAGAACTCTCATAAACAGTTGGAGGGAATGTAAATTGGTGCAGCCACTGTGGAAAACAGTGCAGAGGTTTCTCAAAAAAGCAAAAATAGGTATTTAACCAAAGAAAATGAAGATGTTAATTCAAAAAGACATAAAGACATATGCATCTCTTGGCTATACAATAGCCAAGATATGGAAGTAACTTAAGTGTCCATCGATAAACAAACGGATGAAGAAGATGTGGTATGCGTACACACATTGGAATATATATAAATATAAACACACACACACACACACACATACACACACACACACACACACACACACAGAGGAATATTATGCAGCCATTAAAAAGATGATATGGTGCCATTTGTGACAACATGGATGGAGCTAGAGGGTATTATGCTAAGTGAAATATGTCAGACTAAAAAAGACAAATACCATATGATTTCACTCATTTGTGGAACCTAAAAAAAAAAAAAAACCAAAGAATAAACAAACAAAAAGCAGAATAAAATCTATAAACCCAGAGAACAAACTGATGGCTGCCAAAGGGGAGGATGGTGGTGGGGTGGGCAAAAAGAGTGAAGAGAAGTGGGAGACACAGGCTTCCAGTAATAGAATGAGTAAGCCACGGGAATAAAGGGCACCACATATGGGATATAGTTAATGGTATTGTGATAGCATTGTATGATGACAGATGGCACCTACACTTGTGGGGAGCACAGCATAATGTATGAATTTGTCAAATCACTATGTCGTACACCTGAAACTAATGTAACATTGTGTGTTTACTATATTCAAACAAACAAAAAAATGCTTCTATGTAATGCCATATCATAAAATACATTTTTATGTTGAAATTGTTCTACCTTTAATTTTTGTGAATAAACTTTGGTTTCTGTTCTTTAGATAAAGGTGTAAGGTAGTCAGTAGTATTTTCTTGAGACTCTCCCTTGTTCCAAGATCATGTCCTACTTTCTTTCATGTTAGCATGCATTGTTGCTTGTGTGCAATGTAGATGTTTTTGTATCTTTTATTTTGCCCTTAATGTTTTTACCAAGAAAAATAAAAGTGTGCAACTCCATGTCTGTTCCTCATTTGTTGCTTGTTTGTTTGCGTGCTTAGAGATTAGTTTGCTCAGTAAAGCCAAGCCTGAAATCATTCTAGAAAACCTCAGAGAGTAAAGCCATATTAATGTTCCCATAGTTCAGAGTCTATCTTCAAGTAATTTTAGAAATTACACCAACTATGGGTTAGTTCACTTGGGGTAGACTCACATTAACCAAAATGAACATATAAAACATAACAGTGTGTATATATATATATATATACACACACACACACACACACACACATATAGAGAAATATCAATTGATTAAATTAAAATTTGGATTCTAACTGCAGAAGGGATAGGATAATTAAGTTCAGAGTTTCTTCTCCCTGAACTTACACCATCCCTAGTGCCAAATTATAATCAGGAAGTGGCCAGTGAGCAAGTAATTTGAACAACTTGAGGTTGGTTCCAGGATTCAAGGATCTAAATGGTTGATCGCTTTAGACAGCTTGCCACTGGGAAGAAGGTTGATGTTTCAAGGAATCCTTCCTCTTGGGTGATACTTAAGTGGACATTGCAAACATTTATATCTATGCATCTTGTATTGGCCACCAGAGTGAAACAAAACAAAACAACCTCTTTTTTAACTGCACATCTTTTTTTTCTGATGGATGTAGTGCCTTCTGTCAGAGTTCTCCACGGCTAAAAACCATTCTCCCTTTTTAAGAGATCTTTACTCACTTCTATTCTGACCCATCAAAATTGATGTTAATATTTTATTCTAAGATGATTATTTTTCTTTCTTTGATATCTCTGCTTTTTTTAGGAAGCATTACCACTCCTGTCCACCCCCCACTGCATGCAAAAGTTCTAGAGATTGACTGAGGCCTTATCTGTTATATAAAGATATTATTCCACTATGGGCCTTCAGTCCCTCTATGTAAGAAACCAAAGATACTCACGGATGTTATATGGGTATGGAAGGTGGGCCTTTGAGATGTAATTAGGTTTAGATGAGGTCATGTGAGTGGAGCTGCCTTGATGGGATTAGTGCCCTAACAAGGGGATGAAGCGGCCAGAGCTCTTTCTCTTGACCATGGGAGGACTCAGCAAAGAGGAGGCTCTCTGTAAACCAAAAAGTGGGCTCTCAGTAGAACCTCATCATCTCCGCATCCTGATCTGAGACTTCCAGCCTCCAGACCGGTGAGAAATAAATTTTGTTGTTTGCCACCCAACGTATGTTATTTGTTATAGCAGCCCAAATGACTAAGATACTCCCCTGATAAACTTTTCAGAACCCTGCTACCTTGAAATTACTTTTTTTTTTTTTGGCTCTGAGCCCATGTGGAAGTGATATGTCCAGATTTTAATAGTAATATTTTGCATTATGCAGTCCTTTGTTTATCTCACATCACTTTTAAGAATTGTCTTTATCCCTAAAATATTCCTTGCCTTTGGATTGATTTTGAATTAAATACACCTTAAAAACACACAGAGAATAAACGTGAAGTTCTGGGCCCTCAACATTGCAAATACATATTTTTCGCCTTTAGGAACTAGCTCAGTCTCCAAATTAAAGCTAACATTTATTAACTAACACCCTTACCTGTCACTATCTTAGACAGTCCAGGTTGTAAACTTGTGTGAATTCGGAATAATAAAAATAATTCCCTAACTTACAGTAAGTTAGACCATGTGAAATTGTGAAATTTCCACTAAAAATGTTTTGACCTATGAAAAAGGAAATTTCACATGATTCAGTTTAGTAGTTTTCACATATAACAATTCATTCTTATAAGCAGTATTTCCCCAGAGTTCCTGAATTATTTATGAAGCCAGTAAAAATGTTATATGTTAGAGAAAAGGTGAAGTGAGTCTGGGTGGGGGGGGGGTGCTATGCTGAGTTGGAGGATTGTCCTCATACCCCAAACTCCTCTTCCTCATAGCCACAAAGACAAGACAGCCATACATCTCAGAAGCTGCTTCATTTTGTGTTTTAGTATCTTTGAAAAATCCTTGATCAAAGCCCACATATCTCTTAAATTACCTGCCTTTTAGAAAACAAATGTTCTCTGATTTCTGTCTGGCTTTGTAGACTTTACACAGATACTAAGTCTGTTCACCAACTTCCTCTGAGTCCCTTTTTCACAATTCCTAAGGCTTCTGCTTCACTTTCTAAAATGATCTTTCTGAATACCCACAAGGCTTTGTTTCTCTGAAGCCCTCAGGGGTTCTGGGGTTTTGATTGCTTCCCTCTACCTAGAATCCTTGTTTATTACTCATCAATAATGTGAGTGAGTTCTTCGCCAAATTGAATAATAGTTTTCAACTACTGGAAGAATATTTACTCAGTTTTTTGTGTTATTGATAATGAAATAGCTACAGACACAGCATATTTTTAGGTTTTGTCTGCAATATTAGCAATTTCTTCATTATGTTCTTAAATTTAGAACAGGGTTTGAAAACTCTGGCCCTTTGGTCAAATCTCTCTCCACTCATTTTTTGTAAACAAAGGTTTATTGGAACACAGTCATGCCCATTCACTTATATATCTATGTCTACATTTATGCTATAACATCAGAGTTCACCGAATCAGATCATACGATGCACAAAGTGGGAAATATTTACTATCTGGCCACTTACAGAAAAAGTTTGCCAACTCCTGGCCCAAAAGGACAGAGGGCAAAAAATAAATGGAAGACTGGGGCCCATATTTTCAATCAAAGAGAACAGGTCTTTCACAAAGATGAGAAGCTGTTTGAGAAAGATCTTGGAAGACTTTCAGAGCAACCACAAAGATGGGTACAACACTTTTGGTTGATCTATGTATCCTGGAATTCCAAGAAATGTGGTAGACCATTTATCTTAGCAGAAGATATTCAATATACTTTCTCTAGGTGCTGATTAAAAAGAAATTATCAATAGAAAGAGATGCTGAAGAGGAACCAAGCTAACCTTGAATGGGTACAGATGGTCTCCCTGCCTACAATCTCATTATATTAGAAATATATTATATTTTGAGCTTCATAGCATTCAAAGAATTGAACAACTCTCAGAAACAGAAGCACAAAACAATGGTCCGATAGTGTCCTTTCTAAATTTTCAGCTTTCTCTTCTGAAGGAAAGAGGTTTCAATGACAGCTGCAAGTCTATCACATATCCACAGTTCTTGTTCAATGTTTATAATGCCAAGAAAAGAAAAGAAAGGAAAGAAAAGAAAAGAAAAGAAAAAGAAAGAAAGAAAAGAAGATTGCAAGAGCAAATGAGGACATGTGTGAGCTGTAGAAATAACATATGTCTTAAAAAGATAAATGATATTATAAGAGAAAATTGACAAGGTAATTCTCAAAATGCAAGTCCTTAATTACTTATTTCTTTTCTGGGTATCCAATCCAATTATTGCTAGAAACAGGAAAAGAAAATTCTTCATGGTGTATTTAATACTACTACTATGTGGCATATTGAATATTAACAAACCCATATTTACACTGCTAATACATTGATCAAACATAGTAAACTACAATGAGAAACTCCCACCAAATCTCTCAGGGTGAGTACTGTACACTTTGCTGCAGGTATATTCATCTGAGGTTAGCATCACCTACTATCATGTGTCTTGTAATGTCTCAATTCTCTGATCATTTTCCTGTTCTGGAAATGCTGCTAAAATGTAGTTTGTTTTGATCCCAGTGTATCATGCAACCCTGGCAAAGACCTGAATTAATAAGCACAAATGGAAACATTGGCACTGAAATCTTGTGACAAGGTTCCTATAAGGAGGTCATGTAAGTAATCTAGAAAATGTGAATTTGTTGATGATTATTAAAATAAAAAAATAAAAATATAAAGTAAAAAAAAATTTTATGGAGAACTCCCAGATCCCTGCAATTATGTCAGAAGATCCTGAGGGCTCCATTTGTAAATAATGAATACACAATATTTTTCAAATGCATTTGACTTTAAAACCATGTATTTTTGGAGCAGCCAATGGAAACATACTTTGGAACATACTGGATTCATGCAAGAGTTAAATTCTGTTCATTGTGTCTCTCCTCCAGGATAGAATAGCCAAGTGGAGAAATAGCCTAGCCTAAGGTTTATATTCTCAGGATACTAGGGGAAAGCCCTTCCTAAGGTTTATATTCTCAGGATACTAGGGGAAAGCCCTTCAATATGAAGTTGAACCATCACCTTCACACAGCCCAAAACATTTTTAAACTTGAAAAATAAAAAATAGTTCACTGTACTCTGAGTCCTGAGAGGACCAATGGCTAAAGTGCCAAACCATTGTAAAAGGAGTAGCTCTTTTGGTGATCTGTGTCCTGCCTGGGGATTGACAGTTCAGAATGCTCTCAGGAAAGAGCCTGTTCTTAAGAAACTTTGAGACCAATTTTGCAGTCTGAGTAAGTGTGGATAAAGTGAAGTCCATTATAGACTCTTTAGGGCTTTAGCGTGATTGTATCTTTACATTTACAGACCATTTTTTCTCAAAAGATTTTCAGGCATTTTATCAACTCGTGTGTGTGTGTGAGAGAGAGAGAGAGAGAGACAGACAGACAGACAGACAGAAAGAGAGAGAGAGAAGGAGCTTTTATAAAATGAGCCTTTTCTATTCGTCCTTTTGGGCTGCCATAACAAAATACCATAGACTGGGTGGCTTAAACAACAGAAATGTATTTTCCCACAGTTCTGGAATCTGGAAGTATACGATCAATGTACCAGCAAGGTTGGTTTCTTCTGAAGCCTCTCTCCTTGACTTGCAGATGTCTGCCTTCTTGCTGCCCTACATGATCTTTCCTCTGTGAGCACACACTCCTTGGGTCTCTTCCTCTTTTTATAGGATGCCAATCCTATTGGATTAGGGTCCATTCTTATGACTTAATTTGACCTTAATTGTTTTTTAAAGGGTCTATCTTCAAAATACAGTCACATTGGAGGTTAGGGTTTCAACATATAAATTTGTAGAAGGGACAGAGTTCACTCCATAACAATGCATGATCATCATAGAGGATTCTAACAAAAAAGAGAGTAAAATTTTTAAAAAATCATCTAACTTTCTACCACTCAGAAATAATAATTTTAAGCCTTTATGTGAGGGTCATTCTACTCATTTCTCCAACCATTTGGATGAATCACTAGCTTGATAGATTGCAAACAAGGTGAATAGATTCCAATCTATTGGATGGATTCCAATCTATGTAATGGACTCGTAGTATATAAATTACATTTTAATTAATAATTTGAATTTTTAGTGATATAATATTTTACCTTGCAATTGATTCTAAAACCAGTGCATGAAGCTATCGTTTTTCCTAAAGATTTTTACATCACTTATATAGGATATTTGTTTTCATGTATAAATGCTGCTTCACTAATTCTTATGAACATTTTACTTGAGACTTTCTAAACTAGACTAAAGGAAAGGAAAAAAAAGAAAAATCTGTGTGCATATGTCAAGTCATTTAAACCAACCAATGGATGTAAAAAAAAGGGTGAAAAATTATGAAGTGCTCCTAGTTACTTACAAGACCCATTTCTGTTTTAATATAGTATCTATAACTTTGTAAGTGGTTTGTTGTTTTGACTATTAAACCAAAGACTATATATGACAGCACCTAGCGTAGAACTCTAATAGCTGATCATAGTGGATGTTCAATATTTGTTGAATTAAAATCTACATTTTACTTAATCAGAGCCACAAGTATTCTATTTTTTGAAAACTTGTAGGAAGGAATGACCCCTGTTTTCCCAGTTTGGCATTTTGTGTTGGAGTCCTATTGAATAACTTTCGTTCCTGCACCCCTAGGCAGTGGTCTAATGGAGTGGGTTTTTACAAAGATGTTAAGTTCTATAGTCATCCATGAATTAAACGATGCAATTACACTATAGCTAATGTAGCAGAAGATTATAAAAAAAGATTATAAGGACAATTAAGACTTTGATGTCATTTTTGTATTTTTAAAATATGTTTCTATTTTAAAATTCCTCGCTACAAATGATGATGTGATTAGGCTCCTCTAATTACTCCTAATTCCTCTTCCGAGCACTTAGTTTTGGTTGTGTGCATGTGTGCACATATGTATTCTATTCTCTGATAATAATTTCCACTGTTTCTTAGATCCATTCTTTATGAATTTACTGTTCACCAGCAATCTTTTTGTTTCATCTTCTGCATTTCCAACTTCATTAAAAAAAATCCTCTCAGCTATTGGAAACTCACAAAGTACTTGTATTTCATGAGGAATTTGTGAGTACTGCATGGCTATAGTTCCTGCATTTTTATTAAGATTTTATTTATTTATTTATTTATTTATTTATTTATTTATTTATTTATGTGAGAAAGAGAGAGAGAGCACACGATGGGAGGAGGAATAAAGGGAGAGGGAGAAGCAGACTCCCCGCTGAGCAGGGAGCCCCATGTGGGACTCGACCTAAGGATCATGACCTGAGCCGAAGACAGACGCATAACCAACTGAGTCACCCAGGCACCCTAGCTCTCGCATGTTTGAAAATGAATATGACCTTTGTTCTATAATGACAATTTGATCGGGCATGGTATTTGTGGGTCACATTTTTCCTCTAGGAATTGTATAGACCTCACTCCTGTATTCTAGCTTTGAACATTGATGTAGAAAAAGCTTAAAGCCAGGCTAACATCTCCTCCTTTCACTATCTGAATGCCTGAAAATTTTCTCATTTTCAATAAATTTTAAAAGTTTAGCCAGGTTTGCATGAATGTCAATCACTGTGAATCTACTTTTTTTTTCTAAAACAAATTGTTTTGTTTTGTTTTGTTTTTCAACTTGCAGGTCAAGTTCTCCTTTTCAGGGCATTTCTTTGAATGCCTTTCTGTTTCATTTATCATGTTTCTTACCTTATCAGGAACATTCAGGGGTAGCAATTTTCCTTGTGCTCAATCAGTTTCTTTGTCTTCCACAATATTTCTTTCTAGAATTGGTTTGATCATCCTGTCATTTTCTTTGTGATTATCTCAAGACTTTCTTAAGTTTGTTATTCTATGGTTAATCATGTTTGTTGTGTTTCGTTATGTTTAATTAATTTATTTTGTCTATAATGGAATCCTTTTTCTTCTCAATTTGTTGCCTCAATTTTGCAATCTCCATTCTTATTTCATTCCATTGTTTTGTTAACTGGGTCTTTGTGGAATTCATGTTATTAGTTCCAAATCATAACATATTTATGAAAATGTATTTCAGTTTTTTGGATTTTTTTCCTTCTAGAATGGTTTCTTCATCCATGTATTCCTTCTTTTCCTCTCTTTTTTTCCTTTCTTCCATTTTTCTGTTAAATATTTCTACAGTTGCTGTAAGCTGACTTTTCATCTCATTCCTGTTTAATGCAGACTCTACTCTCCAGCTGTCTTATTTGTTTTTATACAGTGTGCTTGGATTTTCATGGATCTCCTTTACTCCCACCATATCCAAGACATATCTGTCTTCCCTTTAATCTACAATTTGAGGATAGGATTTTAGGTTTGATTCATTTTTTTCTTATCCTGGGATATGGGGTAAGGTAAGATCAACTGGAACTAGTCTCCTTTAATGAAAGTTACTAACTTTCTATCTCGTAGTAGTGGTGCTGGAAGTAAAAAAGTCTCATATTTCCATGGTCGGCACTTATCTTAAGATTCAGATTATTCTACCAGCTGATCGTGGAAGTGCAGAGTCTGTACTTATGTCAGAGTTCACTGTGATTATCTGTTTTCTAATTTTATCCCGTTTTTATCCAGTGAACATTTCCACTTCCTTTGCCATTCCTCAGATCACGATAGGGAAAATATATGGATATCGCTGTATATCCTCTTTATTTCCAACTTTGGGGCAATCATGATGCTTCCAAGGTTTGTTTGGCTCACTAGTACAGTTTTCAGTGGAGGTTGGGAACAATGATGAATCCTTTCAGAATCTTCTCTTTCTTTCCCTGTCCAGACTTTATGATATTTACAACATTGAGCTATGACTGTAGTTGAATTTTGGCCTTCTTTTTGTTTATTAAAAATTTATTTTTACTTCATTTCATTAGGTAATTTCAGGTGGGGGGAACTCAATTGCCATAATTACCTATAAGCTCTCATCAAGAGGTTTTAATTCTCTAATGCTGCTGAGTGATAGCTTTGTTGTCTTCATCACACTTCCCAGAGATACTGGGTTTCACCAACAAATAATGAAACTTATTTTTTAAAAAAACTATCTACCTATGCAAGTAGAAACTAGCTGTGAAAACCAATTCTTGCTTACTATTTGTTGCTATAACACCTAACACAGGATTTTGAGACTCTAAGATGATTTTATTTATTGTTATAGCAACAAAAATACTGGCAATTTAAGTGTAAGCATATCAAAGGGCTCCAGAGGCACTGTCAGTGGGCATTTCCTTTTTCTGCAAATAGGAAAGCAGAGGCACAACTGCAGTATCTTGCTCAAGGTCAGACAGTTATAGAGGCAGCATCTGAGCTCCTGTTAACACTAGGACTGTATCTTCTAAATGTTCCTTAGGCAAAATATATTAAACAAACAATCATCACACTTACCTCCTGACTGTGCAGGAAACCATGGTGAGGCACTGTAGAGGCCCACCACTGCCCCAGGCTATGAATTTCCAACATCAAGTTATCAGTCTCCCATGGATGATCAAACACTAGCGTGCACAGAGGTGTGGGCATTTTTTCCCCCACTTCTGTTAGTTAATACATTCCCTTCTTTCACTGTGGAATTATACTGGCTTACAGACTGCCAATTTGTGTCTCTTAAAAAATTCAGCACATACTTTTAGTCATAAAAGTAGAAACCCAACTGATTCCTGCCCTTGTGAATTTTAAGAGCTGATCGAAAACGTCCAAAGAAATAGCTCTAAATGTTCAGCTATATTGCATAGAGATGGAGAAAAGCAAGGGGGATGTTGGGGACCTTCCAAGGAAGGAGGAAGACAAAGGAGTCTCTTCCTTATTCCTTCTAAGCTAGGAAAACCCAACATAATGGAACTGATGCCTCCAAACATCCTCCTCCCATTCCGCTCTCTCTTTGAAGTCATGACCCCAAACCAACTGCTTGTGGGTATGCTTCACCTTCTGAGTATCACAATATATTTTTTTTAAATCACATGGATTGTTTTCAATCATACAGATGAGAATTTATATACTCTTCAGCCAGTATCCCTTCCCTGGGATTAGTAGACTTCACAGATGTGATTAAGGATCTTGAGATGGGGTGATTATCCTGGATCATTGTTAGGGTGGGCCCAATGTAACCACTACGGTCCCTATAAGGGAAAGAGGCAGCAGAGTCAGTGAAAGAGCATCGGAGTCAGAGAAAGAGATGGGCCAACAGAAGAGGTCAGAGGGAGAGATTTTAAGATGTTACACTGCTGGCTTTGAAAATAGAGGAAGGGGTCATGAGCCAACATTATACAGACATTCTCTAGAAGCTGCAAAAGAGGAGGAAATGGACCCTCCCCCAGTGCCTCCAGAAGGAATGCAGCCCTGCAGACACATTTCAGAATTCTGACCTCCTGAACTGTAAGATAATAAATTGGTATTGTTTTAAGTAATTACTTTTACAGTAATTTGTTACAACAGCAATAGGAAACTCATACAAATGCACAAATTCATGATTCAATTATTGACATGTTGATTTCATAATAATAAAGCATGGCTACTGTAGGAGCTCTGAGGTAAACAGATCTGGTGCCTTATAATACAATCCAGTGTCCCTTAGAAGTTATAGGAAAGAAACCTCACCTATAATTAATTATGAAAAAAACATTTCTGAAGGGATAAGGACCTCTTTTGCTTCAGGTGCCTCCATTATTCTTCAAGAACTAGTAGAAAATAATTTTAAGGGACACAAGAATATTAATAACCATTTCCTGCTGGATTGTACTGAACAGATATGCTTCATCTCATACTGTCACTATTTCTACTTCTGCATGCACAAATGCCCACTGAGCTTTTAAAGCTTTGACTGAGGCATGACCCCAACAGAAAGCTTCTGTTTATGCTTGTGTTTTTCCCTACTCAAGGGGAAGGCTGTCTGTTTTCAAGTACAGAGTTACTATCCATAAGCTAGAGAACATGATTTTATCACACCATAGAGAAATAAAGGGCCTTTGTTTCCTCAAAGAGACCTCTCATGGCCTTTGTGAAGAATCCTAGGAAGTTCCTGTACATTTATCTTCCTTCCTCTAAAAAAAGCTGCATGACTAATAGCCACTGCTTGGGTGCTGCTGATTCTGAACCAGCTTCTCCATCCAGCTGTCGCCATGACTTGCCTCATCTGAGAGACACATACTACTGATCTCGTTCGGTCATTTCTGTCACCGAATGCTTCCAATGGCTCTTTTCTCCTGCATCAAACCCTTCTGCCTGACCCAGAGGCTCCCTCATAAACAGCCCCCCTTTGGCAACCTCGTCATCTACTACAGACAGTCCTCTACTTTGGGAATTGTAGTTCAGCTAATAGGCAACTCAAATTTCATTTTCTCATAGAAACAATATTTTACAAAGAGCTGAGATGCCAAAACCAGCCTGCAAGATGCCATTTAACCTATAAGTGTATTAATGGCACTCATACTATTTCCACAACATATTCCCTTCCTCCCCGCCCCCCCCACGGTAAGAAGATGTCAACAAGAGTTTTCACTTGGCTTGCTAAATGGATTTCTTACTCACTAGGATTACTTCTTGGGAGCTGAGGGTTAGATTAAAAGCAATGCTGTACATCAAATTCCAAATTTTCCAACTAAAAAGGAAATGTAAAGAATATATCTTTCACTCCTGACCAACACCATCGAGGTGGCCATGATGTTCCTGGTAGCCGTGAGATTAAAAACTGGGTTTGACTTGAGTTTAAGTGGGGAAAGGCAAAAGATCTTTCCTAGCCAAAAGTAACTTAACATCTCACCAAAGTACATAAATAAAACAATGTTCTATAACTTTATGGCTGTGAAAGATAAATGCCATTTAAATCTATTCATTTACTGTGTGATTAAGACATAAAGAACTGTTGATTTGAATTCCTCCCACCCAGTGTTAGGGAGCATGTGTGGCTGTACTTCCGTGGAGGAGTTAGTAACTACTAACAGCCAGCACTTCTCTGTAGGAAACTTTTGCATCCCGCAAGGCTCTCTCTCCAGGTTCCATCCTTCCTTTCCCTTTAGTTATGATTCTGTATTTTTCTAGACCACAGAAAGTTGATTGTAAAGCTACAAGCTAGCGCTCCCCCCTCCTTTTTTTTTTTACATGTCCAAATTCTCTGCCTCCTTTAAAACCTGTCTTGGTCCTCTCCAGGCATTCCCTCTCTTCATTTCTATAAACCCAACACTCTTCCCTTTTGGGGATCTCTTTGTTTTCCCACCTCCTGCTTCCCACCACTCTGTTATCAAAGGGAACTAATAATATTCCAGCTCCATGACCACAGCTAATGACACTTGACTTAGCTGGAAACATACGGTACTTGCACATGCTCTTCATCACAGTGATTAGCCCACCAGCAATCTCTTCCCTAAGAACTGTAAACTGCTACGATGGGCCTTTTCTTTCCTGGTCACAAGCTGTGCAGATAAGCCCCTTCTAGTTGCCAGAAACTAGTTGGAGAAAGTCACTCTACTTTGCAGAGAAAAGCAATCTGCAGAAGAAGAGAATAGAACTAGAAGCAAAGAGAAGTGGTAAGTGAGATGAAGACATTCAGAGTCATTCCTGAGGCTAACTTGACTCCCACCCTTCTAGGAGTATAACGGAAGAAACTCTTTTCTTTATGCTAATTAGGGTTGAGTGTTTGTCGCTTACAAACAAGAGTCCTGGCATGCACTAGCTCCTTTCTGCAAATCTCATTTTTGAAATGGTCTACACCATCCTTGAGCACTTATCCCTGCACTGTCTCATTGCAGACTAACGGCTTCTTTGGCATAGGTTTTATTCCTAATTGGATTGTGTGATATGAGAGCCGGTAGCCTAACTTAAATTTAGCAAAAATGCTTATCATCATGGGAGGAAGCTCAGGAAATACTTGGTGGTTGATTAATGGAAGAACTTCCTGAACAGATGTGTTACATGTTTATCAGACAGCATCTGATATTATTAGCTCCATTAGGTCCATGTAAAAAGAACACAAGAGTCAGTAGACTCAAGTCTTGTCTCTTCCTCTGTCTTTGTGGCACTGTTTAAATTACTCACCTTTCTGACTATGTTCCCTTTTTATATTTTAAGTAGGGAAAATAATGTATTGGTCATGATACCTTGGGTTGCAAGACACAGAAATCCAATGTAATTTGGATTAAGCAGAAGAGGACTTTATAGTCTCATCTAATTTAAAGAGTAGCAAATTAAATAGACCTTCAGGCACAACTGGATATGGGTAAACAAATCCTATCAGTCTCTCCATCTCTTGGCTCTAATTTTCCCCTGTGATGCCTTCCTTATTCTTGGTTAAGGGGCTCCCAAGTGGCAAAAGCCACAGATGTCACTTACCAAGTATCTGTCCCTGCTCCCTCACACGTGACTACAAGGATCAGATATCTCTAAAAATACTTTGTATCCAGAAATGACCATTGGGATATTAGTGATTCTTATTATATTAAAGAGCCCAATTAGAAATAACACTGGCTGCTCTCTAAAGCATCTTTTAACACTGTGATTAAGATAGTGGAATCACACACACTGTAACAAAAATTCCTTGGAACACATTTTCTGTAATCAGGAGTTTAAACTCTGAGTATACTTGGATGCATAGCCCTTTGAATTTAAAGATACTCCTTTCAGTCCTAAGAACACAGTACCATTAGAAACAACACCATCGGTGAGGGTCCTGCCAATCCCAGTTTAGTGACTGACAGTCACCCAGATGAAGCTAATTATATAAGAGCACATGGACAACCACGGCCAAGGCAGGAGAAAGATAATGGGTATTTTGCTTCCCAGACCACAGTGTTGAAGGATCACACACTTTTCTCCATCTCAGGCCAGTGAGAAGGGCAATGTAGCAAAAACAACTTAATGCAGAGTAGAGAACCGCCCCCCTCAGGGACAAGAGGATCAGCTGTGCAGGATTTCTTTCATCGTAGATAGAGCATCCCTTGAGTCTTGAGTTTGATACAAAAATTATAAGCTTGCGATTTCTGGAGGAGAAACTTGAACCTAATACAACGTCTATCTCCATTCTTTTATGCCACTAAATCTTTGATAACTACCTGATAGTAATTTAAGTATGCTATTTATGATAATGGAACTGATTTTAGATTCTTGACTTCAGGGATCATCTTCCTGTGACTTGTGTCTTCCCCATTGGAGCACACACACAGGTGCTTCTTTTTTCTGTGAGGGAAGATGGCGGTGTGTGAGTCATGTTTAACCTTAGGGAAGTGTGGAAAAGGGTGAGGTGTTTCTGCTTACTTGTTATCACACAAAATTTCTGTTTCTTTGAGGGATTTGTGAATTTCAGGCTTTTCTGAAGAAAATCTGGTGCTGCTATTACTGTGGTGGGGACCGATGCTACGAGAGAATGGGCAGAGTATTGAGGAAAATATGGGACAATCTGCTTAGGATAATTTTATCCCTTTGAACTTCCTAAACACAAATATGAAGTAACGTATTATTCTCAAGAAATAATGCTGAAATTCTGCTGTTCCTGCCACCGTGATCCACTTACCTCCGTAACTTTTGCTCAACATTCCACTTCTCAGTCAAAAGATTTCTGGAATTCTAAATGTCAAAAATTTCCCCTTCTTAGTGGCCTCTGGGAGCCAGAATCCAGGCAGTTCTTAGAGATTTCCACTTGGTTGGAGAACTGGCATCACGTTAGCTTTTATCATGGTAAAAATAACACGTCCTTTTGCTGATGTGCACTTGAAAAATCAGTACAAGTATCTATGGCAAATAAAATGCTCATTTTGAAAGTTTAAACACTAGGAAACCTGTGAGGTTTTCCCAGGCCACTTCTTATCAAATCCATCTTAGTCTTACTTCATAATAATGGGCATACAAATTCACATGTTATTAATAGCCCCATTGAAAGTAATCCCTGTTACTAAGCACACATCACATCCGCCTTTATAACTTTGCTTATAACAATAGATATCAATATCACTGTCAGTAATAGCATCTTCTCACACAAAGAACAACCATCGTCAGAATTTATCATTGTCAGTTATTTGTTATGCGTTTCAATTCCTCCATTAGTCCTTTTTGTCAGATTAATTATAAAGATCTCTTTCCAGTTTTTGGCCCAGGTCTAGGATTGATCTCTGAATCCACATATAATTCTTTCCAATTGTACTCTTTCCTAATTGGGGACAGAGGGCAGATGACTCCTAAGACTGGCCAGGAGTGACTTTTGCTCATATGAAAAGAATTGGAATTCTGTCAAAGCTTGCCCTTGCTCAGTACTTTGATGGCAATCATATGCCCACAAACCTAGGTGGGCTCAGAGTAAGATGTTTGCTTTTTTCTAAAGAAGTGTTTCTTATCCCTGGTGGAATATTAGAACAACCTTGGAAGCTAAAGACAAATCAACAAACAAGAATAACAATAGAAACAATGAAACCCTGCCTAGGTAACATCCCAGATCAGTTAAATCAGAATCTTGAGGACTGAGCCCATGACTAAGGAAAACCACTGTTTCACAGTTTTAAACAGTCACAATGCACAGGACTCACCACATTTGCAAATGCTGCATTATCTATTAAAATGAATAAGCAGAGCAAATCTGCAAAGTCCCAGC
This sequence comes from Halichoerus grypus, assembly GCF_964656455.1. Lineage (NCBI taxonomy): Eukaryota > Metazoa > Chordata > Mammalia > Carnivora > Phocidae > Halichoerus > Halichoerus grypus. The sequence goes on from NC_135712.1 coordinate 142,030,741, forward strand.
ATGACATACTAAAGCAGCGGTTTTCCACAAGGGATGCTTTTGTGGCAGACATTTGGTAACATCTGAAGACATTTTTGGTTGTCACAAGATGGGAAGAGGATGCAACTGGCATCTAGTGGGTACAGAGCGGAAATATTAAGCAGCTTACAATGCACAGAATAGCTTCTTGCAACAAAGAATCATCTGGCCCAAATTGCCAATAATCCTGAGATTGAGAAAACCTGCTCTAAAAGTAGGTGATCTTCTCCTTTTACCAGGACCCGTGTCTATAAGATCTACTGAACCGATATTCAAAGCTCCCCAAAGGCCAAGGAGGCTTAGTACATTTCTTTCTAGAGTAATTAGTAAGGGACCCTGCTGATTTCTTTAAATTATCTTCATATTCTCATTCACTCTAGGAGAAGATATTTTTAGTAAACATGGGTATGATCCAGATCTCCTTCAATCTATTCTTCAGCTGGCTAACAGGAAATCAGTTTATTCTCCAAATACTAATACAAAGACACTGAAACACCATTTGAGGGTCTTCAGACCTGCAGTGGATCACAGATTTTAAAATTTACATTTCCCAGCAGTTGACACATCATTCTTACCAATCTTCCCCTAAGTAAGTATTTCCTTAAAAGAAAGTAGAAAGGAATTGTATCAAATGAACAAGCTACTCAATCATCAACATGAATGTATAAGTCATTTGATTTTAGGGTAAGAGAAACATTATTGTCAAACTGTGATTCAGAAGTTAACATTGTCCAAGGTCTCACAGATGATGGCAGAGTTGGGACTGATACTCAACATCTCTTGACTATGTACCCACTGCCCTTTCCACTAGTCAGTCTATTTTTTCAAATGTGAGTAACTTCCAAAGATCCAATTCAGTAAAGTCAAGTTTAGCCATTAAAAATTAATGACTTTTTTGGGGTTTTCCCCAAATGGGACTAAGAATGTCATCTGTTTATCCAAGTAGCAGTTATATATCAATGTGGAGAGATGGATGCATTAGATTCTGACAGCTTGATGTAGCAAACTGTATTTTACAAAGATGACTGACACCAATATCCCATATCTTACATGTTCTTTTTACATCCTGAAGAGTGATGAGGTCTATATTCCCTCCCCTAGAACCCGGGAAGACCTTCTCAACCGCTTTGCCCAATAGAGCATGGTATAAGTGATGTGTGTGACTTTCAAGGTTACTTCATAAAAATGACATACATTTCTGCCTTTTTACTCTTGGATACTTATTCTTTCTTGGAGCAGAGCCATCATACTATGAGAAAGCCAAACAACCACGTGAAGGGACCACCTACAGATGTCTCTGCCAAAAACCCCAGCTGCTGTCATGATAGAAAGCCAGCATCAGCTGTCAGACATGTGAGTGAATGAACCTGCAGATGAGTCCAGCCCTCAAGCATCAAATCTCTTCCAGCATTCAGGCTGTTCCAGCTGAGCTGATACCACGCAGAACATAGGCATGCAGTCCCTGCTGAGTCCTTTCCAAATTACAGATTTGTGAACAAAATAAATGGTCACTGATGTTTTAAACCACTAAGTTTGGGGTGCTTTGTTACTTAGTAGATGACTGTTACACCTGGCATCATTAAGCTTTTGAATTATCAACTAAATTCTTATGATCACACTTAGTTCATACGAGATTTTCAATAATTCTTATTTAATAATTGACTCTATTCCATGCTCACAGAGAACTTGCAGATCTGGTTTGGCAAATAGTACAAACTCTGTGACAATGTCAATTAATTAACTGGCATTCTGTATTTAGACATCAGTCTTTGTGAACAAGTTAAATGTGAATCAGCTCCTCAAAGATAAATCTATTGTCTATTGCTGAACAGATTGGATTTTCAAGTCTGAAAGGACCAGAAACTGAAGAATAGTAAATTCATCACTGTAACGGATCCAGGCCTTTCAGTACTTGGTAGTGAAGTAAGTCTCTCCTTTGATACCTGAACTTGACTGGATGACTTTAATCTCAACTTCAATTTTCTCCTTTTCTTCACATAATTTCATATCTAATGAATCACTATGTAAGGATGAAGAAATGAAAAAATAAATAACTTGACATGTCCTTAAAGACCATCCTGGGAGGCAGAGTCACAAACACTATTTTCCAGACCCTATTCATGTTTGCGAACCAGCCCAATCTCTTCATAATCAGGCATATGTTTTTTTAGGAAGAAGCACCATTCTTTATGTTGGCTGTCTGCCATTAAAGCAGAATATGTGTCATATAAACTCACCAAGGACCTCTAGGCCAAGTGTTTTTGATTTATGATGTCTTAGATGTGGTCTACAATGAGTTAATTACTCTTGGGAGCATAATGCTATCTTATAGATGAAAGTGGTCTTAAGATTTATTGGTGCTAGTGAAATAACTCACAATAATGTAAGATAATTTCTTCTAAGTCTGCGGTCTCTGAGTTGAGAAATGATCCCTTTTCTTGGGAAATGGGGATATAAGTTGGTGATGGCTTCCTCAAGAAACAAAGTTTCTTAAAGCAAGAATTATTTTGAAGTGTAGAAATAGGATGAATGAAGAATAGGAAGGTAGGAGAAAAAATGTGGGATGACAAGTTTAACCAGAAATAAAAACTCACTATTAATCTAAATTAAGACAACTTGATAATAGTGCAAGGATGGGCAAATAATAGACTAACAAAACAGAAAGCACCCAAACAGACTAATACATATAAGTTAACTGAATATATGGCAGAACTAACATTGCGGATGATGGGGGAAAGGATAAAATGTTAATTAATTATGTTGAGACAATGGATTTTCCAAAACAAACAAAAAAGAAATTGGATTTTTGTCTCATATAATTAATTAATTAATACTCAAAAATTAATTCCAAATGAGTTAACTACTTAAAAGTGAAAGGGAAACTTTAAACTTACAGACAGGAATATAGATGAAAACGTTTATGACCTGAGGGGAGAGAAAGTTCTTTAAAAGGATGCAAAGAGCACAAAATTTAAGGAAGATTGATCAATTCAACTACATTAAAATTGACAGCTTAATAAAAAACAAAAAACAACAACCATAAACCAAAAAACAAACCCACAGGCCACAAGGTACAAGAAGATATTTGCAACAAATAGAATTGACAAAGCTTTATAATTAAAAATATATTATGGGCCCTTAAAATCAGTAAAAGACAACTTATTATGAAATGGGCAAAAGAAACAAACATTTCACAGGAAAGATAACACATAAGACCGATTTAAAAAAAAAGGTGCTAAATTTTATTTGTAATCAGAAAATGCAAAATTAAAACCAGAATAATACACCAGATTAAATCACTGGATTGGCAAGGAGTAAAGTCTAATTATACCAAGTGTTGACAAGACAGTGACCCAGTAAGAAATATTGTACATTGGTAAGGGGAACATAAATGAGAAAATCATTTTGGAAAAACATTTAACATAATCTAGTAAATTTGAACATATGCAGATCCTATAACCCCAGCAATTCCCCCTCTGACATAACCTTGGCATGCTTTACAAAAAGACATGTAAAACTATAACTAATAGCATTTTTTATGACACAAAAAAACATGGAACCAGCCTAAATCTCTATAGAGTTAATATGAATAAATACACTGTAGTTTATGAACTATTATAAAGTAGTGGAAGCTATAGCTATACTTATCAATAAAAATGAATCTCAAATATGTAATACCATATGAAAAAAGGTAGAAAAAACATAATCACTATGATTTGCTACCTTTAAAAATGTTTTTTAAAAGAATGAAATGAAATGATATATTGTGTACAGGAACCTACATAAATAAAAAACTATGAAGAAAAACATGAGAATGATTAATGACATTCAAGATATTAATTATCTCTAAAACGGAAGAGTAGGAGGAACCAATCAAGATACCCAGGGATCTTTAAGACCATGTTTTCTTAAGCTGGGTGATTGTTTCACGGTGTTCATTTTACCATTATTGTTTAAATTATACTTATATGGTATATGTAACCTTACCTAAGTGATACATTGCAAGATATAAACAACAAAGAAAGTAGATAATTATTCTATCTGATGGCAGGCTTCACATATGAACTTTCTGATATGTTTATAAACTAGGAAACTGTACTGGGTTGATTAAATTTCATTTCCGCATGACATTCAGATTAACTGCCCTGTGTTAAAACGCATGAGGAGCTTGGTTCCTGTTACCAAGCTATAAATAGATAAGTAAAGGTTATATTGAGAGGACAACAGTGCCCAAGATTTGGAATATTTATTTTCAAAGGTGTTCCCTTGACATTTGTCCTTTCAGCATAACCTGGTCCTAAACATTCCCCAGAAGAGAAGGTCCCCATCGAAGCCTTTCCAGATATTCCTTGTGATGGCCCGCCCACCCTTTCACCTCGCTGGGCATGATTGCCCTCCTGGTTATTCATGCCAGGCCTTCAACTTATCATTTAATTGTTATTATTGCTATCCTCAGTTTCTTTTCCTTTATTAGACAGAATCAAAATTGAAAGACTATTGAGGGGCCTGGGTGGCTCAGAGGGTTAAGCATCTGCCTTTGGCTCAGGTCATGATCCCAGGGTCCTGGGATCGAGCCCTGCATCGGCCTCCCTGCTCAGCGGGGAGTCTGCTTCTCCCTGTCCCTCTGCCCGTGCTCTCTCTGTCTCTCTCTCTCAAATGAATAAATAAAATCTTAAGAAAAAATTGAAAGACTATTTCCAGTTTTTCATCCAATCAATAAACAAGACCTTCTGAAGCAACACCCTTTATTCTTCTTTCAACATATTAAGGGATCAAATATCACACCAAATCCTTGTCTCAGGGACTGCATTTGATGGGACTACATAAAATAGAAATAGTCAGAAGGTACTGAACTGTAAGGACAATTGAATTGCAAACAAATAACTTTTAAATAACTTTATTGATCATGATTGGTGCACAATAAATTACAAATGTCTAATGTGTAAAATTTGATGCATTTTGTCACATGTATATATCTGTAGAACCAATACCACAATCAAGCATTTGTGACACCCCTAAAGGTTTCCTCATGCCTCTTCATAATTTATCCCTCCCTTCATTCTCCCCTAGGCACTCATGAATCTACTTAATTTGCATTCTCTGGAATTTATATAGATTAGTTTGCATTTTTAAGGATTTTATATAAACTCATACAACCTTCTCTTTTTTGGGGGGTAGGAGTTTAGCTTCTTTGACTCAGCATAAAGATTTTGAAATCCAGCTGTACTGTTTCCTGTATCCATATTTTTTTTCCTTTTCAATCCCCGAGGAGAACTCCCCTGTATGGCTACCACGATTTGTTTATCTTTTCAGAGAAAGACATACTATTAACCATGATTCCCCAGGCCTCACATTTTTAGAACGAGCGAGGGTCACACTTACAGGAATTAGGCAGATGGATCTGGCTTGTGCCTTTAGTGATTCAAAAGGTGACTCCAAATTCAACCTCTCCCCTTTTCTAGCCACTCTGAGTGTCTTCAGAGGCTGTCTTCTAGTGTCTTCTATGAGCTCACCAATATTTCCGTGTCTGTGAAACATCTTCCGCCCACTCTCAGATATGGGGAGCTGTCCACTGCAGCGCAAAGAGCAGTGGATGCCCCAGCTGGATGACGTTTCCCTGTAGATGGGCAAGTCTTACAGCTGGCTTGAGAAGTCCTCAAACCAACCTGCTGGCAGAGCTTTTAATGAACAGCCCTTCAGTTGTTTTTCTTTTTCTTTTTTTTCCTTCATTCTGTTGTAGGCATTAAATGTGAGGCCATACCTTTAAGTTTACAAGAAATATAAAATTATTTTTCTGTAGTTTTCATATTCTACAGCGGAAATCAATGTCTAATTGACTCACATTGCCCCCAGTAACTGAAACTTAAATTTAGTCAATTCAGGGCGCCTGGGTGGCTCAGTTGGTTAAGCGTCTGCCTTCGGCTCAGGTCATGATCTCAGGGTCCTGGGATCGAGCTCCGTGTTGGGCTCGCTGCTCAGCAGGAGTCTGCTTCTCCCTCTCCCTCTGCCTGTTCTCCCTGCTTGTGTTCCCTCTCTCTCTCTCTCACAAAAATAAATAAATAAAATATTTTTAAAATTTTGGTCAATTCAGTGCATTCACAGTTAAATGTTCTGTTTCACTCACCTTCCCTACTTTTTTTTTTTTTCTTTTTTACTTAGGTCTGCATCTCCTTTCCATATGGTGCATGTGTGCACAGCAGTAACAGTTTTGAGAAGGGGGCGTCTGGCCTGCAGGTGTCATCGATGCTGATGCCCACAGAGATGGCAGGTTTTCCCATCTGGTCTCCAGCTGCCAGAAACCACTGCTCACCCTGCCCCTCTCTGCACCGTCCAAGAGACCTCCTCAGGTCCCCCGTTCTCAGGGCCAGGGGAAACATAGCTCCCCCCAGAGCTGCCTCAGTAGGTTTTAGTAAGTCTGTCCCGGACCCATCCGAGATGCAACAAGAAAATATTTCTTGTCTTGGGACACCTGGGCAGCTCAGCCAGTTAAGTGTCTGCCTTTGGCTCAGGGTCCTGGGATCTGGTCCCGCATTGGGCTCTTCGCTCAGTGGGGAGTCTGCTTCTCCCTCTGCCTGCCACTCCCCCTGCTTGTGCTCGCTCTCTCTCTGACAAATAAATAAATAGAATCTTAAAAAATTTAAGAAAAAAAATATTTCTCGTCTCACATTTCTGAACTATGAGGATGGATATATGTATGATCTCTGGAACAGTGCTATTTCCCAGTCTACTCTGTTCTGCTCACAAGTCCTCAGATTATCTAAAAGTATTGTTCTCTCCCAGGACAAAAGCTGAGAAGTGGTTGACATGGGCTTGGGGAGTCTTCTCAGAAATTGGAATTATTCTTCTCCTCTGCGATGAAGTGAAGGTTTCATTACCGTGTTCTACGTGTCATGCAAAACTCCTTCTACCCTTATTACAAATTCTAAGGAAAAGCTTCTTGGTCCTCATTCATGTGGGCTTCTGGTGTACAGCCCTTCCCAGTTGGTCATATATGCTCTGGTACATACAATTCCGGTGTTGCCTTCCTCAAAATATCAACAGAAATCTGCTAGTAAAGTAAAACTAAGCTTATTTGAATTTATTGTAGTTGGAGAGGATATCACCTTTGTAGGATTTCAGAAGCAACTCAGAAGGGAAAGTCAGTAGTAGGATATGTGTAGCATTCTGGGTCCGGGCTTATGTGGTCTAAGGTGGGCCTTTCAAGGTGGGTAACTGGCTAGAACTGGGCACAATTTATGCTATAATATTTCATAACTGGTTGTCAGCCAGGCAATACCCTTGAAGTATCTGTTGATAGGCACATTTTTGTTTGCTAAGCAAGCTGTTTGCCCAGGTGAGAATACTCTTGTCTCTGATAAATTGATCTGTAGGAATTTCTTCAAGCAAACAGTGAAGTTATTTATTAGTTTATAGTTTTATCTTTCCTGGGCAAAATTTTCCTGGAAAAAAACCTCTAAGTCATGTTGACATAGGTGATCCAAAAGTCTTATGCAAGTGATATTGTCACAGAAGTTCTCAGACCTCACCATTTAGACCTAAACTTGGACGCACAGTAAATTTTTTTTTTTTTTTTTAAGATTTTGTTTACTGGGCACCTGGGTGGTTCAGTTGGTTAAGCGACTGCCTTCGGCTCAGGTCATGATCCTGGAGTCCCAGGATCGAGTCCCGCATCAGGTTCCCTGCTCAGCAGGGAGTCTGCTTCTCCCTCTGACCCTCCCCCCTTTCATGTGCTCTCTTTCTCTCTCATTCTCTCTCCCTCAAATAAATAAATAAAATCTTAAAAAAAAAAGATTTTGTTTATTTATTTAACAGAGAGAGAGCAAGACAGAGGGCACAAGTGGGGAGAGGGGCAGAGTGAGAGGGAGAAGCAGACTCCCCACTGAGCAGGGAGACCAATGCTGGACTCGATTCCAGGACCCTGGGATCATGACCTGAGTCAAAGGCAGACACTTAACCAACTGAGCCACCCAGGCGCCCTTGGACTCACTGTAAATTAAAAAATTATTTTTGCAAGTTATACCCCTAAAATCCTCAGAAATTCCAGGAGATATCTCTGTTAATATCAGAGGATGATTTTCAGAGATGGTATCTTAAAGCAAGCTTTGAAAAATGAGCAGGATATAAAAAAATGGGCAAAAGCACCAAGACAATTAGAAAGGAATAGGAGTATGAGTGGGGGGTGTGAATGGTGACATTTGTGAAGGACAATGAGGAGAAGGTCTAGATTTGACAGTGTAGGATTTTTAGTTTTGGTGAACAGATGAAAGCCAGATTGTGATGAGCTTTGAACGCACAGTTCAGGAGTCACTATACGCCTATTTACATATTTGTCACTGGGGCTTCCCAAGAACCTCTAAGTTCACTGAATTCCTCTCACTTGTATGCTGTCAAACACCCCTCAGACCACAAGAAGAGAGTGCCATGTTGTGGGATTGGGGATGGGGGGATGATTCTTGCTGTATAATTAAGAAAAACAGTAAGTCACTTAACATAGTTTCGTGCCCACAAAAGGCATTCAGTAAAGAGTAGTTGATATTATTATTACCAGATTGTAGTCAGAGTGATGAGATTTTCGTACAACTGTAATCAGGCATGCAGGGACAGTTGAATCTTTTGAACACAAAGAACAGAAGTGATATGAGAAACACAATTTTATTAATAGCTGCGTAGGCCCTTGATGGACCAGTGCTGGGCTCTATGTCTCATGTCACATTTGGAGCATGAAGCTTAGGCCATTCTCAGAAAGAAGAAAGAAAGAAAGAAAAAGAAAGAAAGAAAGAAGAAAAAGAAGAAAGAAGAAAGAAAGAAAGAAAAAGAAAGAAAGAAAGAAGAAAAAGAAGAAAGAAGAAAGAAAGAAAGAAAAAGAAAGAAAGAAAGAAGAAAAAGAAGAAAGAAGAAAGAAAGAAAGAAAACGAAAGAAAGAAAGAAAGAAAGAAAGAAAGAAAGAAAGAAAGAAAGAAAGAAAGAAAGAAAAAGAATAACAGGAAAACAGTGAGAAGAATTAAGTTCATTTATCCACTCAGATACAAAGTATCAGAGGAGAGAATTAGAGTTTGCAAACCCTTCTAAGGAGAACCTTCACTGACATTTGTATCTTTTCTACTTGAAGAGGAAATTAGGCCGAAGCAGCCTGGAACCTGAGTTTTTAGTCCTTTGTTTGAGAGCACAGGCACTGCCCATTGGCAATTGTGATCTAGTCAAGGTGTTAAAACTCTAACCAGTCAGATTCACTACTCCCATGCTCTGGGGAGAAGCTAAGAAAGTGGTGGGCAGAGGCATGAGCAAGGGACAGGACCCTGCCAAGTTCCACAAGCCGGACATTCTCCTATTTCTGTCCTCTGTACAAATTTACTTTGGATGAGAATGTGGGCTTGGGGCTATATTGATATTTTCTAAGAGACTAGGAATCCCTAATCCTGCCTCTGTATCCACCTCCTCTCTATGGGATTCCCAAAGGAGCTCTATCCACATGAATGATACAAGAAAGGGACCCAAGCTTCCTTTATTAAGAGCTGTGTAAGAATCTAATACCGATCGTGGACAACTCCACGTTAAAAGCTGGGTTGGTACCTACAATTTAAGTTGAAGGTCTCCCGCCTCTTTCTAAATCGACAACCTGAGATTCTATGTGATTTGGACGGTCATACAGAGAAAGGAAATTAAATATACAGGAGAACAATCTGGTCATGTCTACACTAAATATCTTGCTGAAAGTTCCCCACACAGCCATCTGCACCAAGGGGTAAAGAGGAACCTGCACCTCCTCGGCAGGACCCTATAAAGATATATTTCCCTTCCCTGCTAGAAATCATGGCCCCTTAACGTTCCACGTTCTGAACAATTATGCCGGTAATTGCAAGGAACTAGGAAAGAGGTGGGCAGCGGTGCCGGAGAAGAGGCTGAAACGTCTTTTCTCCCTACCAGGGTTTTGGGCATTTGCTGAGAAAGGCAGAAGGAGACCCACGATTGATAAGGGTATTGAGCATGCTGCTGGCATCACCGCGCACGCACCTTCCTTCCTTGTCCCCTTTACCTGTCCAGCCCCAGGCTACCGATGCCATTACACAAGCGGGCCAGTGAGTTAAGGTCTGGGCGGAGGGACCTTACTAAGTGGCAGAGTTTAACCTCTGTATCAGCAGACCGTATGCCTAGTTTTCAGTGTATGACGTAGTGTCTAACAAGTATTTGTTGAGTAGCACGCGTGAATGCTAACCTGCCCGTATCACCCATTCTTTTAAGAGCTCCTGAATTGGGAATCGCGAGTACCTGTTTGTATCTGCAGGCACACACCGCCTGGGTCATCGCTCACGTGGTGACGGGAAGTGCGGCAGATTTTCTAACAGTGCCCCCTTTCACCTAGATGCCACGAAAGCTAAAATCTCGCTTCCCGAGCGTACTTTGCTCCCAAGGGTAGCCATGTGACGCAATTATGGCCCAAGAGAGGTAAGCAGAAGTCGGCTGTCATGTTTTTTGAAAAGGTTTTCCTCCACTAATACAAAGGACGGACTAAGTCATGCTTCCCCTCCGTCTTTTCCTGCCTTGAATGCAGAACTTTGTCTAATACTTGGGCAGCCATCTTACGCCCAGATCTGCAGCGAAGGCCGAGAGAGTCCCAAATGTCAGCACTGACGCCTTTAAGCCACTAAACCAATACCACCAACTGCCTATATCTATCTCTATGGCCACATGAGAAACATAAACCCCTAACAGCTTAAGCTAATAGGAGTTTTCAATTACATGGAGCCATTAACATTCTTGACTGTTACAGAATTTATCTGTTAAGGGAATAGAGAAATACCTTGAAACTACATCACCCCAGTGGAAATTCACATCTGAGTTGGAAAATAATCACCATTTTTCTTTTTGCAATATAAACATTTATAATTCACATCTGCATGATACTTTCCCCAGGTGCTCAAGACAGGGAAGATGAAGAGTAAGGCTGCTCTGGATTTTTACTTGTAATTTCAGTAACAAATATAGAAAAATGATTCTCCACAGAGAAGAAAAAGCCAGGATTCAAATTTCAAGTGTCTGACTTCACTCTGTGCCCAGTACCCCAAGCCATGAAGTTGGCTCACCACTCAGATTTCATAGGCCCAGATGTCTGATTTTGAAAAGCTGTTTTGTTGCAACAATGGGGCTGTGCTCTGTATTTCTTCTACATATTTACATTGTTATATATGTTTTCCCTAAGAACACAGCAGATTTACCAAAAGAGAAAATTATCATTTTTTTAAATTTTAGAAAATTTTAATTTTAATTTTAATTTTTCTTAAACAGTTCTGGTTTAGCTGAAGACAGCTGGGCTTAACATTAAAACGCTTCCTATTCATCTAGACCATTCTGCTTCCAGGCTATGGTTACATATTTGTGTCAGCTCACGAGCAAAGAATACTCAGCTTTGGAGTCCAACAAACTTGAAATTGAATCCTGGGTCTACCATTTGTAGTTGTACGAGGCACAAGCAGCTAGTACACTAACTACTCAGTAAGATTATAACTTCATGAGTTTAGTTAACTTTATTTAGTCTATTTGGATCTCAGCATTCTCAGCTGGAAAGAATTACTAATGCCTGTCATCAAGGTTGCGGTGAGAAGTGGAGAAATACACCTGATATATAATATCAGCTATGATTGTTATGACTTAGCACTTAGCAGAGAAATATTCTCTTTCTACGTGACATCTTGCAGGAATTTACACTGGGTCACTTTTTCTGGGATGGTTGGGAGAAGGAGGAGAAATGAAACCACTACTCCAGAGCTTTAGTCCATGCTCCTAACATCCCCGGGCAGCTGCTTAAGCCATTTTGACCAAGAACGATGTAGAAAACAGACATATTCATCGGAGTGAAGATGATCTTTGCTACCCTCCCTCCAGGGACAAAGGCGTGGGCTAGGCTGAAAATCAGAAGTGGAGGGGGGGTGAAAACCAGTCTCTTCTGGAAGTCAAGGCTACAGATGCAAGGTAGTAAGGAAAAGCCCAGCAGTTCCCTCAAGAGGCCCTATTCTTAATGGCACAGAGACGAAAAGCAGATGTGTGCTCACCCTCCTCCTGCACCGCTCTCTGCTCCTCCGTAGATTAAAGGCAGAAACAGCTACACTCTGTTAGTTTATTGATCTTGAATAAAGGAATTCTAGGCAAGTTCTTTATTTAGTACAAGTTGTCCAAGAGGTACAGAGAATGTCATAAGAGGATGTCTGCCAGATTATTTAACTGAATTATAAGCCAAGCTGACTTCTTATTCTGACAACCACAGAAAAAGAGTTTCCAATGCTCATAACCTATCCTAGTAAATATGAAATGCATGAGACAGGTACATTACAAAGATAGATAGATACATACATACATACACACATACATACATATATACATACATAGATAAGCTAGATGATAGATAAGATAGACAGATTTATTTCAATGAATGGGGAAACTGAAGCTTGGGGATGTGCCTGAGTCCAAAAATTACCCTGAACCAGTTGATGTTCTCCAGAGACTGTGAGGACTTGGGCCAAACACAGTCTTACTTTGGGATCTGCTATTAAATAGTCACGGTTTCCTGGAGGTCACACAGCATTTCTAAGTCTCTGCTTCCCCATCTGTAACATGAGTTCACTTGCATTCAGTTGTCACCGAGGACACTATGGGATCAAAATGCTAGGATTCTTTGATTAAAAATGGTAGCTTTGAAAATTCGGCTGAAAAGTGTAGTTGTAACACCTTTCCTGGTTGCCATCATGACATGCATGGAATCTTGCTGTACGTTCCTGGGCTGGACTGCTGCCTTTTCATGCTCACAGATTTCTCCCTTCTAATGTATACCAGCAACGTAGGACTCAAACTTTTCTGGTAGTATATTCCCATGGGAATGTCTTCTCTACCACAGTCGGATTCATTTGCAAGCAGCTACCACATATTATTGATCCTTGGGGTTTATGCAAATTGGGGAACTATTAGGCTATTTCACTGGACCCTTTGTATTTTGAATTGAAAAAATACAGAGGAGCAGATACCCTATTGCCAGAAACAAGCAGGGAAGTCCAGGAGCATAGAGTTAAGTTGCACAGACCTGCAGCGCCACCTGTTGGCTGCTGTGTTAATAATCATCACAGAGTCAAACTTCCAGAAGAGAAATAGAGCTTAGCTCCAAAATTAAAAGCAAGGGAGCAGGGTATGTGGAGATCAAACTGAAGTTCAACTTAGAGCTGAAAAGGAAAAAAATATCCCTAGAAAATGTGTGGTGCAACTTAATTCCCATGGCCATGCGGTAACTACTAATTTCTATCACTTTAGTTTTAATGAAGCACAAGAGGAAAATGAAAAGATAGCATGACAGAATTTCAGAACTGGGCAAGTGTTTAAATAATAGCATAACCTCTCATTGTAGAGATTAAGAAACCAAGATGCTAGGACATTATATATCCTAGAGCTAATGAGCTTGGGGGTGTGGGTGTTAGGAGTATAACTCACTTCTTCAGATGTTTGGTTCAGGTTTTTTCTGTATAACTTTCTTTAAGAAAATGCATTTTAAGAGAGCTTTATATTCTCCATTCTTAATAGAGTGCTATTGAGAATCAGAGGCAGTTCTCACAATATTACTTATTTAAATTCACACCATTAGGGAAGCAATTTCAGTAATAACCCCTATTTCTAGCTGCCTATCAAAAACATTTGCTAATTGTTAAGATGCTTATGGAATCAAAAATTGCCAAAGAACAACTTTTCTTCTCCTTCCTCATCCTTCTCAGCAATTTGTTCATTTTCTTCCCACCATGCCCATGAAAGGCTATGGTTCCCTTGGGACATAGGACTCCTAGGTTGTGGTTGCCTGAAATTCTAATTGCTCACTGGAGACCACCAAGAGCAAATGCAGAGACAACTCCCAATCTGCTCTCGTATTCGGTCATATTACTGAGGCCTGTTAGAAGGGGGTGAAAACTTAAGTGAGAAATGGGTCATCACAACACAGACAAGTTGTATCAGGGAAAAAGCTTAGTGGATGGCACCCTCATGATAAGGGAAGACTGCAAGAGTCCAGTAGGGCTCATAAACACCATCTGGGACAGAAGTCATGAAATATCCACCAGGAACAAGAATTTTTAGAACTTTGTAGTTTTCCAAAATGAGAGAAACTTACCTCCACTTTTTATTTATTTATTTTTTAACTAGTGGCTAGCAGTACATTCCTTAAAGAGAAATAATGCTTATTCTTCTCTCCTGAGTGTAGTGAAGAGAAAGAAAACATGGGAGACTAGGTCTTGCTTCCCAATTTTGAGGGTATGTGGTGGTGAGTAGTGAAAGCTTCAGGGAGGAAAGGAAAGCGGATTGCACCAAATTGGGTCAATTGAATGCTGTCTTAGTGCCGGCAAAGTGGTCTTAAGGACTTGATATTGGAAATGTGTCTGGATCCCCAACCTAATTCCCCATTCAGTCCATTGGCCAAACTAGAAGGCTGAGGGTTGTCAAGAATCCCCTCCTCTCCTTTAACCTCTGTCAATTGCACCACTTCCAAAATATCTCTGAATCTGCCTTTCTCTCTCCATTCCCACTATCACTCCTTAGCACAAGTGACATACTGCATTGCAACTGCCTCCTAACTACTCTCTTTCCTTTCACATCCATTTTCCACACTGTCACCAGCTTTATCTATCTGAAAGGCAAATTGAATCATGCCATGTCTCTGCTTGAAACCACTGAGCAAGGACAAAGTCCAAGCTTCTCAGCATGGCATATAAGACTTCTCAATTTGGAAAAAAAAAAAACAAAAAAAAAAAACTTCTCAGTTTGGCTCAGATTTCTTATTCAACCTTATTTCCTGGCTCAACACCTCCAGTTCCCTTGAAAATTCAGTTCCTTTTTGCCACACACTCTCTGACTCTGGCATCTCTCTCTGTACTTAGTCAGTTCTTCCAACGTGTTGTGTCCTTTGCTCCCATCACTGGGAGAGTTCTTATTCCTTCAAGGGCCATTTCTATTAACACTGTCCCTAAGGAGCCTTCTCCAAAGTTTTCAGGCATGGAGCTTCTCTCTGTCCTGTGTACTTGTACTCTGCTTCCTTATTACTTATGTGTATTACAGCATGAAGCTCATTATATTGTAACTTTATGAGCAGTTTGGCCTTCCTTACATAGACCATGAGTTTCCTAATATAAGATCCTGATAGATCTTTTTACTGTTCAAATTTTTATCTTACACAGTTCCACAAATGTTCACTGAAGATGAAGCACACATCTATCACAGTGCTAAATACCGGAGATGCAAAGATTAGCTAGGAGTGGTATCCATATTCATCTCACTCATGGTCTGTCTTTTCTGTGTCCAAAGTATACAAACAGTTGGAGACCAGAGAAGAATTTTGTGTGCTCTACACAACTACACCCCACTGCAATGTGGTGATTCTCTCATATCCCAAAGTCAGTGGTGAAACATATTGCATGTATAGCTCTTTCCAGTGTTCTGGTCACTGGATATAACAGATGACATCATTAACATCATCATCTTGATTGTCATGTGTACTGCTTTAAAAAAAAAAAGTATCATTTTTTTTTTAAAGTTTGAAAGCATTGTTCCAGGCACTTGTTACTTGTGTGCTGTACACCAGGACTAGACAACCACTGAATTCTCATTATATGTTTGTGGGATGAGTAATCATTAGATGGACGGATACATAGGTAGATGGGTTAATGGATAAGCTACTGGAGTGATGGACATATGGAGGTGAGAGTACAGGAAGGCTGATATGTTTAGAGTGTGCAGGACAGAGTACAAAGTAGGAGAGAGTTTCACAGAGAGATCTCCAGAGATCTGCAAAGGGTCCCTCTTGGGTCTCCAGCTAAGTACTGATCAGAAAATTTTTGTGAAGAATCCTCCACCCAAAACAGGGGAAAAAATCATCGGAGCTCATAAAGGGCCAGGAATACTGTCTGTTACCACCAACCAGAGTATAGAACCTCATAACTCATGAGGTATCAGGAATAATACTGAGAAGAGTTTTGCCTCTCATTTCACCTACCAAAACTTGAAAGTAAGCCCTAAATTGATCAATTTGTTTTTAAGTTACTTTACATCCAAGAACAAGTTCTAGAATATTTATCAGAATACCCAAAAGGTAAAATTCACAATGTCTGCATCCAAACAAAACTTATCATGTATTTGAAGAAGCAGAATAATACAGCTAAAATGAGAAGAAAAATAAGCCAATTAAAAATGACTTGGAATGATCCAGATGACACAGATAATAAACAACAAGAACATTAAAACAGTTATTATAACTATAATTGCTATGTTTAAGAAACTAGAGGAAAGATTTAATATGTTAAGTAGAGACATGAGGATATATATTTTACAAGGACCCAAATCATACTTCTAAAGATGAA
Source organism: Halichoerus grypus (assembly GCF_964656455.1). Taxonomy (NCBI): domain Eukaryota; kingdom Metazoa; phylum Chordata; class Mammalia; order Carnivora; family Phocidae; genus Halichoerus; species Halichoerus grypus. Next base: position 142,047,135 of record NC_135712.1, read on the forward strand.
AATTACATTAAAGGCAGATTAGAAATTACAGAAGAAAAGTTTAGTGAACATGAAAACTTAGCAATAGAAACTATCCAAAATGAAACAAAAGGGAAAAATACTGAAAAAAGAAAGAACAGAGTATTAGTGAGCTGTAGGACAACTTCAGCAAACTAATACACATGTAATTGTAGTTCACAATGGGAGTGAAATAGACAAAATATTTGAAGACATAGAAACTGAAAACTTTCTAATGTGATAAAAATTATAAATCCATGGATCCAAAAATCTCAATGAACTCAAAGGACAAAAAATATGAAGAAAATTGCAGCAAGGCATATCATAATTTATTTGCTTAAAGCCAGTGCAAAACGGAAAATATTAAAAGTTGCTGTGAAGCAAGAAACATTATATACAGAGGGAAAGAAAAAACATAAGGATGACAGCAGATTTCTTATCAAAGACAATGCACGATAGAAGACAACTTTATTTGAGCAACATTTTTAAAGTACTGAGAAAAAGTCAAACTTGAATTCTCCACCAACCAAAACTACCTTGCAAAAAATGAAAGTAAAATAAAGACTTTCTCAAACATACCAAAGCCAAAAGAATTCATTTCTAACAGACCTGAATTAGAAAAAAAAGTGCTAAAGGAAGTTCTTCAAACAGAAGAAAAGTGGTATCAGACAGGAATCTGGATCTATGCTAAAGAATACATAAATGATAACTATGCAGGTAAATATAAATAATTGTTTGTTGTTATTTAAATTTCTGTAAAAGATAATTAATTGTTGAAAGCAAAATAATAATGTATTATAAGGTTTACAATATTTGTAAAAGTAAAATTTCTGACAACAATAGCACAAAACCCAGGAGAGAAGAAATGAATATAAAAGGTTCTAGTACAAAAGGAGAAGTGGTAGAATATTATTTAAGGATGAACCCTGATAAGTTAAGGATGAAAATTATAAATCCTGAAGCAAACACTAAAATAACAAAAGCTAAAACCAATAAGCCACAGATGAACTAGAATCATAATTAATCCAAAAGAAGTCAGATTTTTTTTTTTTAAATTAACAAAGAACAGGTGGAACCAAAAGAAAACAAATAACAAGTTGATATATTTTAACAAATCTGTGTTGAAAATCACATTAAATATAAATGGTCTACATATCTCAATTAAAGGTAGAGATGGTCAGATTGGATATAAATCAAGACCCAACTATAGGCCGCCATATGAACCTTTAAATGGAAAGACACAATAATTCTATGTTAAAAGCAATGGGGGAAAAATAGACCATGCTAACATTAATTTAAAAAACCAGGAGAGACAACATAAAGAGAACATAATTCATCAAGAATATAAAAATCTTAGATGTTTATGCAACTAAACAAAGCTTCTAAATACATGAAACAAAAACTGACCAAACTTCAAAGAGAAATAGATAAATCCACAATTATAGTTCAAGATTTCAAAAACATTTTCCCAATTAGTGATGGTAGAAGACAAAAAAATCAGTATGAGTATGGATGTTAACAAAACTCTCAACCATCCTGATCTGTTTGATATTTATAGATCACTCGAGCCTCAAAATCACAGAATACACACTCTTTGCAAGTGTGCATCAAATTTTTAATGACAGACCATATTCTGGACCATAAAAAGAGTCTGAGTAAATGTAAAAGTATTCAATCATACAAAGTATACTCTTGAACCACAATGGAATTAAGTTAGAAATAATAATAGAGGATCTCTGGATAATCCTTAAGTATTTTGAAACAAAATAACACACTTTTAAATAACCAGTAAGTCAAATAAGAGTTCAAAAATGAAATTAGAAGATAAGTGAACTAAACAAAAATAAAAACAAGGCATTTCAAAATATGTGGGTTGCAGTGAAAGCTGTAATAGAAATTTACAACACTAAATTCCTATATTTGAAATCAATGACCTCGTTATCTATCTTAAGAAACTGGAATAATAAAAAAAAATAGATGCAAAGTAATGGAAAAAAAGGAAATAATAAATATCAGGGAAGATATCGCTGAAACAGGAAACAGAAAAAATAGTAAAGTAAATCAATGAAACCAAAAGTAGTTTCTCTGAGAACATCAATAAAATTGGCAAAATTTCTAGCCAAACTGATTAGGAAAAAAAGACATAATACAAAACTTACTGGTATCAGGAATGAGAGAGGTAAATTACTATTAAAAAGGATAATAAAGTAATATTATAAAAAAGCTTTATGCTCATACATTCAACAACTTAGATAAAATGGATGAATTCCTTGAGAGACACAAAATACTATGCTCAATTAAGATGACATAGATAATCTGAATAGCTCTATGTCTATTAATGAATTGAACTTGTATTTAAAAATCTTGCCACAAAGAAAACTCCAGGCCCAGATTGCTTTACTGGAGAATTCTTCCAAACATTTAAGGAAGAAATAACATCAATTGTACACAAATTCCTCCAGAAAATTGAGGAATTGAGAATTCTTTCCAACTCATTTTATGAGGTAAGCAATATTACTCAGATATCCAAATTAGGCAAAAATATTATAAGAAAAGAAAAATATAGACTAATAACACTCATTATCGTAAATACAAAGATTGTTAACAACAATCTATCAAATTAAATTTAGTAATATAAAAAGTGTAATATATCCCAGTTGTGTAGAAAATTTACCCTTGCCCAAAGAGAGGTTTGGCCTCTACCCTTGATTCCTTGGTGATAATCTTTAAGCCCTTAGAATGTCCTACCTGATAATAATGCCTTTGCTTACCTGGGGGCCATGGGTCATGCCAAACAATCTGACACTATGATTTAGGGTGGAAGCTTTTGGTTGTGTGCTATTGGTTCAGCCTCTAGAGAGGCTGGAGGCTAAGGTCAGCCATTTGGGCAATTGATTATGTCTATATGACAGAGCTCCCAATAAAAAGTCTGGACATCAAGGCAGGGGTGAGCTTCCATAGTGGGCAATATTACATGCATACTGCCACACACTGTTGCTGGGAGAGTAGTGCCTTCCATCGTTGAACTGCTAGACAACAACTAGAAGATCTATGCTTGAAACTTTCCTGGACTCTGCCCTGTGTCTCTTCCCTTGGCTGATTTTAACGTGCATTCTTTCTTTCTAATAAACCACAACCATGAGTATAACAGCTTTCAGTGAGGTGTCAGTCCTTCTAGAGGGTGGTCTTGGAGCCCCCAAACTTGTAATTGAGATCGGAAATGAGGGTGGTCTTATGGATAGTTTCTTAACTTTACAATGACTAGATGTGGTTAATCCCAGGAATGCAAAGCTGATTTAACACTTGAATATAATTCACCATATTATCAGACAATAAAAGGAAAATATATGATAATTTCAGTAGATCCACAAAATGTATTTGACAAAATCCAAATTCCATTATTGGGAAAAAAAAAAAAAAAACAGAGAAAACTAAGAATGGTAGTGAAATTCTTCAGCCTGATAAAATCTGTTAAAAATATCTATAGGTAACACCCTTTTCAGTAGTAAAACTGAATGTTTTCCATCTACAGTCAGGAGCAAAGGATGCCTGCTCTCATCACTTTAACTCAACGTTGTACTGCAGCTCTAGCCAGTTGAATAAGACAGGAAGGGAGATGAAGAAGATGAGGAGGAAGAAAAATAAAAAGCACCCAGATTGGAAAGAAAGAAATGAACTCTCTTATTTGCAAGATAGCATGATCATCTATGTAGAAAATTTAATGAAATATGCAAAATCACTATGAGAATTAATAGTGAGTTCAGCAATATTGCAAGGTACAATACCAATATGAATAATCAACTGCATTTCTATGACAACAAATCGGATTTTGAAACGAATAATTACCATTATAATAACATGAAAATATTAAATACTTGGGAATGAGTTTGACAAAAAATGTGCAACACCTGTACACTGAAAACTATGAAAAATCACTGAAAGAAATTAAGAAAGACTGAAGTAAATAGATCAGAAGACATTTTCATTAAGATGTCAATCCTCCAAATTGATCTATAGATCTAATGTATTCTGAATCAAAATCATAATAAACATTTTTTTTGGTAGAAATTGATAAATTGATTCTAAAAATCATATGAAAATGTAAACACCAAGAATAGCAAAATAATATAACCTTGAAAAAGAAAAATTTGGAGAACTTATACAACCTGACTCTCCAAGATGTAATAATGTAGTATGTATGTATTTATCTATCTATATAATATATATGTATATACACACACACACTATATCTATATCTATATCTATATCTATATCTATATCTATATCTGGTAATCAATACAATGTAAATTTGGTGTCAACATGGACAAATAAATTAATGGAACAGAATATGGGGTTCAGAATTAAAATTATGTATATGGTCTGTTGATTTTCATTGAAGTTACAAAGGAAATTTTGTGGAGAAAAGATAGTATTTTCAACAAATGGTACTGAATAATTGGATACCCATATGCAAAAAATAAATAAATAAAAACAAACCTTTGATTGATACCTTAAACTATATACAGAAATTAACTCAAAATGGATCATAGGTATAAATGTGAAACTTAAAACTATAAAACTTCCAGAAGAAAACATAGAAGAAAGACTTTGTGACTTTGGGTTAGGCAAAGATTTCTTAGAGACACACCAAACACATGATCCATTAAAAAAAATTAAATTGGATTTCATCAAAACTAAGAATTTCTAAACTTCAAATATGGTAATGAAAGAGAAATTACATGTTGAAAGAGCTATTCATAAATCACCTATCTAACAATGAACTTGTATCCAGAATATATAAATATCTCTCAAAAATTACCAATAAAAACAAACAGCCTAATAAAAAATACACAAACAATTTGAACAGACACTTCAGCTATATAAACATATATAAATGTATGAAAATATACTCAATATCATTGCTCATTAGGCAAAAGCAAGTAAGACCGTATGAGATGCCACACATCTATCAAAATGTCTGAAGTTGAAGAAATGGATCATAACAAATGTTAGTGAGGATGTGGGATGACTGTAGCTCTCATATACTGATACGAATGTAAAAATGGTACAACCATTTTAGAAAACAGCTTGGAAATCTCTTAAAAAGTTAAAAATCCATCTACCACATAACCCAGCTATTCCACTTCTAGGTATTTATCCATGAGAAAAGAAAGCCTACACTTGTACACAAATGTTCTTAGTAGTTTTATTTGAGTAGATGCAAATTGGAAACCTAAACATCTATCAAGAGGTGAATGCATAAAAACAGTTGTGGCATATCTATACAATACACTAGAACTAGTTAATAAAAAGGAATGAAGTACTGATATTTGACAATAAGTATGGATATTTAATTTTACTGAGTGAAAATAGGCAGACAAATAGAGCACATTCTATAGGATCATATTGATTGATGTAAAATTTTAGAAAATGCCAACTAATCTATTGTAACAGAAGTGGTTACTGTAAATAACCTCAGTTGTCTGAGGATGGAGAAGGGTAAGGAGGGCCAGAAGGAAGTATTTTAAGGGTCAATGAGGAAACTTGCACTTTGTCTTGATTGTATTGATGGTTTCATTAGTATGTACATATGTCAAAACTTGTCAAGTTTTACACTTTAAATTTGTGCCTTTTATTACATCAACTATATCTGCACAACACTGGTAAACATTTTTTAATGGTCCAAAGTGTTAATATGTTGTAAGAGCCATGAAGCAAGTAATTGTCCATTGAGACAATCATAATAATAAAATTTCAGTCTTATACAAAAAATAAGGCTTTGGTTATCAGTTGGAATTTATATATCAGCACATAGAACTAAAAACTTTGAGTAACCCAAAGATTTCATCCTATGGATTTCACATTGCTGCATTTCTCCCTTTCTCAGACTGAATAACTACAAGGTAGGGTAGAACATTTAGTGTGCTATGCAATAGCCAATACATGGTGGGCTCAGAAGCCAAGATGCTCTGATGCTTCTTCGTGCGTCCATGATTTATGGTTCTCTCCCACATGCATTACATGTGCTTGGGGAACAATTTTGGATCCTTCCTTCTTCTCCCTCTCTGTTCCTTTTGAACTTTCATCTTCAGATATGCTATGGGTTCTTTCATCTCTTTCCTTAATTCTCTCCTGCATTAGCAGCACTCATATGCTTCACTGGCCTCAACTTCTCTACTTCCTTCATCAAAACTTGCTGCTTTCTTCATGTCATGGTTAAGTTCTTGTTATTTTCTTTTCTTCCTTCAAGTTCATTTTAATAATAGAAATAAAAGTACTCCCATTATATACATTTTTTTCTCCAATGTAAATATAAAACAAAAATGAAGTTTTCCACAAGGTAATATCCACAAAATAGTCTATAAATTTGATGCAATCCAATCAATATCCCTAGTGATTTATGTGTGTGTAGTCATACTACATATTATATAATAGGTATCTTCATACACGGTGGGGGAGAAAATTCATCAAACAACTTTGGAAAAAGCATTTCTAGGACTTAGCAAATTTGATGATCATGCACATATGTGACATAATCCATGCATAAAGTGTGCCTGACAATATTGTTTGCAATAACCTCCAATCAGGAAACAAACCAAATGCCCTTTACCAGTAGGATGGATACAATAATTGTGGCCTTTTTACACAATGTATTTCAGCTATGAATATGAACAAATACAAACAAATCTAACAAATACAATGCGAAAGAAGTGAGGCAAAAGGAATATTTACAATATGATTAGATTCATGTAAAATTCAAAAATAGACAAACTATATTGTTTTGGGATATATGTTAGGTAGTAAGTTATCATGAAAAGCAGGGAAGTAACTGATGTTCAATTCAAGATGGTGTTTATTTCAAAGAGAAAGTGAGGGAGTTGAGTTTGTTGGTTCTGTGATGCAAGTAATGTTCAGTTGATGATGATATGGGCATTCAATTTAGAAATTTGCTGAACTCTTAATTTATGTTTTGTAACTAACATTACAAATGTTAGTTTTAGTATGTTTTTTATATGTTGTTCAGTATGTTGTTTATATTTCACAACAGAAATGTACAAAACAAAATCTCTTACATTATACAGAAGAGCCTGCTCCTTAATTATTTTTAGCTTAGTAATTAATGGTGATTTTCATTCATACTTACCAGCATTGGCTATCAAATGTCTTTTCTAATTTGATAGATAATTAATCTAATCTTCATGAAGTTGGAGATCTCAATATATTTTACCAATGGACACTTTCTCAATAATAGGTGCTTAACAAATATTTATTAAATAAAACAATTATACCTAACTTATTTGAATTGGCATATATTACTGCAAGTTTGCTTTAATAGTATTACTGTAAATTGATATCTTCAAAGGATTTCCTTTTTCTTTCCTATATATTCTGGCAAATGACCATCATTATTATTCAAAGAATGCCTCTTCTATATCTCATTGGAACTGTGTATTTTTTCCTTAGTCAACCCTTTTTTCTACTGCCCACTGAAAGGTAAGTGTATATTCCCTTTGCTTGGGTGAGAATACTCACTTTCAATTTGGATCCTCAGCTGATGACTTAGCTCCTATTACATATTAAGCATCCCACTAGCAGTAGTCATTACGAGGCACAACCAGATCATACTACAAAGAAATGTTTATAGCATATGTAAGTGTGCACACCCACAGATATACCTGAATCATTAATAAAAGCACCAGAACTTGTTGATCATGGCAAAGATTGTTTTACACACAACTATATATACCTTCCACTCCTTTGCTTAGCAAACATGTTAGGTATTTATCTACTTGAATGGAAGAGATATAAAATGATGGTTATTATGTATAAAATGAAATTATGTACTCAGATGATGTTATTTTTTTTCTAAACATATGTTAACTCATGAAAACTTGGTGTATATATATGTATGAAATTGTTTTAGATTCTGAAAAAAACAAGTAGTTTTAACATTAACTTTCAACACTGAGTTTGTAATTTTTTTAAGTTTGTCCCTATGAAAATAAGAAAAGATCATGTAGCATTGCCTTGATGGATGGGATAGTGCTCCTAATCTGATGCATGGACAGGATAGTGCTCCTAATCTGATGAATTGGAAAGTAAAAATGCAATAGTGTGAACTAGTTTAGGAGTTGATGTGGTTTTAGCCACCTGTCAAGATTTATTTTCTATCTCACACCTAAGAACACAAACTTTATGAGCAAATATATTTTTCCACTGATATGATCTTAGAATATGAAGCAATTTGGCTTTTACCGGGTTAAACAAAGTTCACTTCAACAAGGTTCACCAAAATTTTGTTACTTGCCAATTTGATTTATATTGAATACTTAATAAATATTTGATTTAAAAACATTTCTCAGTTTTTATATTTTTTTGAACTCCTTTAATGCTGTTGACAACTTCCTTGACCTACTTGGAGACTCTGATCTTTTGAGTCCTTGACATATATTGTCTTTAGATTTCTTTCAGGAACTCTGACCATTTTTCTCTCTTCTCCACAATCTCCACTTCTGTTTGTTCCTAACACATTACGTCTAGTTTTCTTTCTTTAGTCCTTTGTCTTTCAACCAGACACCCTCTGCCATTCACTGCTGTGGCTTTAATTACCCCTACAGTCTCTTCACTCAACCTTTCCTCTACCTCAAGGCTCCAGTGAGCTCCTCAACAGCCCAAGCCTGTCTTTCTTCTTGCTTTCCTTATCTTAAATGGTAGTACCATTATCTACCTGATCACCTAAGTCAGGACTCTAAAAGTCGTACTCCATTCTCACTTGGATCCCTTAAATCCAATTAACCTATAATTTTTTTCAACTCCAGGTGCAAATAAATTTTCAACTCTTCTTCACCTTACTACCTTTCCACTACTGCTGTTGAGCAGGTTCTCATTATTCTTGACTAAACTGTTGGGAGTTTCCCTACCAAGATCTTTGCTTCTAGGCTCATCTTGCTCTAGGCAATCTCCCAAATTTGCTCCCCAAGTACTGCACAGCATAAGTCTGATAACATGTCTCTTTTACCTGAAAATCTTCAGAGTTTTTATACTTACAAGGTAATGGCCAAACCACTTACTATGCCATACAGAGCCATTCAAGATCTTGCCTTTTTGCATCTCCAGCTTTATCTCTTCACCCTCCCCACTACACACATACACACACACACACACACACTCATATACATGCCACATACATACACACACACACACTTTAAGCGTCACACCCTATTGGATTATTTTCATATTTTCCTCATCTCCCCAGGCTGTTTCATGCTTCCGTATTTTGCATGTGTTGTTCACATCTTTGTGCCTCCTATCTATCTGAAAAACTTCCTTTAAAAATTCTTTTCCCAACTACTAAAGTTAATCACCTGCTCTATGTTACAAAAATACTTGATACATGTTGCATATACAACATGCTAAATAATGATTTCTTTCTTTTTTTTTTAAATTTTTTTTTAAAGATTTTATTTATTTATTTGATAGACAGAGAATGAGAGACAGAGAGCATGAGAGGGAGGAGGGTCAGAGGGAGAAGCAGACTCCCTGCCGAGCAGGGAGCCCGATGCGGGACTCGATCCTGGGACTCCAGGATCATGACCTGAGCCGAAGGCAGTCGCTTAACCAACTGAGCCACCCAGGCGCCCAATAATGATTTATTTCTTATATATCGAATATCCCTAAAAAAATTTCCTTGAGAATAAGCATGGTTTCTTAGTTGTTCCTCAGTGCTTAGTCCATGGTATCTGCTTAAAAATATTTGTAACAGATAGATGAATGAATGAATGAATGAATGAATACTTTTATGAAGTATAGGTAAGGAAGACCATAAATTAGGTGATTTATTTATATTATTTTGTTTAATCTTTACTAACATCCAAGGTATTATTAGAGCAGTACTTCAAATAAGTTAGGAACATGAGTTTAGAGCTAGAATAACTGTGTTTGATGCGTGACTGTGTTGGAAGCCACTTGTCAGCTGTATAACATTGGGCAAGTCACATAATTACTTGGAGTCCAGTTTTCCCATCCCTAAAATGAGAATGATTATTCCACCTGTATTAATTAGGATACAGGTTAAATTGCTGTAAAGATATTTTAAAATATGACTTAAATAAGATATACATTTATTTAGCTTTCATAGCATTCTTGAAGTGGGCAGTCAGTCCTAACTAATCATGCTCTACATTTCCATCCACAACACAAGTTTCAATTTGTGATTCTGCCATCTGATTGAGTATTGCCCCTATCCATCCACATGGTGTAAACTGCATCAGGTGATGGTGAAAATCCAAAGCAAGAAATTATCTTTTGAGGAAGTGATGCAGAGTTTGCACATAACAATGCAGCTCTCATTCCTTTGGAGGGAACTTATTCACATGGTCACCTTTTTCTGCAAAACAGAATGGGAAATGTAGCCCCTGTCTGGGTGGCCATAAACCCATTTAAAACTATTACTGGAGAAGTAGGAAGGAGAGATAGGCAGCTAGAAGTTGACCCCACTACTTCATAATGCTGTTATGAAGATTTAAAATGAACATGTGTGAAATCACTCAAAATAGTGTCTGGCACATAGTGTGCACTCTATAAATATTATCTATTAATATTATTACTTTTACAGCCAAGGAAATTGAGATTTGGGGAGGTTAAATAACTTGCCTTGAGGGCCCACATTGAGTAAGTGGCAGAGTAAGAATCTGAGCTCTGGTAGACCTAAGTGTAAATATTTCCAGCCTTCCTCCTGCCTAAAATATGCTGCCCACCTAATGGAGTTTAGAAAAGAGAAAAACAGTCCTGTTTCTTGGACTGTAATTGCATTCATTTTAGTGAATGAATCCTCTGTGTTCTTTAAATAGCTTATTAATGCCAATGGGGCTCATGGAGACTCAAAGTTCTACCTTACTAATTGTCCCAGAAAATATTTTTAATATAGTCTGAATATTGACAATATCCCCTAAATAAGATTATCAGAAGGGTTGGGGCAAGAATTATCTATATTCATTACAAGATTAGGAGTTTCCTGCATATATATGTTCAGAGCATTTTTCTATTATATGCGATAGAGGGGTTAGCAGATTTATTCTGACTTTGAGGAATTCTAATCCACGTTTAAGTTCTTTGGCCAATGTAGAGGGTTGAATGGTAGCTCTTCAAAAAATATGTACACATCCTAATCTCTGGAACCTATGAATATGAACTTCTAGAAAAATGGTCTTTGCAGATATAATTAAGTTAAGGACTGTGAGATGAAATCATCCTGGATTACCAAAGGGACCCTATATCTAATAAATGTCCTAATAAGATCCAGAAATAAAGATGAAACAGAGGGGGGAAAAAAAAAAAACACATGCAAGACAGAGGCAAAGTTTCAAATTATTCAGCCATACGTCAAAGAATGACTGAAGCTACCAGAAGCTGGAAGAGGCAAAGAAGGGATTGTCTCCTAGGGCCCCAGAGGATTGCCACACTGTTGACAACTTGATTTTGGACTTCTGACATCCAGAACTATGAAAGAATAAACCTTTGTTTTTTTAAGCCACCCAGTTGGTAGTCACTTGCTATGATGGCTCTGGGAAACTGATATACCTAGTGTGGAAATTTTAGCTGATAGCTTGTTAATAATGATCCAAAAGTGAAGAAAAAGAGGCAAGGTACCATAATCTTACAACACTTTTTTTCTACCCCTAAATGCCAAGGACAGGAAAGAGTGAAAGAATATGAGAGAAAAGGAGAGAAAGACAGAGATAGAGCATGGAATGAGAGGGGAAGGAGCTCTTGAGTTTGTGGGAGGGAAGTGGGACACCTAGAGAACTAGTCTCAGTGGGAGAGGAGGAGACAGGTTCATCATGTGGCTCCAGGGTAAGTTTTCAGAGGCACTTTTTCATCCTCAGAGTAATCCTGGATTGAGGCATAGCACCTTTGTCTGTCTGATCTAGGAGGCTTTCTTCCCTCCTGATCTATCTGTGCTCTGGGCCATAAGTAATATTTGTGTATTATTATGGATAATCCCTCCAGGAATAATTTGAGTTTTCAACTTTTATTTATTTATTTTATTTAAATTCAATTAATTAACACATAGTGTATTATTAGTTTCAGAGGTAGAGTTTAGTGATTCATCAGTTGCATTTAACACCCAGTTCTCATTACATCACATGTCCTCCTTAATGCCCATCACCCAGTTACCCCATCCCCTCACCCTCCTCCCCTCCAGCAACCCTCAGTTTGTTTCCTATAGTTAAGAGTCTCTGGACCTTAGCGGAAAAGCTCTCAGTTTTTCCCTATTGAGAATGATATTTACTGTGGGTTTTTCATAGATAGCTTTTATGGTATTGAAGTATGTGCCCTCTACCCCTACACTGTGAAGAGTTTTAATCAAGAAAGGATGCTCTACTTTGTCAAATGCTTTTTCTGCATCTATTGAGAGGATCATATGGTTCTTGTTCTTTCTTTTATTAATGTATTGTATCATGTTGATTGATTTGCGGATGTTGAACCAACCTTGCAGCCCAGGGATAAATCCCACTTGGTCGTGGTTAATAATCTTTTAATGTACTGTTGGATCCTATTGGCTAGTATTTTGGTGAGAATTTTGGCATCCATGTTCATCAGGGATATTGGTCTGTAATTCTCCTCTTTTGGTGGGGTCTTTGGTTTTGGGGTTAAGGTATTCTGGCCTCATAGAATAAGTTTGGAAGTTTTCCTTCCATTTCTAATTTTTGAAGAGCATTCAACCTTTAAAACATAATAAAACATATATCGAGGGGTGCCTGGGTGGCTCAGTCATTAAACGTCTGCCTTCGGTTCCAGTCATGATCCTGGAGTTCTGTGATGGAGCCCTGCATCGGGCTCCCTGCTCTGCAGGGGGCCTGCTTCTCCCTCTCCCTCTGCCTGCCGCTCCCCCTGCTTGTGCTCTCTCTCTCTGTCAAATAAATAAATAAAATCTAAAAAAAAAAAAACATATGTTGAAGTGCTAAGCCCACTGTGGGGACCATCTATATGATCTACCCCTAGAGAGTACAAATCACTGGGGAAATCATTGTATAAATGACATGCCTATGGCATGGCCCCAGTGAAAGGGGATATTCTCCTGCTCATATTCTGCCACAGTCTGACAAGAATTCATTTTTTGTCAATAATGATTAAAATTATTAGTTCACATGACATTTCTATACTGTTCTTAGTGTAATTGTGCTTTTACACCAATTGTTTGATTCTATCTTCACAACAGCCCTATGTGGTGAATAGGGCAGATGTTATGACCCCTGTTTTTGTTATTTTGATCCCTGCTTTTTAAGTGAAAAATCTGGGCATTTGGTAGCTTCTCTCAGGTCATTGAGATAGTTATGGATGCAGCTATAATTAAAAATGTAAAATTGCTGACTGCTTTTTCCAATGTTAATTTTATATTGATCATTCATCAACTTATTTATAAACCAACATTATTGAATATCTACTATTTTTAATACTATATTTAATGCATCGGAGAAGAAAAGGCATAAGAAATGCAAGGTAGAATCCCTGACCTCAGAAATGTAGCCAATTCTCAGAAATATAAGTTTAGAAAGGCCTATCTAATTTTTAAAAGAAAATGAAATACATATAGCAAAGTCCTGTGATAATATCCCATAATAATAAGAATTTTCATATAATGTATTTGGCCATTGGTCTTTTTTCTCCAAGTATCAGCTATTCTCATATGTGAGGATGGGCAAAAGTGGACATAGGGAGGCTAGGCAGGGAAATGGTCTGGCAAATATGGAAATGCAGGGGACCCCTGCTTACCAGGTATTTTTCTAGTAAGAGCAGGAAACTTTTAATATGCAATTTATGGAATTGCTGTCACTGTCCTGGATGTGCTAGTGAGCTGCCAGACCCAGAATTGGCCCCATTGGCATTTAAGCCAGAACAGACAACCACACTCCCTGGCATGCAGGACCAGCATGAATTTCTGTCTTGCATTCAGACTCTTATTCAAACTCTGCCCACACCTCGGCAAACTCTGTCCTTATTTTGCAACGTAAAAAAATCACTATGCAGTTCAAATAAGATATATGACAGATGAAAGAAAATGAAATTAAAATATAAACAAAAGCTGGATGGTTGAAATGCCCTTATTAGAATGGTTTTAAAATTCTTTTCCAGTTAATGAATTTTCTAGTTAAAATCACTCAAAATATACTACATTTGAATTATTCATCTTGAAAATTTGATTTCAAGCCAAGTTTTCTTGTATCTGCATACTAGAGGCAGATGTTTCTCACAGAGATGGTGGAACGTGATTGCTTTTTTCTCTTGCAGAATTTGTATCTCGATGTCAGGAAGTCAAAGTAAATCCCATCAGTAAGCTACATTTGGGACTATGCACATGATTTTATTTACTCTGAAGTTAGCAACACTATCCTGATATTGTTTTAACAAGTTGAAGCTGTGTCCATTAATACTCTTTCCACTCTGTCATAATAATTGTTTGTATCCAGGTCACACACAAAAACCTCATTAGGGTCTAAAAAAGTAAAAGAAATAGGAGATGAACCAGGATGTAAAACATAGAAAACAGTGGGCTTTTGGCTAATTGGAGATCAAGTGTCCTTCATAAGGCATTCACATATAAAATGTTAAAAAAAAGTGTTCATGGCAATAAAAAGAAAAATAGAAAAAAAGAAAAGTCTGCTAATCTGTTTGCTAATTTGCAAACCCTGGTTTACTTATCCTGTTCCCAGACTATACCAAATGACCTTTGATACATTGACTGCATTATTTGTATACCCAGAGATTAGCCTTGAACTTGACAAGAATAGAGGTTCAATAAATATCCAATGAATGAGTGAATGAAAAACAATACATGAATAAATGATTAAAATAGGAATATGAATAAATCTTAAAAATAGGAAACTGTTCTGGGGAAAGTGAAGTAAGTTTTACTGTGTTCTTGCCAGAAAAAAATGATATTTTCTTATTTGTTTTATTTAATTCTTATAAAAACCTTGTGAATCCATGAACATTTTCATTTGTCAACTGAGAACACTGATGGTGGTGCGTACAAGGTCATAGAGTTATCAGTGAGTGAAACTGATTTCTTTTGGGCTTGAAAGCCCTCACAAGCTCACTTTACTAAGTCAGAGTACTTTTCTTGACAAAGTAAAGTGCCAAATATAGCCTGATAGTTAAAAAATACAAAAATTTGATTCTTTTAACTGATTGTCAATATTATTTCATGGCCAGAGTGTTTACGGCACTACCGACCAAACTGGAAGCCTTATTTGCCTGGTTATTTGACAGTGTCAGTATGCTCAGCCTTGTGATGATAATAATGTTGAAAAAAGTGAGTACAATACTACCAATTAAATGCAGACTGGATTTCGGAATTTGCTTCAGTACTCAGTGATACACACCATATCACTGATACCATATTTTCCATCTCCTTTTCTTTTGGCTCTTAGATATGTCTTGGCAAATTATCAGTGCTCAAAAGGAGCATTTGAAAACTAAGGGGATGCTCCAAGTGCAGTAATGAGGATTTAAGGAATCTGCAATGGCAAGCACAAAGGAAATTCTTCTGATAGCTTTTGACGCTCTTTAGTTCTTTAGCAAAATGTCCTTCTTGTAGCCTTTGAGAGACTTAAAGAAGTATTAAAATCCAAGAAGCTTCCTTGATGTTTGAGAGGGACTTATCATATAGAATGTGTATTTAGAATGGCAATGATGGACTTTTCCATTTACTCAAAGGAAATGAGATATTCCAATGTCAAATGGAAAGCCAGGAATAGAAGTTAGGGCAGGCAGCAAACTCACTCTCTGTCTTCTCCATAAGTCTGCCTGGTGCTGAGCTAGGGAAGCAGAAAGTAATGGTAGAAACACCAGTAGAGCATAACTGAGTCTCAGGCCATACTTGGTTATCTTATATCCCCAAGATATTCCAAGAGATGTTTAGATCCCAAATTGACTCTCTGTAGTGAGTACATTATATAGCATGGTTGCAAAGACCCCACTTAGCCACTTAGGAGGTCTGTTATCTGGGGCAAGATTTTTATCCTCTCTGTCCCTCTTAATCCCCCATTTTTGTTGGTAGAGCCTTGCTCCCACAGTATAGATTGAAAATGTCATTATTCGCATTCCCAGCTTTGTTTGCACCTACCACCCCTGCAAGTGATTCAATCCAATGAAATACAGTGAGATCTCAGGGAAAGCTGCTTAGAGACCTCTGAGATACAAGGCAGGAAACACCCTTGTTCTTTGCCAGTAATTGTACCTATACAGTGATGCCAGAACCACAGCCATCTTGCAACTATGACAGACAAGGTGGAGAAAAAAGCAAGTATACAAAGGATGGTATAATGAAAAGATGGGAAGACCCTGAGTCTTTACTGATATTTTTAAATCAGTGCACCAGTGCTAGCCCCTCCCTTCCTCCAGTCAGCTTCTGCTTCTCAGTCATATATTATGAGACAATAACCATTCTTAATGTCACACCAGTTTTAACTAGGTCTTCTCTAATTATAGCTGAATGGATCATAACAGATACAATAATTATTTATAAGGTTCTTGTGAGGGCTAGAGGAGAGAATGCATTTAAAATGTAGTATATTAAAATATAATGCTCAACATATATAGATATAGATAGTGGATAATATTTATAATTAAAAAAACTATTCCTCCAACCTGATATTTTTCCTCCTCCATGAATATTGACTCTACTGTTTTTCCGATTCAATTACAACTGGTCAGGATCATCTCTGTGTTTTTCTTTTTTTTTTAAAGATTTTATTTATTTACTTGAGAGAGAAAGAGAGAGCATGAGTGGGAGTGGGAGAGGGACAGAGGGAGAGGGAGAAGCAGACTCCCTGCTGAGCAGGGAGCCCGACCTGGCTCGATCCCAGGACTCTGAGATCGAAGGCAGACACTTAACCTCAACTGAGTCACCCAAGTGCCCCAAGGATCATCTTTGCCTTAAGATTTCATGGAGTTGGCATTATTAGAACTTGTATAATGTACGTATACGTCAGTGTATCTTCTGCCACAATAGCCCAGCATGCAGAAACATTTGCTTCACCCCCCTACTACCTACTGATAAATTGGCAACAATTTTCCAATTATTTGGGACAACTTCCAGGGTGTCTTGCCTGCGCTCCTCCCAGAATTCTGACTTTCCTCAATGTCAGCTGTGAAAACCTCAACTGCCTGATAAGTAGCCTGGAGTGATCGCCACCACTACCTGCTACGATCACCTCCCTCTTGGCACTGCTACCTCCATCTTCTTACCTCCAGCAAACACCTCTCATGTTGTGAAGACACTGGGACACTCAACATGCCAGAGTGTGTGTGCTGGATTCCTGAAGGTACTAAAGCCACATCCTGTTTTGTGCAGAAATAGGGATCACATGTTTCTCCCTATTTTGTGTCATATTAGGCATGTGGATCTGAAGGTAATTTTACCAGTGGCCCAACATCTTAGAGGAACTTTAGTCAAAATACATTGTAGACCTTTACTTTTGGCCTCTCTCTATCTGCTAGCCCTATAATATTATCTCATTTCTCTAGACTTAAGTCCTTTTAGGCCTAGGAACACTTAGGAGAGGTAATCATCATGCCTTATACGGAATCTTCTCTTCATTTCTGGTGACTGAGTTTTGGCTTATGGGCCAAATTTGTCTGTTTTTCTCCCTCTCTCTCTTTCTCTCAACTAATTTCTCAGAGGCAAATATAATTTCAGCAGTCCTTCCAACCAAACTTCTAGGTATTTCTAGAATCATGTGAAACCTAACCATGCGCAAAGCTTGGGTTTCTTTTGGGACCCTCCCTTCCCACCACCCACTTTCACCAACTACCTAGAATTGTCAAATAAGAAGAACACTTGTTGTATCTTTTCTTACCACTTTTTATCAGTGAGGAGGAACATTTTATCAATTCAGACTAAAGAGAATATTACTTCTTCCCAAAACTTCAGAGAGTGTTTTTACCTTTTTCTGCATAGTCCTCCACAAATGATAGTAAACTCTAAAGCTGTGGTCCACCATCTTATTCCAATCCCTCAGTGTCCTAAAATGATCTCAAGAGTTGGCCAAAATCTCTCACACTGCAGCACAAGATGAAATTCTTCTGATTGGATCCTTTGTGAAAATATTCCTCTCTAACCTGGCATGAACCTTTAAGCAAATGAAAAATTGTCAAGTCTGTTTTTCTTCTGTCAGCAGTTCTAGATATGTTAACGATTTTCTTCGCCCATGTTTCCGAATTCCCAAGTCTGTTGAGCTACTTCTTTGAATGGTCTTCCTGTTCTCCCTTGACTCTTGATCAAAGAAACTCCAGTTGCTTTGATCTTCCTTTATGAGCCCTACTTTCTAGTGCCTTCATGGTAATGATGTCACCCCCCTGGATTTTTGTTTTGTTCTCTCTAGTTCTGGTCTTACTATAACAGATGCTAAAATTTGATGTTGATCAAGTTTTGGAGGGTCATAAAGGGGTCGATGGCAATAAAGGCAAGTGTTACTTTCCTAGGGAGATGAGTAAGTGATAACTTAATAGTCACTCCTGTCTTCCAAACAGACAATAATTCAACCCTCAGAAGAAAGCGTGGTGGTAATATATGCAGGTACCATTTTTTTAAAAAATATATTGAGTAACAAAACTAGCCCTGGGTCCATAGAGGTTCAAAATCTTTTGGGTATTTGCAAAATCACCCCCTTCCCAGGGAAAACTCTTTAAAATAGGTGACTTTGTAACATATCTCTCTTGAATTGGATGGGTGGCTTTTTATTACTGCCACATAGTAATTTGATTGTGACAGTTAAGTGACACAACCTATAGAATTGGTTTGTGGAAATAAATAATAGGAGCAGAGAAGGAAAGAAATAGCAACAGTGGAAGAGTCTGGAATGTCATATAGCAAAGAGATGGGTTTGGTGTGGGGTCAAGTAATCATGTCAAATACACATGTCAGCAGATTAGGCAATAGGATGAAGTTTCAAATCAAAACACTTTTTAATAAAATTTCTGAGATTTTCTGCTGAGCTGAAAATGCAATAGGAAAGGATACTCCTTACTGAGTTTTCTTTTCTTCTTTCAGGTTTAACAAAGTGGATACATTGAGAATGAAGAAATTAGAGAGAAAATAAACAATGACCTTTCAGAATAGTGAGGGGCCTTAAATATGGAAATTCCATGAGCTGTCTCCCCAGGAAGGCACATTTCTGACAAATACAGGACACTGTAAATCCAGAATGGGTAGTTAGGTTTCTTTGTCTCAAGTAAGTCCATCCCTCATCTATGGGACTCTTACCTGACTGTAGAGAAAAATAATAAGCAAAACCATCCAAGTAATAATAATCTGAGCATATTCACTTCTCCAAAAGTCTACATGCTTATTTGTACATAGAGCCCAGCCATCTTTAGGGAAAATAAATAATGGTTGAGGGTCAAGTGAAATTTTTCTATCTAGTCATACCAGAGAGAGGATGAAAAATCACTGCTCGGATGTTCTTTTACAGACAAACATTTCTATATCTTTTCATAGTGTTAACAATGCCTCAGACCTTTATTTCACAAAGCTGTGGCCATACCAACATTTTGCATTTTATGCTAAGCTATCTTTTTCAGGTAGTTAAAAAAAAGAGAGAGATAAAATAAATAAGCTAAATAATTAATCAACCACTTACCAGCCATTGATGTAGTGCTTCTTATGTGTCAGGCACTGTGTTAGAATATGGGGAAAAGAGGGATGCAACCCCAACCAGGTGCTCTAGTGGCTCTGTTTAACAGAGTGATCCTATAGACGGAACGACAGGTGCAGCATTGTGATAAGGGTCACAGAGCTATTACAAATAACACACAAGCATGAGGAAGTTTTTCCAAAATGAACACAGGCTTTTTGCCAAGCATCCCTCAACTTAGAGATACAGATATTTTTTAGGCAGGTAAGGGGGTGGGTGACGTTCCAGGCAAAGGGAACAGTCTGGGCAAAGATGCAAATGATCGTAAGAACACAGGGCATCTGGGGAACTGTGAGCAGTGTGGGTTGACTGGAGCTGTAGAATAGAAGAAATGATAAGAAAGGTCAGATTACCAAGGGTCTTAGATGCCCCATTAAGGGAGACCTTTAACTACTCATGGAGGCCATGGAGGACTATGTAATATTTTAGCAGAGTTCTGGCACAACCAGAGAATATAACAGAGAGGACTTTGGGCTCACGTGGAGGGTGGCAGGACATGATGGTTGGGCTGAGTAGTGGAAGCAAAGATTTGAGTTACTAAGGATCCGGTAACTGAATGAAAGAAGGAGCTGTGGATGATTCATGTTAATTCTTGAAAACAGTAACCCTTACTCCAGCCATCATTAAACTTCTGGGGTTTAATTCCATCTTGTTTTCAATTCTGAATTTACCTCATATTTTGTGCTTGAGGCAAGTTGCTTCTACCTATGAGACTGGGCTATTGAGTGAGTTGGGAAAGCATTAATGAACAACCAGAGAAATTAGACGTCCAGAGATTAGGTTGGAAGAGGAGTCCCAGGGCCCTCTTTTCCAGGACTGCTGCGTGAACAAATTAGTGATTAGCTAAGGCCAAAAGTGAGTGTGATTGTGAATGCAACATGAGGAGATTGGGTTGGATAGACCAGATGTTTCCCAATTTGCTTTGGGAAACCAAAGCCTTAGAGACAGGTTTGGAAAAAGCCACCAGGGACCACTAACCTGTGACAATGGTCGATTGCCTTGATAATGATCTTTCCTCTCCACAAAAGTTTCCAACGATAGGAAATGTGGAAACATAAAACCCATGTGTCTAATCAAGTCATTGCTTAGCTAAACTGGGAACAATACACAGAACATTTTTAAAGCCTCTATTGTGATCCTGTGACCTTCCTAAGGGTGGGGGAAGGATGTGGTTATCCAGTTTGATTTAAAAACCCTTTTCACTACACAACATCAGTCTTATATTCTTTTTTTTTTTTTAAGATTTTATGTATTTATTTGAGAGAGAGAGAGACAGAGATAATGACAGAGAGAGTGTGAGAGAGCACAAGTGGGGAGAGGGAGAAGCATGGGGGGACCCTGGGATCATGACCTGAGCCAGAGGCAGACGGTCAACTGACTGAGCCACCCAGGCACCCCCTCCCAGCCTTATATTCTTGTTGAAATGCCTCACCCAGAAAACCCACCAGACCATCACCCCTCCTTGCCCAAAGAAGAGGGTGCTAACAATCCTCATGCTAATTATTTTCGCCAGAAGCACAGCTTTTTGCTTTAAAGCTTCTCAGAGATATTTGCTCTTCTGATGATGAAAAATGCTTGTAATGTGGCCAGCCAGCCAGAAAGCACCATTTCCAAAATTTGATGACATAAACTGCTATCAGCTTTTACAGATACCATTTATACCTTAGAACCAGGTGAGTGAAAGAAAATAGGTAAACATTTTAAAAGAGAGAAAAATAAAACTTGCCAAGACTTACAACCTCACTCCTCGGAATGATGGATGGATCGGAAGATCAGCTTCACCTGGAAGCTTAGAAATGCACATTCCTGGGCACCACCCCAGGCCTGCTGACTTAGCATTAGTATTTTAACAAGCTTATCTAGGTGATTCCTGCTGGTCCATAGAGAGCAACATGGGAGGTTTCACAAGGCAAGCTGGAGTAAAAGTAGCCAAGTGGTCTTTTCCTTTTAGACCTCTAACTATATTTTTGTTTTTGTTTCTGTCTTACTCTAAGGCAGAGGCTTTATTTATTTATTTATTTATTTATTCATTTTAAGTATGCATGAACCTCTTCAGCAGTCTGGTAAAGCCTATGAATTCTTCTGAAGAATAGTTTTTAAATAATAAAAATAATAAAGATAAAACACATATGACAAAGAAAGCCAATTATATGGAGATGCCATTATTAAAATGGTAATAAAAGGAAATGAGACATGAATTATACCAAACATTTTAAAAAGAACTAATACCAATCTTTCTCAAATTCTTCTGAGAAAGAGAAGGTGAGGGAACACTCTCAAATTCACTTTACAAGGCCAGCATTACTGTGATACCAAAGTCAGACAAGAACACTTCAAAAAGAGAAAACTACAAAAAAGTGCCAAAACCCCTCAGTAAAATACTAGCAAACTGAACTCAACAGCACATTAAAAGGATCCTATACCATAAACAGTGGAATTTATTCTACAGATAGTTCTATTCTAGGATGGCTTTATACATGCAAATCAATAAATGTGATACATGAAGGATAAAAATCATATGATCATCTTAGTAGATGCAGCAAAAGCATTTGACAAAATTCAACATGTCTGCATAATAAAAACTCTCAACAAACTGGTTATAGAGGAAATGTAACTCAACACATTAAAGGCCATATATGGCAAGCCCACAGCTGACATACTCAAGGGGGAAACACTAAAAGTTTTTCCTGTGAGATCAGGAACAAAACAAGTGCCCACTTTTACCACTTTTATTCAAAATAGTACTGGAAGTCCCAGCCAGAGCAATTAAGCAAGAAAGATAAATAAAAGATATCCAAACCAGAAAGGAAGAAACAAAATTACCTCTCTTTGCAAATAACATGATATTATATACAGAAAACCCTGAAGACTCCACCAAAAAATGGTCAAAACTAATAAATGATTCCAATTAAGTTGAAGGATACACAATAAATGTATAAAAATCAGTTGCATTTCTATATATCAACAAAGACTACCAGAAGTAGAAATTAAGAAGACAATCCCATTTATAATAGCATCAAAAAGAAGAAAATATGTATAAATTCAAGCAAGGAGGTGAAAGATCTGTTCAGTGAAAATTATAAAACATTGAGGAAAAAAATTGAAGAAGATACAAATAAATGGAAAGATATTCTGTGCTCATTGATTGGAAGAATTAATATTGTTAAAATGTCCATACTACCCAAACAATCTACAGGTTCAATGCAATCCCTATCAAAATGGTATTTTTCACAGAAATAAAATAATCCTAAAATTTTATGGAGACACAGAAGACTCCAACTAGCTAATGCAGTCTTGAGAAAGAAGAACAAAGATGGAGATGTTGCACTTTTTAATTTTAAACTATATTACAAACCTATAGTAATCACAACAGTATGGTATTGGCATAAAAAGAGACACATAAATCAATGAAACAGAAGAAATAAACTTCCCCCCCAGAAATAAACCCAGTCAATTAATTTATGACAAAGGGGCCAAGAATATCCAATGGGGAAAGAACAGTCTCTAATAAATGATGTTGAGAAAACTGGACAGCCACATGCAAACAAATGAAACTGGAATCCTTTTTTATAAAATATAAACTCGGAGAGCATTATGTTAAGTGAAATAAGACAGAGAAAGTCAAGTACTACATAGTATCCCTTACATATAGAATCTTTTAGAAAAAGTCTAACTCATAGAAACAGAGAACAGTGGTTACCAAGGGCTGAAGGGTTGGGGAGGGAAAGGGAGAACTTGATAAATGGATATAAATTATCAGTTATAAGATGAACAAGGCATGAGGATCTAATGTATAACATGGTGGCTATAGTTAATAACCCTGTATTGTGTGATTGAATTTCCTGAGAGAAGAACTTAAATGTTCTCACCCACAAATGTAAATATGTGAAGTGGGGGGATATGTTAATTACTTTAGTTAATTAATTTAATTTCACAATATATACATATATCAAATCCTCATGTTTTACACTTTAAATATCTTACAGTTTTATTTGTCAATTACACTTCAATAAAGCTGGGAGGGAAGGAAATGTGAGATATAGTAATACATATAACTTTTACATTCATGCATTGAAGGATATGATCTAGAGGCAGGGCTAATCCTCCCATAATTCTGAAGTAGTGATATGTCAACCATACTTGGGATATCTGCAACAACTATAATGTGATATAAAAATATCTCTGACAAAGTCATAGATACTGTTAAAACTACTGTGGCTTCTTACCAGCATTCATAATTAAAGGAATTACTAAATATCAGCTTGAGGTTCGTAAAAATTAAGATATGATTTCCTTCCAACCAAGTTAACAAACATCCCTGAATTCTATCCATAGGGCCCCAGTTAAGACCTGCTGTTCTAAGTGATTAATGTAGTAGCATATTATGGGATGTGTTTTAACTTGGTCTTGCTCTGCAGTGGATGAGGGCACCTTGAGCAGGCTCCATCCAGTCCCCCTGAAGTACATGGTGGAGGGAAGGATAAGGCGGCTGGTGTCCTTTCACACCTGCTATCCTTTTAAGTGTCCAAGCCTCCCCTTCCCCTCTGAACCCCTAAATATAGGGCTGCATTAGATGGAGAATTTGCAATTCTTCAGTTTTCCTCATCAGATCTATTATCACAAATGTATGCATAAATCACAGGAATATTTATAGGAAGGATTGCGTTTATAGTTATCCCCGTATGATATTTATTCATTTAGATTTTTAATCTCATCTTGGCTTTGATTTGGTATCCTAATTCAGGCGATGGCATTGCTTGACCAAAAAACAAACCAGAATGAAACAAAATCCACCAGACTAAAATAGTTTGTTTGTATATTGAAGTCATCAGGAAAAAACAGGGTATGTCTTAAAAAAGAAAGAAAAAAACAGTGTAATAGTGGCCTCATGAAAAAGAAGGAAAATTTTAAAGCAACTTTATGGTGGTGCAAACCTTTTACCTTCTCAGTCATTAATTTTAAATAAAACACAAAACAAGCAAACAGAAACAGAGCCTGGCATTTAGTAAGCACCCAGCAAATATTTGATGAATGAATTAAGGTAGCAGGAAAAAAAAATATCTAAAATGGCTTTTCTTAATAACCACTACTCATTTTAATGTAGCTACACCTAACTGACTTACAATATTTCTGTTTTAGGAAGGAATTCATTAGAATAAGTGAATGGAACACATTCTCAAGTTTATTTAAGTTGTAAAATTTGATAATTTTAGTACAAATGGATGGACCCAAGGATCAGCATGTTCAGGAAGTGGCTTTGGCGCTGTCAAGTATGAAATAATTTAAAACCACAAAAGCATTCTCGTTGTTAATATCTAAAGAGTTCTGGGAAATGTGTCCATTTATTTCACAATTTAAAATAAACAAGTCTTCATAGCAAACTCAGTATCTCAGAACAAAATTATCACCAAGCACCATTAGAAATAGCTTTATATTGTTTATGAATCCACATCTGAGAACTCAAAACTCACCCCACAATATGAGCCTTTCAATCATCAGATCCTTAAAATATATCACTTTTCACTGAGAGTTGATTATATTCATGATTGATGTTGAAAATGAACACAAAACAGAAAGAGGACTCAAGCTTCTGCTACCTTGCCCTCGTAATATGGCTGCAGATAAAATTTAAGAAGTTTGAGGAGATGTTAATTCTTATTTCATTGTAAATATTACAAAAGTAGGTTATTCTGGAGTAATTTTTACCGTTCTCATCCCAATTGATCTGAAGCATGCAACCAGAGAGCACGGAATTCTTTTCTGCAGTGAGTTAGATCCCCTATTTGCTGAGAAGCTTGATTCCAAAAGCTTCTTTCCTAAGTCCATCTGTTTATATATCCAATGTGACTCTACACACAATTCCTAAGCCTTTATCTCAGTAGTTGGCAGAATAGGTGTCCCTTCGCTCTGGCTCAGGATGTTGTCATCTGTAAATTTTAAGAGACTCTATCCAAATCATTCCAGGCACTATGCCCTCAATATACCCCTGGAAAAACATAAGTTTTTTTTTGAATTCATTTACACTTACATTTCAGAAACTTGGCATGCTATGTCTTCTCTTAGGAATTCACAATTACATTATGATATTAAAGAAGTTAAAAGAACTGCAGTAGACTCTTGATGGAGATGGTACACTGAGCTGGCACAAAAAGACTCTAAACACATCCTCAACCCAGAAGTTCTAGAATAAGTATCTAATCAGATTCAAAAGAAAGAAGGGGATAAGTGACAAAATCAGATGGGGGAACTGACAGAACCTCTGCCAGCCCATATACCATCTTGCAGAAATCAGAAGGAGGTGTCCCAATCTCCAGATACTTTATCCTATTCTGTTGAAAATATTGTCAAAATACCCTTGAATAACATGAGTTTGAACTGTAGAGTCACTCTCACATGATTTTTTTGTTTGTTTGTTACAGTACAGTACTGTAAATGTATTTTCCTTCGTTGTAATTTTCTTAATATTTTCTTCTTTAGCATACTTTATTTTGATAATGCAGTATATAACAATATAATGTACAAAATATGTGTTAATCGACTATTTGCGTTCTCGATAAGACTTCCGGTCAGCAGTAAGCTATTAGCAGTTAAGTTTTGAGGGAGTTGAAAGTTATACATGGATTTTCGACTGTGGGTGGGGGGGAGGGGTCAGTACTCCTAACCCCCCACATCGTTCAAGGGTCAATTGTATACTACTTTTATTTTAAATAAGTACTTTCCTGCTATGTACCAGGAAATTTCATTACTAAATATATGAATTTATGATGCCTTAAATGTGAATAACACTCCTTGGGTTTGAGCAGTGCACAGTCCACACATGGGTGCCAGCAGAATTCTAAGTCAGAGTGGTAAGAAGAAATGGGACAATGATGGCCACCACTCAATACAGCCTTAGGTTCTTTTCCAGACATGATTTTTGATAACACCCATTCTCACGCTCGTAAGTTTACTGATTTGGAAAAATAAACCATTATGGATAACCTACCTAAAAGATAAAAACATATGAAGGCAAGAGTTTTTGAAGATATAGGTGGACAGAAGGCCCCCTGTCATCCATGCTGCTGCTTCTCCATCCCATCCTCCAGCCATACATTTCAGTGTGTGCACACTCTAATTCCAACTACTAGGATCTCCATCTTTAGATTTGCCCTATCTGCACATTTCATGTATATGTGATCATACAATATATGTCCTTTGGTATCTAGCTTTATTCACTTAGCATGTTGTCAAGTTTCATCCATGTTGTAGCATGAATCAAAGCATCTTTCCTTTTTATGGCTGAATAATATTCTGTTATATGGATAGACACATTATCAGTTACCACTTTTTGGCTTCTCTGGTTTCCACTCTTTGGCTACTATGATTAATGCTGTCGTGAACATTTGTGTCTAGGTTTTTCTGTAGATGTATGATTTCAATTCTTTTGGACATATACCTAAGAGTGGAAATATGGAAGCCTATGATAATGCTGCATTCAACTTTCTGAGGGGCTGCCAAACTGTTCTCCAAAGTGACTTCATCACTTTACTTTCTCACCAGCAATGTATAAGCATGCCAACTTCTTCACATTCTCACCAGCACTTGCTATTGTCCATTTTTATTGTTATTACCATTATAATCATGTCACTGTGATTTTGATTTGCATTTCCCTAATGATTAAAGATGCTGACCATCTTTCCCTGTATGTATTGGCCATTCGTGTATTTCCCTTGGAGAAACGTCTATTCAAATCTTCTCCCCACTTCTAAATTGAGTCAATTGTTCTTTTACTTGTTGAGTTGTAGGAGTTATTTAGGTATTATGGTCCAGCATAGCTTCTTCCTTCTATATGTGCTGTTTTGCTTTTTCTATAATCTATACTGTTTTTACCTCATTCTATCTGGTCTACAGTTCTTTAGCTCTTGGTTTAAAGATCATTTTTGAATGTATGGAGCAATTTGAGTGTTTGCATTTATATTGCTCAAAGTTTATTTTAAATACATACCTTTTTATTTATCAATGTGCTTTATGGAAGATTATATCTTCAATACTTTTTGTCAAAGGCAGGCGATCTTTTTAACTTATTTCAAACATTGTTCACTTATTGTTTATGCAACTTATTTGCTAAGTGGAGTTCTCTGCCTGGTGTCCATTATCTTCAGTAAAGAGCACTTACTACCAAGCAGTCGAGAGTGGAAGGGTTACATATGCTCTCTGGCAAGAAAAGCCACTTCCAGATTAACATCAGATTTGAAAATAAGTATCCCTCTGCATAGAATTTTCTGTGTAACATGATTCCTATTCCTTCTCAGGTGATGCACAGAGAGGGACATTGCCATTTCACTGCTTTGTGCCTTATAGTATGTAGGTTTTAATTTCCTAGCTTGAAAGAAAAATTTCTCTGGCTCTCTTCTCTCTCCTGAATTAAGTACAAACCCTTTAATCTAGGATTTGTCCATTACTGTTCCTCCAGTGCCTAGAGAAGTATCTATAACATAGTAGGTACTCAGTAAAATATCTGCCAAATGAATTAGTTCAAGGACTTTTATAAGCTTTCTAACCTCATTCCCTCCTATAATCAAGCTATAATCCGAGTTCAGTGAGTTTCTCTCTGCTTCCTGAACTCTCCAGGTGTTTTTCACATTATTTTTCTTATGAAATTTCTTCTGCCTGAAATGTCCTGCAATGGGCCCTCTTGGCAGTGCTAATTGCTCCCACGACACATGATGTAGACCTCCATTATGACTATCATCATAGCCTACCTTATATTCAAATTATAAATACTATTACTTACATGCTATGAATCACACATCATTTATGAGACCTTCGAGATCTTCTTTGTCCTTGTCCCTTGGTCATTGCTGTGTAGACCAACTGTGTGTGGTTCAGACACACTCTAGCTTGTATGACCTGCTAGTGCCCCATCTTATATCCATGTTTAGTCCTATCTCCTCCTGCACTGAGTTTTCCCTGTGGATGATTGGGCATTAAATACTGTAGGAAATTAGTTGGCTTCCACATTTGCAAAATCCAGAAAAGTGAGCACATCAGGCCATCTGGGGCAAAACTCAACAATGGAAGACAAAAACTAATATATAAATTTTTCCATCCTTTCTTCAATGAAAGATTGTCTTAAAACTATCATTCAGATGACTGCCAAAAGACTGCCTTGTGAGATCAAGCAATCATTCACATTTGATGGCAGATAGTAGCCAGCTCTGTAACAAATTCTTTTCTCTTTTCAATGTCCTACCATGTCTTTACCTCCTGCTTCTTGAAATTTTATTTTCCAATAAAAATTCACATAAGCCATTGCCATAGGCTTTGATATCTGGGAAACCTAGACTCTTCCATAGTATGTGCCAACCCTCAATGCTAGGAATAAAAAAAAAAAATGAAGAAAAATGTAGCTCCTACCCTGAAGGATCTGACTGAGGAAAGGAAACATAAATTATTAACAATAATTAAAGGTACCCTCAGCAGTAACTGAAATATGAACAGTGTACTAAGGAACAGATGAGTTGACATCAAATTCTGCTGGTAAGCATGGGTTTAAAAGATTCCATAGAGAAGATAACATTGAATTAGTCTTCAATGAATGGAAACCATTATGCAGGTAGGTAAAGGAGGTGAGAAACGACAACTAAGACCAAGAAAGAGAGTAGCACGAGTGAAGAGAAAAGAGCTAAAAAAAGTACCTTACAGACATTAGAGGTTTAATCATATTTTCCATATTTAATTATGAGTTCTTTTTAAAAAGGAACAGATACTAGACAACTTGTTACAATTTATACTTTCTTTCATTCATTCAATAAACACCTGTAAAGGACCTGGCACTTAATATTTGCTCAATAAATTGGCGCTGGTTGGGTCTAAGTTCTTAGCCAGTTTTTCCAACCAAACAGTAATATGAATGTCCAACTGCTGTTTGTATCCAAAAGCATATAGAAACCCATTACTTTGTTATTTTGACAGGATTTTAGATTGAATAGTGAAAAAAAGTTCGTGCACACTTCCAATTATGCAAAGAAGCCTCTTAAGGGCTGTTGGGAGCATTTATGTGAACAAGCATCTATTTGCAGGCTTCCTTCAATGTAGCAGGATGATTCCAATTCTCAGCATTAGGGGGAATGATCTAAAGGATATGGAGGGTCTCAGGGGCAGAGAAAGTATAGAGACATAGAAATGCTTTGTGTTTATTTCTTATCACATTAGATCTTTTGTAATTTTTGGCTCTATTTTACTTGCTGTTCTGTGAATAAAAGGTGTATTATTTAGAAATCACTTCACCTAGCACTTGCTGGGCACCTA
This sequence comes from Halichoerus grypus, assembly GCF_964656455.1. Lineage (NCBI taxonomy): Eukaryota > Metazoa > Chordata > Mammalia > Carnivora > Phocidae > Halichoerus > Halichoerus grypus. The sequence continues at coordinate 142,077,122 of NC_135712.1, forward strand.
CCCTTTTCCAGAATTATGTTCAATGATAGGACAGGAAAGGCAACTCAATTTATTCTCTTTTGCCAACACAGTAGGTTGGTTACAGCTGCCTAGAGCATTGGGATGAAGGTTTGCAAGCTAAATCTAGGCTTAGACTAAAAAAGTTTTAAGGTCAGTAAGCAATGTCTGTTCCTGCTGGGGGTGTGTGTGTTGTAGTTCATTTGCCTCCGATTTGCTGTATCTCTGCCCTAGGAGTACAGGTTAAGTGAAAATGCTGGCCTTCTTAGAACTCATAACATAGTCACATTTGTGGATTATAACCCGTAGAGCGTAACAGAGTGGTACTGGACTCTGGAAGGGAGGGTGTCTCATTAATTCACACTTTGAAGGGCAAGGTTGAAGATATTTCAAGGAAAGCTATCTTTTTTAAAGATTTTATTTATTTATTTGACAGAGAGAGAGACAGCGAGAGAGCGAACACAAGCAGGGGGAGTGGGAGAGGGAGAAGCAGGCTTCCCGCTGAGCAGGGAGCCCGATGCGGGGCTCAATCCCAGGACCCTGGGACCATGACCTGAGCTGAAGGCAGATGCTTAACTGACTGAGCCACCCAGGCGCCCCCAAGGAAAGCTATTTTTATCTATTTAGTATCTAGTGCTTTCCTGTAATATTACACTTAAAATCATTGTTACAGAATATAAAGTATGTGAAAAACTTGATATAATCCAACCCATCCAAAAATTATTTCCCAGAGTGTTTATTTGTTCTCACATGGACAGCCTCTGGAATGTTGGTTTTATTTCTATGTGTATGCATTTAACCTCCCTTAGGCAAATCTGAGCTCCCCAGAGACAAGGTCCACAACACCAGGTTCATTTCATCCCTCACCACACATAGGAGAGTGATTTTGGTTTTGGGGTTTTTTTTTAAGGTTTTATTTATTACTTATTTGACAGAGAGGGAGAGACAGCACAAGTGGGAGGGGCAGAGAGAAAAGGAGACAGAATTTCAAGCAGACTCCGTACTGAGTGTGGAGTCCACTGTGGGGATCAGTCTCAGCACCTTGAGATCATGACCTGAGCCGAAATCAAGAGTGGGCCGCTTAACCGACTGCCACCCAGGAGCCCCAGGAGAGTGGCTTTGAATGAATCAGTGAAGAACTAAGGGGATCTAACTTCATTTAACCCTAATATGTAGTCAGTCAGCCTCAGCAGTTGAATCCCAAAGATTGGGATAACAGAGGTGGTGAGGAAAAAAAAAAAGTTAGTTCTGTTTCAACCTCAAGGAAATCTCATGTTAGCATTCAGCAAGGTCCTTACCTGCTACTCCCTTGAACAGCAAGCAGTATTTTTGCCAGAGGGCCATTCAAGAACTAAGAGACTTAAATTGATTAAATTTCAGCTGCAGGGCCAATAAAATCGTGGCATACTGTGGTTATACAGGGACAGCGAAAGGCTTATTGAACTCGAACTACATGAGTAATTTAAAATGACAACAAAAGGCTCATTTTCCTTGACAGCAGGCAGAGAAATCATCTAGCCTGGCTTCTCAGCGTTCAGGTTCATTTTGCCAGGGCCGCTCCAACAGCTTCCTGCCCTTTGTTCTACGCAGAGACTGGTGGGCTGTGTCATGCCTCCCGGCAGGCAGGGGGGACACTTACAATTTAGGCCACAGAGCTCTCAGCTCAAGAAAGGGCAAAAACTTGGACAAACCCAACAGACAGATGATTGCCTTTGGTTTGATTCCAAATGAGAATCAATGCAGCATGGCAGCTGATGGAAAGGGACGGCACAAAGCAGAGATAAATTGATAAGATAACTACATAATTTCGTAGTCATTTGGCACTTGGCCAGGCCAGCAGGAGTTCCACGGTAAATTATGATTGTGAGACAGTCACTGCCTGGGAAGCATGTAAAAATTAACATTTTCACCCAAGCTCAATGAAGGTCTTCCTCTTTTCCCCCCCACTCTCTTCCCTTCTTTTCCCCTCCTCTGCCCACCTCCACATGTAGCATGACATTTTCACAAATATGCAGAACAGCCCATGTGAAGAGACTCCATTTTCAAATCTGAAATGTATTCTACAGGAACCTCCACTGGTGTACCAATCCAAAAAATTTCATAATGCAGGAGTGTATGAGTAAGAGAGAGGTATGTGATTTACTTTTTGAATTCCTAAAGCTTTGGCAAAGGTGGAATAAAATCAAAATCCTCTAAGGCTTTTAGATTCAGACTTAAAAAATAATAAAGTTAAGACAATTTTAAATCTAACACTGAACTTTGACAAGTTTTTTGGCTCTGAGTCAATAAATTCTTGCTTCATGATCAGAGAGGGGTTACTACATCCAGTTAGGAAGAGTTTTATGGAAATACTCATTTCCCAGTGAACGGGTGGAGTATTTCCCACAAACCAGATCCTCAGTTGGGGAAATGGAGAGGTAGATGGACAAAAGTGGATGTATGAAGCTGTAAGAGGTTTGAAAGGAGAAAGTTGAGCAAGAGATCTATGTATGGAACTCATTAGCCAACAGGTTGGGTTGGATTGGAAGATTCGGTTACTGGCCTCATTTCTTTTCCATTCTCCCTATGGTGCTTTTGCAATGTGATTTTGCACTTCCTCCCATTACTTCCCTACTGTTTGACTTTAGGCTCAACCATGAAACTTGCTTTGTCTATTGGGATGTTAGCAGATTCGATGCAAGTGGTGAACCATTGCTTGGAGGTTCACGGCAGTCTTGTGTGTTCTGTTCCCCCATTCACCACCTTTGTTTCTTTCCAGCCTCTTTTGGTGACTCCCACACCTTTAATTTCAGAGTTAATCATCTCTTTTCAGAATCTTCATGAGAAAAATCCCTTCCCCACTTGAGCTCAGGAGTTCATAACAGGACTTGATGATGTCATCGAGCAACTTCAGTAGGTCCAGAACAACTTTTGGGAGCATTTTGTCACATCTTCTCACATATCCTTAAAAACACAGGTCTTAGTGTTGAAGTGAAATTACTTTAAAGAGCAGAGTGTCCCACGACAGATCCTGAGGGATCTAAAGAAGGCAAACTTTTTCTGTAAAGGGCCAGATAGTAAATATCTTATATTTTGCCAGGCTCTGTGGTCTCTGTCATAACTGTTCAGCTCTGCCTTTGTTGAACAAAAGCAACTATAAAGGATGCATGAATAAATGGCTGTGGTTATATTTTGAAAAACTTTTTTTTAAAAAAAAAAGTAGTACACAACATTTAGCAAGTGAACTAGTTTGCCAATGCCTGATTTTTTTTAATTTAATTTAATTTTATTATGTTAGGTTAGTCACCATATAATACATCATTAGTTTTTGATGTAGTGACCCATGATTCATTGTTTTCATATAACACCCAGGGCTCCATGCAGTACGTGCCCTCTTTAATACCCGTCACCAGGCTAACCCATCTTCCCACCCCCTCCCCTCTAAAACCCTCAGTTTGTTTCTCAGAGTCCATACTCTCTCATGATTCATCTCCCCCTCTGATTTGCCCCCTTCATTTTTCCTTTCCTTCTCCTAATGTTCTCCATGCTATTCCTTATGTTCCACAAATAGGTGAAACCATATGATAATTGACTTTCTCTGCTTGGCTTATTTCACTTAGCATAATCTCCTCCAGTCCCATCCATGTTGACGTAAAAGTTGGGTATTCATCCTTTCTGATGGCTGAGTAATATTCCATTGTACATATGGATCACATCTTCTTTATCCATTCATCTGTTGAAGGGCATCTCGACTCTTTCCACAATTTGCCAAAGCCTGATTTAAAGCACAACCCAGTACTTTAAAAATCCTTGAAAATTCAAGTGAAACATTTACATTTTAAATGCATACAAGAAAAGTTCTACAATAAAAAAATATATGTTCTAGCAACTGTTTGGTCATTTCAAACTTCTACTCCTCTGACTATAAGTTAATTTATACATTTTATTTCTACATTCTTTTACTTTTAATGAATTAAAATCATCATTATTGGGGCACCTGGGTAGCTCAGTTGGTTAAGCATCCCAAGATTCTGGGATTGAACCCCACTTCAGGCTCCCTGCTCAGCGGGGAGCCTGCTTCTCCCTCTCCCTCTGCCTGATGCTTCCCCTGCTTGTGCTTCCCCTGCTTGTGCTCTCTCTCTCAAATAAATAACATATTTTAAATAAACAAATACATAAATAAAATCATCATTATTGAGTGAGGTTACTATAAAAGAAAACTTGGGATCTTTGAGATTTATAAAGCAATTCATTAGTCCTAATGATCATGGCCTCCTAAAAATAAAAAATATTTTGAAAGTCATCCAGTTTCAGATTTATACATTTTGCGAGTATTTGTTTCAATTTTGTCTGTTTGTTTGACAGCAAGGCATACTTAAATACTGCATCTGTTCTTGGGGATTTCACAGTCTTCATTCCATGATGAAGATGGTAACTAGTTGCCATGGAGATGATTTACCAAAGCTCCACTGAGGTCTGTGGTTTCTGGTGGGAAATGAGCATCAAGAACAAATGAACTTTTTATAGCACTTTTAAATTTCAGAACTAACCTTTAAACTGACCCTTTCCTATTATCACTGGGATTATCTTGTTATAATTACTTGTGCTGGTAATGAAAAGTTGTTGGATATTAACACTACAGCTGAGCTGTATGGAACACAGAATTAGGTATAGCCATAGGCCATATCCTAAATTCAAACCACAATTCTCTCTGGGGAGAGTGAGCTAGAAGAATGGCTTCTCAAGGTTTCTGAATGTTGTTAGGTATTTTTGTAAACTGAAGATAGGAAATAAAAAATTGAGAGTTTTCGCCTCCTGATATATCTGTACCGGTGATTTTCTGGGTAGACTGGTAGAAAGGAAATTGGGTTGGTAATTAAAATTAGGTTCAAGTCTCTGTTACAAAGTCCCCTTAGACTAAGGTTGCCACATTAAGCAAATGAAAATACAGGATGCCCAGTCAAATTTTAATTTAAGATAAACACTGAATGCTTTTTTAGTGTACATATGTCCCACCCAATATTATACTAAAAATTATTCTCTGTTTATCTGAAATTAAAACTTAACTGGGCACCCTGTATTTTATCTGGCAACTCTTTCTTAGAGAAATCACATACATAATCTTTCTGAGCCTAGTATTTTCCTATTATATTAATTTTTATCTAAATACCTTCTAGCTTTAATAGGATTTTTCAAGGTTAAGAAAGGCCAACCACTGTAACAAGTGCTCCCCACTTGTTAGTGGCTTAATACAACACGTGGTATCTTTTGCTCATATCACATCTAGTGAGGTTCAGCAGGCTGCCTTCCACATAGTGATTCAGGGATATAGGTTCCTTTGTTCCTGGCTTTGTCATTTTCAAAATATGGTCTCAATAAAACTTAACAATAAAATATACCCCTCCCCATGGTAAGATCTAGTCATGGTTACCACCTAGACTCAAGGTGCTAGTGAATGTTAAACTAATCATAGTGCCAGAAATAAGAAATAGGATCCATAGGTCTCTAACCACATGCTCTCATTTTACTCTTCCATTTACTTAATCATATCCCTGGCACTATTTTAGGCACTGGAGATAGAGTAGTGAACAAAATGGATAAAGTTTCTGCCTTTGGAAAGTTTTGTTCTAGTGGAGACAGATAGAAAACAAACAAAAATAAATATAGAATACATCAGGGGTGCCTGAGTGCTCAGTCAGTTGAGGGTCTGACTCTTGGTTGCGACTCGGTTCATGATCTCATGGGTCATGGGATAGAGCCCCAAGTCAGGCTCTGCGTTAAGTGGGGAGTCTCCTTGAGGATTCTCTCCCTCTGCCCCTCCCTCTCCCTCTCTCTAGAATAAATAAATAAATCTTTAAAAAAATACAGAATACATCAGGTACTATGCAGAAGAATAAAGCAGTGTACAGGGATAGAGTGTTCATGTGGGTGAGTATTAGACTTGTTAGGACCTCTCTGATAAGGTGATATTTGAGCAGAAACCTAGAGGAAGTGAGAACATCCAGGAAAAGAGGATTCCAGACAGAAGAGGCAGAAAGTGCAAGCCTTACGGCAAGCATTCACTTGTGTGAAGAACAGCAAGAAAGCTAGGGTGGCCAGAGCAGGGCGAGCAAGGCTGAAAGTGGTAGGAGTACTGGTCAGAGATGTAGGCCATTATAAGAACTATGACTTTTACCCTGAGATGTGAAGCTATTGGAGTGTTTTGAGTAAAGGAGTGATAAAAAGTCAGGTGTTTAAAACTTGTGCTGCTTTGTTGAGTATATACCATAGATGGGCCAGACAAGAGCTCGATCACAAGGCTGTTGTAATACTTCAAGTGAGAGGTGATAGACTGGTGTAGACACAGTGAAGATAGTAAGAATTGGGTGTATTTTGATTGTATTTCAAAAGTAAAGGAGGGATTTACTGCAGGTTCCATGTAATAAAAAGGCAAAGACTACTCTGAAGTTTCAAGTAGACCAGCTAGGAGAATAGTCTGACCTTTATTGATATAAACAGTCTATGGGAGGAGCAGGTATAGGGCTTGTGGAGATCAGGAGGGTTGGAATTTGAATTAGTTAAATGTGAAATGTCTATTAGTCATTTGGGTGGAGAAATATATTTGGAATTCAGTGGAGAAGTTGAAGCTGGAGGTACACTGGGGGTCATCACCATAGAGATTGCATTCAAGCGATTGGACTGGATGCAACTACCAAGAGAATGAATGTAGACAGAAAAGAAAAAAAAAAAGAAGTCTAAAGACTGAGCCCTGGCACAGTCCAACATTAAGGGGTCAAGGAGATAAGGAATAATCAGCAAAAAAATACTAAGAAGGTCAGAGAGGAAAGAGATGATTCAAGGACAAATACAGTTGGAAGCCAATGAAATCAAAGTTTCAATGCTGTTGGTTGGTTGAGGAAGTTGAGAATTCCCAGAGAGCCAGGGATTAAGCAATGTGGACGTCACTGGTGACCTTTTAAGTGCTAATTTGATGGAGAGATGTGGATAAAGGCTTAACCGAAGTTAGTTTAATAGAGAATAGCAGGAAGGTAGAGGCACGCGTATAGGTGACTGCTTGAGGAGTTTTACAGTAAAGCAGAGAAGATAGCTGATTAGTTCTTTGAAGTGAGCCCAAGGTAGTCACTAATCTGTTTCCACTAATTCCACAAAAATTTACTGCATGTTAACTATACAAAAGACATGACTCTAGGTGCAATGGGTACTAAGATAAATATAATACGATATGGGGGCGCCTGGGTGGCTCAGTCAGTTAAGCATCTGACTTCAGCTTAGGTCATGGTCTCAGGCCCTCAGATGGAGCCCCAAGTTGGGCTCCACACTCAGTGGGGAGTCTGTTTGTCCCTCTCCCTCTGCCTCCCCCCACCCCAGCTCATGCACTCTCTCTCTCCCTCTCAAATAAATAAATAAAATCTTAAAAAAAATACATATATATATATATATATATACTCCAATTTGCTGGGCACATGGTTTTGAGGTCAGATAAATGCAAGTAAGAGATTACAGAGCAGTGTTAATAGAGGTCCAATTAGAGTGCTGGGAGAGCATGCTGAAGATTGGCCATGATAAGCCTTGGTGGGTCAGGAAACATTTCATAGTGGTGATGGGGGAACAGGTCTTTAAAAGATGACTGGGCTTCATCATGTGATTAAGGACCTCAGGTCATTTCTGGTGGAGGATAAGCATCTGCAAAATCTGGAGAGCTTGGTTCCCATCCCTAAGTGTGGAGGATATATAAATCTGTCCCCATGCTCTCCTAAAGGCTGGCTCTAGACATACTCCTTAGTGTTTGGTATCCCTCCTTTTCCCCACCATGAGCACTCCCCCACACACCTGCCCAATATCTTTGTCAGTGCCACTTGAAGTGTGGTCCTCAGAAAAATAGCATCAGTATCATTGAGGAGCATTTTAATAGTACATATTCTTGGCCCCCATCCCTGACCTACTGAATCAGAAGTTCTGAGTATAGCTCCTAGGAACTTGCATTTTAATAAGCCTTCTAAGCGATTCTTACGGAGTTAAAGTTTGAGAAACAAACTTAGTGTCTTCCTTAACACAGTGCCTGCTGAGCCTTCTCCTCTCTTCTTTGCCCCTCCCAGTATCCACCACTGCAAACACTTGGAATTAGGGTGACGTGTTCTCTAACTTTGTCTCCTCCTACCTTCCAATCAGAAATGAACTTCTTCTGAGTCCCAACAGGATATTAGCAGATACTCCCAGAAAAACAACCAAGTCGATAACCAAGAATGATCTAGAGTGTTGTTCTTCAGGGAGTACTTGCTTTTTAACCATATTTTGAAAAAAAAATTCTACTAAAGAAAGTTGAGGTGAGAGGTATTTGCCTGTGCATACATCTGGGAAAGGGATTTTACAGTAAGCCCGAGGACAATCCAAAATTTAACATGCCACATCACTGAATGTTGAGTAAAACCTTGAGTCACATGCCAGTTTAATCACTCACCTAGTGGGCCTTTACTAAGCACTTGATGGGTTCCACAGGCTGCTGGCAAGAAGAGCACAGTCACTCTCTCAAGTTATAAGGAATTCTTGCTCATTCCTATCATCTTTCCTAGGGCTCATGTATTCTATTTTCTTTTAAGATCATCTATGTTTAAAATAAGTTTTTTTATATCTAATACTTCTGAAAAATGTCAATTCAGAGACTGAGCAAGACAAACTCCCATTCATTAAACAGGTTGATATTCCTTGGTAATTTAGAGATGATGCTGAAGGGGAATCAGGTCTGCACACTCTGAAAGTATCCACAATCAAAGTTGAGGATCATACAGAGCTGGGCTAACCTGAGCAGTCCTAGGAGGAAGGTGAACTATTTTCAGAAGCCTACATCTCCCTATGGTTATCCTTCTGTCCACTTCCCAGCTCGTCCACCCTGGAGCATGCCATACATCTCACAGGTATCCGGAGTCCTTATGTTTCACTCCAAATTACTCTCTGGAAAGTACCTAGCAATAACAATAGCTACTGTATACTCCAAGTGCTGAGTTAAGTGCTTTAGAAATGTTATTTCACTCAATCTTTGCAATGGTCTATTATTATCAGACTTATTTTAAAGTCTTAGAAAAGTTGAAGGAAACTTGCCCATACTTATCCGGATTGCATACTCAGGCCTATTGAGCTCAAAAGCCGTGATTCATTTCATTTCACAAATGCTGCCTCTATGACATGTCATTTTGCTGTTTTCCCAGGGGCATTTGTGTTTAAGGTAATCTCCAATGACAGAATGGTTTTGCGCTGCCTTGAAGGGACTTGGACATTGATGAGCAGGTTGAGGCCATCTGATCCAGGGGCCATGGGAGCCTTCTGAGATGACACAATGGGCACATAAGTACTTGCCCTGATCCATGAAGGTAAGACTCACAGATAAATTTTTGAAGAAGACGGAGGCATCTTCCCTGCCAAATGAAACCTGCCTGTGGATCTTTCTCCTTACAAATCAAGGCATATCTGAGAGATTATTAGAAGCCTCCCTTTTAGAAAGAAGGAATTCTTTGCATATATGCAAGTGTTGTAACCATCCCAAATTCTACTGTTTATTTTAATTTTTTCCACAAATTCTACTGTTTTCGAAGAAAAAATGTGTCTCTCCAAAAAAGTCCCCAAATACTCCAGCAGTGTACAGTTGTTGGGTATGAGTGAGTCTAAGCATGTGTGAGACACCTGGGCTTTAGCACACATGCTAGTTAGACTTGGCATGTCAGATCATGGGGCACAGAGGTTAGACATTCACGGTTCAAATCCCAATTCTATAACTTACCAAGTATTTCTCTAAACCTTGGTTTCCTCATCTGCATATGAAGGTAATACACTTTAGGGTTGCCCTGGAATTCATACCTATAATTCATACATGGGTTCTGTGTTGCCCAATTAATGGTAGTTGACAAGATTATGAGCATCAATGTTGACTTAATCCAGATATCTGTAAGATGCTGAAAATCACTTCTACAGACTCCGGGACCCAGAAAATGTGTACTGCTAGGCTATAGGTAATACTGTGATGTCAGTAGGTTAGCATAGAGACAATTATGGTAAGAATTACTAGCACTTTTGCACATTTACTAACCTACCAAGTCCTGTGCTAGCCACCGTACATGTGCAATATCTTATGACTCTGTGAGCTATTGTTACCCCCATTTCACAGATGAAGGGGCTGAAGTATAATAATAAGTTAATTGCTGGGGCACCTGGGTGGCTCAGTCGTTAAGCGTCTGCCTTCGGCTCAGGTCATGATCCTAGGGTCCTGGGATCGAGCCCCGCATCGGGCTCCCTGCCCTGCGGGAAGCCTGCTTCTCTCTCTCCCACTCCCCCTGCTTGTGTTCCCTCTCTCACTGTGTCTCTCTCTGTCAAATAAATAAATAAAATCTTTAAAAAAATAATAATAAGTTAATTGCTCAAGATCATACAACTAGAAAGAGGTGGAGCTAGGATTTGAAAAACTCTATGGATACCCATTTCCCTGATAAGGTCTAAGAGAAAATATTTGTAGAGCACTTGCTAGAGGTAGTCTCTCTTTATTAATTTAAGGGACATTTTTATTCTCACTTTTAGTCTTAATGTAGTTCTATAAAATAAACACTGAGTGTGAGCTCGCATCACTAAGATATTTTCTAGTGAGGAAAAAATTGTTACCTAGGCACTCAGAATAAAGTGTAGCCTCATTTCCATTAGTAATACGGGTTGTTGAGAGCTATTACTATGAAAAAATTCCCACTCCATTTAAATAGGACAGATTGTAAATGGAAGTGATCTTATTGTCTCCATTCAGATGATATCCCAGTGTGTAGTCAGGGGTAGGAGGTGAGTGGGGAAAGAGAGGGGGTAGGAATGGGACCACTGTCTAACAGATAAATCTATCCTTTGCTTCAGCATTCATTGGCAGCTGAAAATGCACCCGGAAAGCTATCTGGGATGTAAACAGGTCAGGAGTGGACAGACAGCTTTTCACAAATCTGCTATTTACCTAAGAGAGGCATCTTGTGGGTTAGCCCAGAGGAATTCACTTTCCTGCTTGGTTTACCATGGAAGGGAAGGAAGACCTTACTGAGCCCTTGCGTTTGCTCAGCTGTGAGATTCCCACGAACCAAACAGAGGTTCGCCTGGGCACACTGTGTGTTTGCACAGCCCGCGGTGGCAGCTTTTCAAGACCCACCATCATCTGGAAAGCCCATCAGAGTCCTGGGTCCATATAAAGGAAACAGCGCACATAGCCATTACTGCTGGGCTGTTTTTATAGCGCAGCCTATGAATGTCACCAGTTGAATTAAATCTCAACAAGACCGAACACGATGCATTATAGCTAAAGGTGTTCTTGTACTTGTCGGCACATTAGCCACTTCCTGCAGGACACTGTCTCTCCACCAAGCTATTGGAAATTTGATTATAAAGTGCAGATGGAGAGAAATCCACTCTCTGAGTTTTTCTGAGGAACTTTTCTCGACCTAGTTACCATATTTTCCCTTCAGACTTTGGATTAGAGTACATAGTAGGATGGTATCCACAGGCAGCCCCTGTTTATACAGCCTGGCTTTTCAAAACCACTTGCCCACTATTTTCTCAGTTGCCTGGAACAGTATCATTATTATTATTATCCCGTTTTATTCAGACAACTGCTGCTCAGATGGATCAAGGATATTGTAAAATTATTTGTCTAATGAGTGGTAGAAACAAGGTGCCTACAGTTCTGTCTCTAGGGTTTGCAATCTTTCCGTCTTCCTCTACAATCCTTCTAGATCTGTGTTACTCAAAGTGTGGGGCCATGGAGTAACAGTGTCCCCATCAGCTGGGCACTTGTCACTCAGAATCTCAGGCCCTACCCAGACCTACTGAATCCAAACCTGCATTTTTAAAAAGATCTCCAGTTGACATTGAAGTTTGAGAAGCACTGTACTAGTGACTTACAAGTATGGCATCTCCTTTCTCCGACCGAACAATATATTAACACACGTGACATTTGAAATCATGTATGTTAAATGCCAACAGGGCAGCAGAGATCATGCCATTTTTTAAGATATCATATGGGCCTAAGCTCTATAATTTCATCTTTGCTTCTTGAAAATATCATTTTTAATACAAATACAACTGTATCCACAATTGCCCCTTTGCCCACCACCTTAGCAAGGAAATGATGCTGTGTGTCTCTACCTGTGTGGGTAACAATGCCCCTTTTCATTAATGTGGTGTATTGTGGGGGTAAGCCATTTGAAGCTTGAGCCAGATATTCCATTAGGAGCTTTCCAGTTGATGCAAACTTTTAAATTAAATGTTCAATGCCAAGTCAGTGCTTGTGAAATTGCAGCCCTCCTGCCATATGGTGTGCTGCTTAACAATGGATTATATTTGATGTTCCTAAGACAAATTATCTATTGGAAATCAATGCTATGTCAAATAGCTTTGCTGATAACCAGTTAAAATGAGCTCAGATAAGTCATTTAAATGCCTTGGTTCTTATTTTCCTTGCCTGTAATGTTAGATCAGGTAATCTCTATGTATCTCATCCAAGTTTCAACACAGAATTGGAATTTTAAAAGTTGCTGAGGAGTTAGAGACGCTGGAAGAACAAAGTGAATTTGCAGCCAAATAATATCTCCCCCCGCCCTGCTACATTCTTTTGTGAGTGGAATCTCCTGGGCCCTTCATTAATTACACTTAAGGTAACTATTTCTTTTCTTATCCCTAGCATGAAAGAGCTTCTAAAAGCTCAGCAACATAGTGCAACTCAGTCCCACAATGAAGTGTGCATGATGGAATGCCAAGGAGGAACAGAACTCTCTAAGGAATGCACAGTATAATCACAGAGCCAGATGCTGCTAAGGTAGGGCAGGTGGCCTGAGGAGGAGCTTGTTGGTAAAAAAAATCACACAACAGCAGAAGCCGGGATCCTAAGAAGTACGTAAGTTTGCACTAGTCTTTTTGTAATAGTATTCCTTTAAAGTAAACTCTAGAAGAATAGCCCATTCTCAATGTTTAGGTCTAGGCCCTTTTATTCTGAGACCTCCCTCCCAGTTTCTTGCCCAAACATGGCCAGTTTGTGAACAGACATTTTAGACAAAACCCAGACTCCTGAGGTGAGGGGGAGCTGTCCGGCTGGTGCTGGTATCTGAGGGGTCCCCTGTATCGTAGCCTCAGATACCTGTCCCCGGGATTATAATAAAGGCGTGTGTGTGTGTGTGTGTGTGTGTGTGTGTGTGTGTGTGTATGTGGTGAGTAGAACTAGAGTGTGTTTTAGAAAGAGAACACTAATCCCAAAAGTCCAGAAAACACTGGATAGGGTGAAACCTAATAATATTTAACACAGGGCCTAAAGCAATTCAAAGGACATGTCTCTCAATTGAAAACCTGATATAACTTTATTTCAGTTACTGCGGTCGGTTCTGACTCTGTACTCATTTTAGTGAACAAGGGTGGGGTGAGTACATGATGGTTCCAATGTAGAGCAAGAATGGGAAGAGCTCAGGAGAAGCCAGGGTTGGTACAGCACCCTCAGGAAATGGAGGCAGGGTCCAGGGACCACAGACTGGCCATGTGTCCTCAGGCCTCCCTGGGCCCTCCATTTGCCGCCCTGGGATTATCTATTGAGAGTTTTTCTGGTGTATAAAGAGCCCTTAAGACTGAATGATGGTACAGCCATTTGCCCAGGTCATTCGTCTTGGAATTAAAAAAGTACAGAAGTCTCATGATTTTACATGAATCCTAAATGTCAGCCTCCCTTCTGCTCTTTAATTTTTTTTCCGGACCCACAGTAGAAAAGGTGTTTTATTATATTACATACCAGTATGCACATGCATGCATATATACAAAACTGAACCAAAGTTTCATGAGATACTATCTCTCCTTATTATATGTGATGTACTCTGATATTTTCTTCTCTACCTGGTTAGATCCCATTTTGTGAGGCTAGCCCATAATTTCTTGTAGATTTGGGATGGAAGGGGGATTTTCTCATGGGTGCTCCTGGTCTGTCCACTTGGCAGTTGCTTTTGGACATTGCGTGCTCCTTCCTGCACTGTCTCTGAAACCCTTTGCTGGCTCTGCTGCTGGTCTTGCTGGAAACACTCTGAATTACAGAATGGCTCGAGGCAGAACTGCTGTCACTACGCTGGTCTCATCAAAGAGATGAAGTAAACCAATCCCTGTTTCCTTATCTCTCTGTTGAGGTCCAGTCAACAAAACAGAAACCATACCAGTCACTTTAATAAAGAGAATGTAATATAAGGAGTTGGTTAAATATGTACAGAGGACTAAAAAGTCAAAAAGGGAAACCAGGCCATGCAGTTATAACGACCATAGGAGGCAGCTGCCACCCCCCCCAGGATTGGGGGGATAAAGCAAGGGGATTGGGCTATTGGAAGTTTGGGGTTCAGAGCTCTGAAGAGTGGGCACTGCAGCCAGCACCAAGGCCTTCAGAGCTGGGAAGAGGTCTCCTACAGAATCAGAACACAGTTCTCCAAGGTGGCAACACCAACCAGCTGATACTGATATATTTGGTTGGGGCGGAGTGTTTCCACCATAGCGCTGGTTTAGGGAAAAAGGGAAAAATTGCAGAGGGAACCCAACTGCTACTTCTTAAGCCAACCATTGCTGATGGTGAACCATTGCCCAGATGACACAGAGAGGAGGCAGCAAAGAGAAAGAAGCAAGCCCTTCCTCCCTTCTCCAGCCTTGCACTCTCCCCGAATCCCTCTAGGACCCCTATTGTCAGAGGCTAACAAGGAACTAGCTGGCAAAGTTGAAATAAGGTCTCAGCTACAGGGCCATGGAGGGAAGGAGGGTATGAAGTTGAGAGATGATGGCCTATTCACCAGCACACCCCTTCCTGCTTCATTCCTTAATTCCCCACAGCACCACCATACAGGCCGTAGAAGGGTAATAGATCTAAGAGAACAGGGTAACCTACAAGAACTGAAGCATCGAGAACATTTACTATTTACATTGGATTTGACAGTTTCCATAACTCAAGGAGCAATAATTCAGCAAAAAGTAAAATTAAATTCTTCACCAGGCCCCCAGTTACCATACCTGGCCCTTGAATGGAGACCCAACCTTCAACTTTGTCCTCCTAGAATGTCTCCTCTTAAACATTTCTATAATGTGAAAGTCAGCCCTCACTTTACAGAAAACCATTGCCTGCCACCAGGAAGTCTGGCCCTACAGTCTGTCTTCTTCCCTCCCCAACTCCAAGCAGTATCATCTATAGATCACAGAGCTCCCCACGCCTCCCACGGTGTGGTTCTGAATGTCTGAGTGAAGTCTAGAATAACACATAGGAATGAGGCTTGAGGCAAAGGGGGCATTGCTGAAGAGAAAGCAAAGTGATCTTTGACACTCCAACCCAACAACTAGCTTTTCAAAGTCTTTCAGTCGTGAATCGTGTGAAGTCAAGATATGTCTCCTCATTTTCCTGGTCAGTAAGCAGGTAGCTGTTTTACCAAACACACACACACACACACACACACACACACACACCCCATATACATGAACACAATAATTTTCAGGGACAATAGAGTTTAGTTCAATGGTTCTCAACCAAGGACAATTTTATCCTCCAGGGGACATTGGCAATGTCCAGAGACAGTTTTGATCATCACAATTCAGGGTAAGGTGCTACTGCATCTATAGGAGAGGCCAGGGAGCTGCCAGACATCTAATAATGCACACATAGCCCAAACTACAAAGAACTAGCCAGCCCAAAATGTCACTAGGGCTGAGGTTCAGAAACCTTGGTCTAAACGCATAATATAATTGACTCTGCAAAAAATCCTTACCCACAATGACGCTAATATTTTATGTCATTTTACAGAGGGAGGTGGGACTCCCAGCATAGCAACACCAATCTTCTTTAAAGAAATGCTCCCCATCATTCTGGCTACCTCTAATCTCTTTATAGGGTGAGTTGGATGATCCCTTGTGCCTCAAGACTGATTCTTTGGTAGCTCCTTTGCAGTCCTGCTTTAGTGGTCTACCACCGTGGACATGTTCACACTCTGATACTTCACAGTCTTCAAAATAATGTGGGGCCCATCTTTGGAAGTGTTCAAGGGACCACAGGAGCATCCATCAAAGAAGAAAGTAAGGAGAGTCCTTCATGGCCTAAGGATTCCCTCCAAACTCCAGGAGTTTCTGATTGCATTCACAAGACATCTACGAAACAAAATGTGCATGAGTCAGTGAGTTGGAAAACCAATGGTTAGAGACTGCAGTGTTGGTTGACTCTTACCAAGGGAATAGAGGCTCTCTCTTCCTTGGTCCTACCCCCACAGCACAGGATGAGCCCCCAGTTTAGGAGGACTTAGGCTCCTGGATCTAAAGCAGCAGCACTGTGCACCAGAGAGCATGTTTAAGCCTTGGCAGGACTCAGAGAAAGGTCTTCTGCTAAGCCTGCCTGCCTGCTGGCAGTCCCAACATTCCTGAATGTGCCCCCTTATCCTTGCCAGTATTTCCTGGGCATTAAATCAAGAACATTTTGAGAAGGTTTTGAGAAATAGCTTTGAAACCAGCTCTGAAGAAATCCAAAGCTGGTGTCTCTCTGAGTGTGACATTCACATGAATGAACATTATCTCGAAGGTATCCACCTGCCTCTAGAGCAGGGGCTAATACAGTGAAACTCTGTTAGCCAGTTAGAAATCAAGAGAATCTGGGGAAGAGAGGAGCCTGTGGCTACCTTGTAGCCCTAGGCTGCTTTCTCTTATTTTATTTCTCTAGAAAATAGTTGAGGTTGGGGTGTGTTTTGTATAGTTCATGTGGAATTCAGCAAAGAAGGAGAAAAATGCAGCACTTTAATATGTTCCTTAACATGAAGGAATAAATTCTACTTTCTCTACTTATGGGGTGGGCAGCCTGTTAATACACTGTGGGCTGACTTACCTTTGGCTTAAAACATCTAAAAGGCAATAAATTCAAGTTTCATCGAGTGACTCATAGGAAAGGCGCTTTCCCCTTCACACACTACATCTTGGGTGTGCATCATCATCACCTGAAGGACTATTAAACACCTAGATGGTAGGTCTGGGTGTAGCCCAGGAATTTGCATTTCAGACAAGTTCCCAGGTGATGCCAATACTACTGGCCTGTGATCACTCTTTAAGAACCAATATCCTATATTGCATGATCAGAGTTATTGTAAAACAAAGATTATTCATGTGAAAAAAAAAAAAAAAAAAGAAACATCCATGGACTCCAGTTACTTACTGAATAAAGTTCATCGTCTTAGCACCACTTTCAAGACCGCTTAAAATCAACCCATTTCCCACCACTCCTTTCAAGCTCTATTCACACTGGCTTATAGGGCCACTCCCCTTGCCCAGAGTATTGTGACCTTGCAGTGTTGTGACTCTTGTCATGCAATGTCTTCTTCCAACATCCTTGCCTGCGTACTACAAATGTTTTAAGAAAGAGGCCAAGCATCTTCTCTCCCCCTACGAAGCAGAAACCCTGGTTTCATCACACCCATTGCTCTACCCCCTTAGCAGTTTGCTCCTAACAATAGCAAACTCTTCTCATTTCCTTTAAACACACACACACACAAGCACACCCTGCCCTCAGACCTATTTTATGCAGGACAGTGTGTCAGGCAGTACAGTCAACAAAGCAATGGAGGGGAAAGAGAAAAAGGAGCATGCTCTGCAGTTGGCAGAGTTCTAGTTAAATAATCAAGTGTGCAAGATATATCACATTTCTGTATTTTTTCTAGTTTTTAAAGTTTAATTGAAGGCTAAAATCAAGCCTTTACTGAAATGGATAAGAAATATAAAGGTGGGCATTTTAGAGCCTTTCCCTTCTCTCAAGCTCTCAACAGAATCCGGGAGGTTTCTGGGGTGTGTGGACAGCAAGAGCAGGACTTCTAATAGCCAGTTCCCAAATGTACTGACATCCTCATTATCCAAGCCACAGTGGTGGATCTCTGCTTCCACGACAGGCTTGAAATATGGGAATCATCACTGAAGCTGGAAACTTCCTGCCCAGAGTCCTGCCTCCCTGAAGTCTATTTACCACCTTGTATAACTGCCACAGTGTGGTTCATGAGTCACTGTTGCTCTTGGAGCCCGTAGACCTCCTCTGTTGAAAAACTTCCACAAATAAATACAGAAAGGATCTACTTTCCTGTGTAGTTTCCCTATTGCTTGTTTTATTCTCCATGAGCTCCCCCCAAGCAATAAAGAAGATAGCCAATAGGCAGCTTCAGACTTATCTTCTACCAGTTTTTAACCCAAGTGGAGACTTTCCCAAGGAGGGTGCTCATTGGCTGACTGGAATCATATGTTATCCTCTGAACCAATCATTGTGATTCAAGGGATTTGGTATCCTGACTGGCCAAGCCTGGTTGATACCCTAGCCCTGGAGCCAGAGGTGGGGTCAGCATCACGCAAGCTTCCTGGTGGACAATGGGGAAGGTGTGGTTCCCCAAAAGGAAGAGATGGGTTGTGTTAACAGCAGAAGGAAAGCTGGTCAGACAGTAACACACATGTTTACTTACAGTGTGGCAGAACTCAAAGACTGATCAATTTATAAAATCTTGACCAGCAAAATGGTGAAAGAAGAGTCAGTTTCCTCTAGGTGCAGTGGATAAAACTGTAATGCACAGAGAACTTGAGAAATTTGCCCAAACTTACACAGTAAGTTAGAGGAAGAATGGTCCCACCTTTGTTTTTTCTCATGCTTCCTATCTGTTCTAAGTCCTCTACTTTGGGGGACTTGCCTAAGCATGTCTTGCTTGCCCCAAAGTTCAGGACAGGTTTGTTTTACCTCTCTACAATCCTGCTCCCTTCATCAGGATTGATGCATTAGAGAGTTAATTTGGGTATTATTTGCATATACATGCTTGGATAGTCTTCTCCAAAAACATAGCAACTAAAAATACTTAATACAGTGATGGACATTTCAAATGCTGTTGGCAAAGATTGCTACTTCAAAGCAGAAGTACTCTCAATCACTACCATACACTGGTCATCTAGTCAACCTCTGCATAGCATCCGTTCTTGTCAAGGAGGATATTGGCATTTTGAATAAGTGTAAAAACATTCATGAAACATTATTATGTAACAATAGTATTTAATAAAATAATATGTATTATATGATCTTATTTATATATGAGTATATACATATATACGAGTATAAACACAGAGAAGGAGATGTTTGGAAATACATTTTAAAATGATAGTACTGTTGGGACACCTGGGTGGCTCAGCCAGTTAAGCGTCTTCCTTCAGCTCAGGTCATGATCCCAGGGTCCTGGGATCGGGCACCATGTCAGGCTCTGCTCTCAGTGGCGAGCTTACTTCTCCCTCTGCCTCTGCCACTCTCTTTCTCTCAAATAAATAAATAAAATCTTTAAAAATAAATAAATAAAATAATAATACTCTTTATATTTGAGTGTTGAGATTATGGCTTTTTTTCTTTATACTTTTGGGGTTTTATTTTAGGAAATTTTATAATGAGCATATATTGCTAACACAACATATGCAAGCATTTCCTGAATTTTAAGACATCATTGATTATAAGAGTACCATAAAGTTAACAGCTTCTTAGTTAAAAAAAATTTCACAATTATTTTATTACTATATATTATTTTTTTATCTCAACCAAATGTATGATTTGTTCTTGGAGGAAATGATAAAAACATAAGTATTTTTTTCAATAAAAGGGAGAAGTAATAATATGAGATCATACCTTGGTTAAGAGTTAATGATCATTTTCTACACAATGTGGATGTGTCAACATTTTAAAATTTTAACTTTAAGATGGACATCTGCCATTAAAAATAAACAGAAATCACTTGCCAAAGTTATGAATCCACAGACACTGAAATAAATAACCAAAAATGAATATGTTTAAACACTGAAGTCTCTCAACAATGCTCATAGACCAACCCAAATGCCAAGTACAAATAATGTGACAAAAAATGACATCAGCAGCTAATTTGCACTTCATTTCTTCATAACATGGCTGTCTGGTATTGCACATGGGAATTGCAAAAACTAATGACAAATCACTTGTAGTAGCCAAGATCATCAACAAAGAATCTTAACGATATGTACAGAGACCAAAAAATTCCCCAGTCTGATTTTGGGTGCCAGAGTTTGGGTCCCCAGAAGCAGATGTGAGGCAAGAATTCAGTGTAAGTAATTATCTGGGAGTTGCAGGGAGCACTAGCTGGTGCTTGGGGAAGTGAGAGAGGGAAGGGGTGGTTATGGAGCCACCCATCACTTGGGCAACTGGACCTTTAATGCCATGAGGAAACACTGGTCTGTGGAGAACATATACTTTGGAATTACGTTCACTCCAGAGAGTTAGGGGTTGAGAGCTGGTTCTAGGAAATGTGAATTTTCTGACATTTCTGACTTGCTACTTATGCTCTGGACAGAGCAGTCTTCTGTGGTTTGGAAAAAATAAGCCCTCCTGCACAAAGCTGAAGACACTGATGAACTTTGGCATGAACAGCTGGCCGGTCCGAGGGATTGTGGCTAGAGCACGGATCGTGTTTGCCACAATAGGGCCACCTTAGCTCAGAGAATACAGCAAATTGCTTTCTCACCATTTGTAAATATTTCTTACAGCATTCACCTCTTGGCTTTCCATCTCTTTACTCCACTGATCATATTGTTAGTAGTTTTCTGTGCTATAGTCAGTATTACAAATTACCTGGTAGCCACTTCCTGGCAATAAAGATTCAAAATCTCTTTGCAGCAGCTCTGGGCACATTTGGATTTGTTGGTTCACAAATTGGCCCTCATTCACAGAGGGCAGGGAGAGATAGAAGAAAGAGGCCGGCCACTCCAGATTGGTAGGTGGCAGGTCGAACAAGTCAGGGAACTTAGGTATGAGACTTGTCTTGAGCGATCGCAAGACGAGGAAATGTCCCTACCCACTGCCAGGATCTTAAAAGTTTATGTAGAGGCTTTAGCCACGTTATGTGTGCTCTGTCATGGGTACCTTGCAGGTAGTCTCAACACCGCATTGTTCTTTCACAGCCATGTCCTTGAAACAGCTCCCACCGTGGAAACAGTGGGTGGAATGTACATTCCAAGGACAGAGGAGGGAGTAAGGGGTCTCCCATTGCCTGGATCCAGCCTGCGGGTCAACCAGCAGTCACGTCCTCTCCGTGACCTCCAACAGGATTGCACAATCTATTCTGACATTTTAAAAATGAGTTTCTGCACCATTAATTTCTGATTGTTTTATAGAAGCATCACTGTCTTGAAGTTCATTCCCTTTTCTCCTCTGAAATGGCCATGTTAAGGTGAGTCAGACCTGTATTACTAGGCACCTGGAACTCTGAACCAGAGTCCAAGTGGTCCCATATTTTCATCAAGATACAGTGTTTGGCCATGTATGTACAGATGCAGTGGCCACATCAGACCTTTCGGAATGGAAGACCCAGCAGTTGACAAGACTCCTATTAATAACTCTCTGAAGTAAGAAGTAAGTATCCTCTTGGGACAGAGAAACCAGCCTGTCTCTGCTACAAAGCTCAGTGGCCATTTGAGGCAGGAGGACAAAAGCAAACTTACTTTTCTTTTTGAAAAATGTTACTTGAATCATTATCACTACCTTCTAGCCCCAGACTCACATTCTTTTGATTGTCAAAATAGTTCACTCTTACTATATATACACACTCATCTGGATTTCAGAAATGCTAAAATATGAGAATTGTGCATCTTAGAATAAAAATGGGACAAAATCTATGCAGAGAAAGAAATGCTTTTCTTTTCTTTCTTTTTTTTTTTTTTAATTTTTGCACAACAGAAGTCTTTGGGGAGAGAAGTCTCTTCATCTGGGAAATACTTGGATAAGGCTGATTGAAACAGGACACCGGGTGTGATGTGGGTATGGCCAGATACCAAGACCACAGGAGTATGATGGGGAAGGCAATGCTCCGTGTGATAGCAGATAGAATGTAAACGCCAGAGCAGTGCAGAGGGAGGGACTGAGGGGGAAATCTGAGATGGAAAGACAGGAGCTGAACAGATGGAGAGAGGCTGGGACTTGGTGTGACCAGTGAAATGCCACTATGGAGGAATGATGCTTACTTATTCTTTGAAAAGCTGTTTTTGTTGCTGAAAAGCAAAGCCCTACTTTGGTGTTCTGAACTATGCTGTCCTTCCCCAGGAAAGTCTGTTATGCTCACGAATAGTTTGATGTGTTTGAATTCTCTTTAGAGATTAAAAAAAATGAACTGGGATTGAAGTCAAGTAAATGTGGAAGTGGGACTGAGAGATTATATTAGGTCCAAGGACATGGAAGGCTGTCGTGGGGCTGAGATTATAAACTCCGCTCTCAGAGCCCACAGCAGAGATGCAGTGAGGACTCTGTACCTCCTTAACCCAGGGAACTGGAGATGGTTTAAGCCAGTTGTACCTATTATTAAAGGTCCAAGTGACCTTCAACTGAAATTGGCCTCCATGTATGTGCGTGTGTGCGCTGCTTACCGTATGTCTTAGAACATCATGGTGAACCTCTTTTCTTTAAGAAAACTCTCATAAAAACACATACTATATACGGATGGCATTTAAAAATAAATATATCTTATATACTCCTATGTAGTAAGGGTTATATTTTTGTCACTTTTCTCGAATTATCATGCATCTGCCTTCAGCTTTTATTATCTGATGTGAGGCAAACTCATTTGTCAATAGCACTGAGGAAACACTGGATGGGACGAGGAAGAAGAGAGAAGGTGGTGGTCCATTTTAATTCTTTAAACTATTATGGCTTCTTTATTACAAAATAAGTTGATTCTTATAAATAATGAAGATCTCATAACCTTGTCAATATGAAGAGTGTAGAGAGAAACCTAGATGCCAAATAGAAGTCCAGTTATGATGAAAATAATATATTGCTTATGGGCAATATTTATCTTTCATCTTAATTGTAAAAATTTGTGTAGTGAAATGATACATTTCATAGTTTATGTATGAAACCCCCTTATGTATGAGAGTGTCACTGATTTTTGAACTATGAATAATTCAATGAGTTTTAAAAATTAAGTGGATTATCTATAATAAAGACTTAGTCTCACATTAATGGAAACAAGGTGAATAGGTATGTATTTGTTGTATGCCTTACATTAATTAATAAGTTGCCTGTTTTTTATAAAAGCACACTGAGCATATAGAGGTATAGAAAGTTTCTGGCATGCTACCTTGTTAACAATAATTAGCGTAAGGTGGTGAACATCTCTATCCCTTCATCAGTTGATGAACATTTGCCTCTCTCCATATTTTGGCTACTGTTGATAATGCTACAAGGCAGCAAACTTCTGGATGACAATTATTTTTCTTATTTTCCTAATTTTGTTCCAATTTATAGTAGGAGAAAATTGACTATTTGGGTTTTATCTTGGTTATGTTTGTTTTATTTAAGTGTGGCATACAGGAAAATGCCCTGGCATAAGATTTAGATCTGTGATCTTGTCAATGCTAAGCAACTTAGCAGGTTACCCAACTAAACTTTCTGTGCTGTAGCTTAATCTTTTTCAAAATGGGGAATGACCTTCTTAGCTTCCCATGGAAGAAAGGACTGTACCTAGTTTTTTTTCTCACCTCTTATAGCCCTATTGCTTAACATAGAACCAGGCTTGAGTTTAATAAGTTCTTGGTGTTCAATACATAATGATCAAATGATAATCATCAAATAATGGATTGTTAATATTACTATATAATTAATAAAAATAATAAATAAAATGATAATAAAATACATGCTTGGTGTCTAATAAGTATTTACTAGATGGTTGAATCAAGGAATGAGGCACGGAAGAGTGTTTTGAATTATTCAACAAGGTGTCAAACTAAGGAATAATTATTGTATAGCTAGTATTGAACTTCTCCAGTAACGGGATTGCCAGGAGAATCCCTAAGTGGTCATGCTTTATTGGCAACAGAGGATGAATCAGCTCTTCTCTGTTAGGAGTGTAAGTCTTGATCTGGAAAACTCTAAAGATTTCTCAAATTTCAAGGCTTGAAGGCAGAGCAATTGACTGCTTTTATTATGTGTTTATCATTTAAATATTAGTGTACAAATAATAATGTTCATTTAAAAATTTTATGAGTATAGGCATAAGGAATAAAAAATAGAATTATTCATAATTCCACCACCCAATGATAAATGCGGTAAAGATTTCTGTGTATCTCTGTAGATGTGTGTGTGCGTGTGCATACATGCAAAGAGAAGGAAGTAGAGAAAGAGAATGAGAGAGAAGAAGAGAGAAAGGAAATATATTTGCATGTATTCATATATAATGTTCTTACTATGAAGACAGAATCACTTCAGCTATACCCCCGTTCATGTTAATTTCTCATCTAATATGTCCTAAGCATCTTTCCATGTAAACACATTTATTTCTATCACATCATCCTTAATGATCACCCCGTATGGATATATCTCATTATTACATTGTATTTAACCAATTCTTTTTAATAGGTGGTTAATTTATTTCCCATTTCTTGCTGTTATAAGCAGTCTAAGTTGAAAACCTTTGCACATCTATCTGGGCCTTTGATTAACTATCAGACTCTCAAATCCCTTCTTTGCACATATTTCTGTCCTTAGGCAGAGGCTGTTGCCCAGCACTACTGACAATCAGGGAATTCAACAGACCTCGTGGCAGATGGTCTTCTCTGTGTCCATACGTGGGGGTCAAATGATATTTGACTAAACTGAATGGACAATTAAATACAGAATTAGATTGGCTTTTTCCTCTCATCTACTTGATTTACTATCAATCAATATGGATTAAACAAGTGATTCTCATTTTTTAAGCAGAGTTTGCTTGCCTTATATCTTCCCTCTTTCCTTGCTCTGCATAAAATAGGAAATGAATGTGTAAAATAAATATACTGAATATAAATTATAAATATATTGAATTGTAAATCTATTACATATACGACATATTCAATAAAAAGTATAAATAGATTAATTTGTAAATATATATTCCGATTTTAAAAGCTCTTGAAATTTTTCTACCATTTATGGAGCATACATAACCTCTAGTAACTTTCTCAAGGTTACATAGCTAATAGTGGCAGAGCAGAAAATAAAACTCTGGATTCTAAGTCTGTTTGTTGTTTTTAAAAGCAACACTACTTATATTGCTATAAAGACAGGAGATAATGACAAAACTGTACTTAGCTTCAGAACCAAGTTTGGTTTTTATTTTGTTTGACAAAAGTACATGAGTAGCCTTACAATAAGATCTTGCTTAATTACAGATAGCCTTTGATGTCTGGAGTATGTGTGAATTCCCTTTGTAGGGGAAAAAGAATTTAGCCACATAAAAGCCTTTGTAGCCTAAAACAATGAGACTTACCATTTAAGGCTGGTTCACATCCATCTTTACTCTGGGATGATTCTTGAGGCAACAATTAACTATGTGGGCCCAGAAACAACCTTGCTGCCAAGAGGGATTAAAGAATTTATGAGTCACTTCTTGTATTCTAAAACAGGTGACAAAGAAATAACGTGATTTTAAATTGAAACCAGTGGTTGAATGGGATCCCCTAGTGGGAAATGGGAGTGGTTGGTGGCTTATACTCTATGCCCTTCAAGAAAACTCTGTGGCCCTGGGATGAGATAACCTCATTCATTTATTTCTCTAATTAAAAGCCAGTACAACTTCTCATGTCCTTTTTTATCTTCACTTATCAAGTACTAATTAATAGAATTCAACAGTGTCTGAAGCATAAGGGATATTCAATAAATATTTTTGTGATTGAAGAATGAATGAATATGTGAATTTATTGAGTACCACGTATGTTCCAGACATTGTTATATGTGCCGAGAATATAGCGGTGAAAGCAGCACAACAAAAATCCCTCCTCTTATCAAGCTTACTTGCATTCTGGTAAAGAAAAAAAAGGCAACAATAAATAAAAAGTAAAATGTATAGCAAAATGTATAGCATGTGAAATACTGATAAGTGTTTTAAAGAAAAGTAAATCTAGGAAGGTGAAGAAGTGTATATGGAGGGTATGGATGATGTTGAAATTTTAAATAGAGTTGTCAAAAAGGGCACACCTATCCCTAATATTTGCAGGACCTGGAGCAAGATTACCAGTGATATCCACATGATATACAGCTAAATATTCTAAAATTATAAATCAAAAGAACAAACTATTAATTGAAATATATTCCATTCTCTTACTCTGAAACATATCTTTGTAATGACAAACTTGAAAATTATATATAAAGTTATGGTTTTTATATGACAGACAATATCAAACATTACTGGATTTAATTATCAATGTGTGTTTTTGTGTGTTGTATTGACCTGCCAGCCATGTTTAAGTGAATGATAGAAATAAAGATATATGTAATTCATAATATTTGATATGTTTATTTCATTAAATTTATTATATTTTTCTTCATTTTGGCAAAATCTCTATGTAAATAATCAAATTTTGACATAATTTTTTAGAGATTTATTTGAGAGAGAGGGAGAGGGGAAAAAGAGAGCACTCACTCAAGCAGGGGGGAGGGGTAGAGGGAGAGGGAGAAAGAGAATATCAAGTAGACTCCCTGCTGAGACCGGAGCCAGATATAGGGAGGGCTCCATCTGACCACCCATGAGATCATAAGCTGAGCCAAAATCACGAGTCAGAGGCTAAACTGACTGAGCCATCCAGGCGTCCAAACACAATTTTGTTTTAAGCATCTACAGGATCAAAAATTAGATGTAATTGTATTCCAAATAAACAAATTTAAATATCATTTCATCAAAAAAGTAAAGTAAAATAAATGTAAAACCTTTAAAAATAAAATTATTATGCACATGCTTTTAAAAAGATATTTTATTCTAAAATATTAAAAATTATATACTAATTTAACAAGCAAAATACAATTAGAAATCATGAATATTGGTTTTACACTGAAATTTATTTAAAGCTGAATTTTAAAAATGTTATTGAATACAGAAGAAAATCTTTTACAATGTTTTTTTAAAAGTAAAATTCCCTAATTCTAACATTTAATATCTGTCTAGTTTACAGTGAAAACAAGCTTATCACATTTCATATATGTTTCACCTAAAGCCACATACATACAAATTTAAGAACAATGCAAATTCTTTAATATTATGAGTTGTTCAGCAACTACTAAGGGCAAACTTTGTGAGTATTATGCTTATTCATGAGTATCCCAGAGCCCTGTATCAGAACATAAAGAGAAACAAGGAAATGGATTTTCAGCAGTATCAGGAAATGGTATTTCATTAAACAAGACAATATTCCTTCCATGCTATCTGAGAAGAAGGATTTAACAAGTTGATTAAATTATCTTTATCTTTCCCCAATATATTAATCATCTATTAGTACATAACAAATTGCTCAACAACCTAGCTACTCCAAACAGCATTTATAATCTCACAATTTCTGTGGCTCAGGAATCTGGGTGTGGTTTAGCTGGATGCCTGTGGCTCAGGTCTTGCACAAGGTTGGATGATGAAGGTGTTTGTCAGGCTGCATCTCGAGGCTCACAGAGGGGGAAGAATTCCATGCCAAGCATGCTTACGTGGTTGCCGTTGGCAGGCCTCAGGTGCAATCTGTCTATGAGCCAGAGACATCAGGTCTTGGCTATTTTGCATCTCTCCATAGGGCTGATCACATGTCAGCAGCTTCCTTCAGAGAGACACCCAATAGAAAAGTATAGTCTTGTTTTCTTTTTATAATGTAAATTCCAAAGTGACATCCCATCACTTTAGTCCAAGCTTATTTGTTAGAAGTTGGTCTCCAAGTCCAAGCCACATTCAAGAGAAAGAAATTCCATAGGAACATCAGTACCAGGCGACTAGGACCTTTCAGGGGCCATTTGGATGCTGTTAATCATACCCAACTTCTTTTAGGCTCCAAACCTCCACACATGCTGAAGCTTATGCAGTTTGGAGGCCCTTTTAAAGTAAAAGAACACAAAATCACAAACACAAATTAGGAACAAAAGTAAATATTTAGAATAAGAAAATAAATTACAACAACCTACAAATCTAATCAAATGGGCAGCTATAATAATGACAAAATCTAGAAAAATTAAATATTTTTACTAATTAACTGCTTGACACTGTGTAATACTTTTTCCTTACATTTTTGACAGTAAAATCTTTGATCATTTCTTTTTATGACAGCAATTTTATTACGTATCTTTTTATAGATAGAATATAAAAATAATGTAGTCTTTCATCTGGCCTGGTTGATCAAGATTTATTTTTTACTTTTGATATTTGGAAAAGTCTTTCTCAACTTTATACAACTTTTTATTGGCAAAGTCATCAAATTTGGGACATCAAATTTGAGAAAATATGTCTGAAGTTTCTTCCTTGTATGAGCTGTAAGATTTGGAGGATTTTTCTTTTCTTTTCTTTTTTTTTTTTAAGATTTTATTTATTTATTTGACAGAGAGAGAGCACAAGCCGGTGAAGTGGCAGGTAGAGGGAGAGGGAGAAGCAGGCTCCCCGCTGAGCAGGAAGCCCAATGTGGGGCTTGAACTCAGAACCCCAGGATCATGACCTGAGTCGAAGGCAGACACCTAACTGACTGAGCCACCCAGGTGCCCCAAGATTTTTCTTTATATAGACTCATTTCTAGCACTGGACATTTTAAGCCTTGTTTCTGCTCCACAATCTACATATTTCTTGTGCCAGGTGCCACGATACCCTCACTTCAAAATACAACCTCCAGAACCTGGGCACATGTGTGGCACAGCTCTGGGTAAGTTGGCACAGTTGAACTGGGAGTATTTCCAGAAGCCATTCCTACCATGGTACAACTACCAATAAATACACAACCATGTCAGCAAATTATGTAAGTATGAGTTACTAAACACCCTTTTAGTTGGAACCCCAAACTGCTGCCACATGCTATAAGGGACAGTATGATGGAGATGTTGTCAGAGTGGAAAGAGACATGGTCTAGTTTTAGTTAAAACAGAGCATTTTTAGAGTCATGTTACAAAAACATGACTAAAGACCTGGCCTTTCTGAAACCTTTCCCATCATTTTGGAAAAGTCTTAAAGTTGAAGCTTCATTAGTTTCTTCATAAAACCACCTCAGTTCTTGACAAAAACAAGCCAAGGGGAAAAAGAAATCCATACAGAACAGATTTTTTAATTTTCAGAATTCAATAGAATTGAAGTTAGTCTTGATTTAAAAATGTAGTCACTCTGTGGCCCCCTCTTTCCTTAGGGAAAGAATAAGGATATGGACCAGCCTTTCCCTCCAGCCCTCTCCAGTTTCTAGGATTCTGTGATTCTTTTTCTAGTGCATTCGACATCCTTAGTGCATTCAACTGCTGAGGAAGACTCAAAGTTATCCACTTGAACTTGAACTAGAGGAAGGTTCCCACTGTCAGAAGAACATTGATAGTGAAGGGGAAGTTGGCTACAGTGCTAAGAGCTAAAAAATGCTCATGATGGTGGCTCTGGGAGGGGGTGCCTGTTGGGAAAGCTGGAGCACCCATCCAGACTGGGGCCTCTGACAGGGAAACTCCTATGTCACGAGTTGGACTTAGTTTTACCTCTAAATCATAGTGAGGCCCAGTTCTTCCTGTTTAATTTTATTTTTATTATTTGTCTCTGTTTAACCTGGTATTAATGGATTATTTCCACTCAGATGGTACCATGCTCCAAAAACGAAGCCTTAACTATAAGTAATAAAAGAATTCAGCAACGACATCTGTCATCCTTTAATTAGAGTGCCTCTAATAAGACCCAGAAGAAGGAATAATATCACATCTGAACACAATTACATTGTATCTGCATGATTTCCTGCACTTAGCAGTCCTGGGCTTCCTGTTTCTCCATATGTTACAGAAATATAGACAAATCAGAGCATGCCACAAATCTAATCCCTGTTAGATTATAGGAACCAAACCTAAAGATGGGCTTTGGAATTCAATTTTACAAATATTCAGTGGAGGGATTTTTGCTGTTCACAGGGGTTAAAATGTCTCAGTGGAAATTGAAGTAAAGTAATTAGGTATAGGTCAGGGAATTGTTTCAATGTTTTGTAACATGATCATTTTTACTAAGTCCCAGATTAGCCTAAAATGTAGTGAATTTATGTCCAGATTTTTTTTGGAACAGTCCACTTTTCAAATTTACTGTCTTATTCCTCACCCCCCACCCCCTAGGGAGGTTCATGTTTGTCACATCACTGTGACCAAATCTTTGGTTTAGAAAATACAAACATACAAAAGTTTGCCAAAAGAGAATGCATTCTTTGCTTCCTGGAATGATTTTCTTAATTGCTAAAGCTGCAAAGATAGAAGAAGAAGATAGAAAAGTTGACATAAATTCTGCAAATTAATAAGCAATCCGAATATAACTCTGTGGTATAAGGATACGGCTTCCTCATTAATAGTGAAATTCAGGAACAATCTTTAAATCAGCTTTTAAGAAATTCACCATAGGTTGAGCCAAATGTGTGAGTAACATTCAGTACAGGTTGATTTCTGCCGCTACTTTTACTGGCAAACAATGGCCCTCTGCCAAAGCATGGTCAACCCACACAGCTGTTTTCAATGATTCATTTCCCTTGATTTCCCAGCTGACCCATTGGGAAGGAGAATAGCAGGTTTCAAGCCCCAGTTGCTAGCCTCGTTGCTGCTAGGAGCCCTCCCCTTCAATTGTGGGAGCATTTTAAAGGCTAAAGTGAGGGACAGTTGCCCTCGGGAACAAAGTTGTTTCCGTGACTAGAGTGTAAGCAGGCAAGAAAGGTCAAGAAAAAAATGAAATGTTGATTTTATGGTGAGATCCTCACCATAGCTCTGAATCATTACATGCCTACCCCCCCAAGGTTTCTGTCACACCACACCCTGACTTCAGCCCAACATTCCAACCACTCTAGCAGTTTCCAAAATACGGAAAGTTCTTTGAGCCATGGTACCATTTCTATTCCCACTGGCTGGAATGTTCTTCCCTCTTCTTTGTTTGAGAACCTCCTGCTACCTCCAAGATGCAACCCAAGTATTATAGTCTCTTGAAACTTCTTGTAAACCTTCTAAGGTAGCTTAGACCCTACATTTTTTAATGGGGAGATGTTGCCCACGACGGGGTGAAAATTTGTTCTCGGTAGGCAAAAGACTCCTACTATCTTTATATATAAAGCCCAGATATACATATAGTACATAAACAGACATACAATTTATCTGTGGTATGAGATTTTCATTTTGGGAATGCATTAGAAAAAAATAACTAAAAAGACTTCTTAAGTGGGCATTAATGAAAAAAATTTTGAGAAATTCTGGGTTACATGCTCCTTTATCTCCCTTGTACATACTTTTTAGCCTAAGTCGTTGATTTTGGATGGTTTGCTACTCATCGTTACTGCAGCAGAACCTGACTGATACCCCCTTTTTAAAGGCCTCTCTTCTCCCACCCAGTCATGGTCATAATGTTCTTGAGAGCCGGGACACGACCCTGTGTACCACTGCCCTTCAGAACCAGGCACAGGGCTGGAATGTAGCAGATACTGAGGATACTGTTCATTCAACAGTTGTGTCGCGATCATGGCTTCTCAGTCCTGCTCACAACCCACGGTGCTCTAGAAAGGAAGTTTCAATCCCTCTATCAGCAACAGCCAAAGAAGTGGTGACTGAAAGTTGAACTTACAGTGTGGATGTGTCCTGTTCAAACATCCAACATGTGCTTTGGCTCAGCCATTGTTTGACATGCTCTATTTATGAAAGTGATGGCGTACCCCAGGTAACCGATGTCTCTGTCAAAACATTTCCATTGCAACATCAGTTGAATCAGAAGTACTGGGTACCAGTTTGCTGCCATATTTGCAGCTTTATATCATGACACAGATCCCTATGACTGCTTTAAATTACTTAAAAGTCAGTATTGGGAACTCTCCTTACAATGATTTGTGCATATTATTCTTTTATTTTATATAATTCTTTTATCAATATCCTACATTAAAATGATGGTGAAGAAGAAGATAGTGATGGAGAATAGCTAACTCTATGCAGCACATACTATGTTCCATTCATTTTGCTAGGTTATTTTCCATCCATAGGCTCATTTAACTTTCCCATAGTTCTATGAGACCTGTATTACTCTTTCCTGATTTACAGATGAGGAAATTGATGATTAAGGCAATTAAACAATTAGCCCAAGGACTCACAGCTAGAAGTGGGAAAGCTAGAATTCAAATCCAGGAAAATCAGACTCCAGAGCCTAAGTTTTTAAAACACTATGCTAATTAAAAAAAAAAAAATCTGTCTCAAAAATATATGAAGGAAATTCTACATTCTTAAAGCATCTAAATAATGGTGATGATGATTGTTGTTAACAAGATTAAATACACGGACAGGGCATTTCAATTTGCAAAGGAGGATGAAATCTTGGCTTGGGATACGGGCATAACATTCCAGTTATAGGTCTATCTATGGAAAATTGCCTGTCCTCAGAGGAAGGAGTTGAAACAGATTCTAAGGAAGATATTGAGATACTTTGGAGAATTTGCATAATCAAATTTATTGTTAGTTATCATTTACAGAAAAGTATGAGTGTGTGTATGAGGGGGAGGGGTTGGTGAAAGAAGACAGAGGGAAGGAAGAGGGAATAAAAAAGCTAGAAGACCAAGTTCTAGTTCTTTGCTTTGAAGAGTCCCCCCAACCCTCCTCCACTCCAGGTTCTTGTGTGCAGGAATTTTTTTCAAAGAAGTTGGCATAACAATAGAACATCAGGTCCTAAAAAAATAAAAAGAAAAAGAACAACCCACATGTGGAAAGTGAGTGCATGGCTCAGAGACAGTGAAATAAAAACAGACCTTTCCCCTTTCTAGAAGACCTCACCTTTTCCCTGCGGCAGCATTTCATTTGGCCCTTTTGAAAGATTCAGCCACATTTTGTAGCATTTCAAAATGCTACAAATCAGAGTGATATTCCTTAAACTTACATGGAATTAATTTTTTTTAATGAAAGCCTTAAAACAGAGGGGAAGGGTGATAAGAGCAAAATAGAATTCAACTCTTTAGCTAAGAAAGTTCTCCCAAATGAAATTTCAGATTTTATTTTTATCCTGAAAAGTCCTACTCTCCAAGACGCCCCTTTGTGAGCAAAAACTTTTCCTAAGACTTATCACTAAGGTTGGTTTACTCCTACTCATCAGCTCTTTTGTTACTGGAAAAAAACACAGCCTAGGTGAAGGGCGGGTCTCTGGAGTAAGACACGCCACCGATGTGTTCTCAGGCAGATGACTTCCCTTCCCTGACCCTCAGTGTCCACACCTACCAAATCAGGTAATAATATTTACTTCTCATGATGAGGAGTTGAATGAGGAAGCATATATAAAGGTTCAGCTCAGTGTTTTCTCCCGTTCTTTCTTCTATTGTAAAATGACTGAATATTGGTTCGCTGTCGTTTCTCTAAGATTTTTTCCAACTTTATAGTTCTATGGTAGTTGATTCACATTGTCAGAAATGTATTTTATACTCAATTGGCTTTCCTGGTTGAGTTTATGTAAAATTGTCATGGGTAATGAGAGAACGGAGCAAATAGGAAAGATGGCAAGGGGGAAATATGGCGGTGTGGTCTCATGTGCGTAGCTGACTTCTGCTGCTTGTGGTCTGAATTAAGGAAAGCTGCATGGTCACCCTTGGCACAGAAACTTTTAAAGTCACTCTTTACCTTCTAGCTAAACAGATGTTTCTCAAGAATGCCAGTTGGAAAGGATGATGGAAAGCTGTGAGGGACACAGAAAAAAAGATACTGAGGGTTATAGAGAAAAAAAGGATCATTGCATTAAACTATTTGTTTAATCAGTGAGCACTTTATCGAATATACCATGTACATTACATTGTGCAATCTTTTCAATAACATAGGATAGAAACATTTAACCCCTTTTGCAGATGAGAAAACTGAGACCCCAAGATGTTAAGTTTAGTCAGCTAGTAAACACTTAGCCCAGGATTCCAACCCAGTGTGGGGGTCCAAATGCTGCCCATTTTACAAGCTGAATGCCAATGATATATGAACCAGGATGTATAATTTAAATCATTTTAAGCGAATATAGGGAATGTGTTCATTTCATAAGCAAGTCATGGGAAGGAGTAGGAAGAACTGGCTCTATTGGATATACACACTGTTGGGTTGCCCTATGCCTTCCTCCGGCCATCCTTCCAGGAGCACTCCCACCTTCCCCCTGCTCTCACTTCCACCTCTTGTCTATTTCTCAGGGAATGTTAATTTCTTCTCTTGCATAATCTTTTCCCAGGTCTGAATCCCTGGCCACAAGCAGATTCAGTGTTGTATCTTACAACCACATGTCAAGGGAAATAGAAGTCTCCTCTGCCTTCTTGAACACAAACTATTTAGGAAAGAACCCTTATTGTTTTGGCTCAGTTCCACATCCATGTCTGAAACAATAGGAGTGGAGATGGTTACAATGACTAGGTCACGTACCTACACACGTGGCCAGGGGTCTGCAGCTTGGGAATTGGAAACTCCTTGCAGAATCACGACCTTGGAGGAGAAGCAGCTACCTAAAAAAGGAAAGGAATTGTTTGGGCCAGATAAAACAACAAATGACCACTCTCTAGGTAAGGAAACACCTCAGACTTTGGAGGTGGGTAGAAGTAAGTTTTAACTCCATCCTGCTGCTTCCTGAATGTATGACATTGAACATTAGTTATAGTGGTAAGTGAGATACAAAGAAACAAATCCAAGAACTGTCAGTGCTAAATGACTAATTGCTAGATGAAAGAATGATAAAGTGCTAAGTAAATGCAGGTCCTCATCTCAATATAACCTTGATCAGTAAAGTAAAATTTTCCTTATCAGGGTTTATGATTTTAGAACTACCCTCCCTCCAACCGCGCACTGTGGCCATTTTCCCCAGACACTGTGTTCAAATAGATTGTAAGCTCCTAGAAAGCAAGAATGGTATTTTCTGCATCTTTTGTGTTCTCAGAACACCTGGCAAAGGGCTAGGCATAGCCCTGTGTTAATAGCACTTTTTAAAGAAGTACTTTTTAACTTAGGTCATTGAAAAGATTTACAGACTTACCACATTAGGAGTCCATACTCAACTTGAGCACTGCTTGTGCTCCAGATGTTCTAGGTCCTGGGTGAAAAAGCATTTCTGAGAATAGGCAGTCAGAGTGTTAATACTCACTTTTATCTAAAATGTGCAAATGAGTGACATTTTATCAATTTTTCTGGCCTAAAGTTGCAAGGTTATGTTAAATCGTTTTCATATTCGATAATAGTGTTGCCTTGAAAATGAGGAATATTATGGATGTTAAGCCCTTGCAACGTGCTCTGCATTATGAATTCCCAATATTTAATTCTGTTCTCATGATCATTTTTCATACATTTCCATGTATTAATTATGTTCACACTGATGTTCTGAAATCACCTTAGCCAAGCTCATTATATACTTTGATGGAAAAGCACTTAAATCTAAATGACAATTTACATTTACCTTTCTAAAATAGATTTGTAATGATGTTAAAGACTTTCCCCTAAATAGGCGCTGATTTTGAAATTCTAATTGAATTTTATATTTTGTCCCACGAAAAATAAGCACAGCATTATTTTGGCTGAAATTACTGGGTGTCTTGCCCAATTATTCATGGCTTTGAAACACGAGTTGCTATTTCTTGTCCTTTTGTCATGGGGTTGAAAACTTTCTTCCACAAATACCCTGACCTGTGGGTGAATACCGAAGAGACAAAGGCAATCTGAGGATACCTAAGGCTCATCTGTATTGTGTGTGGAGAAAGTTCAAGTGCTGAAGGTGCTCGAACATTAATTTGGATGTCAACATTTATTTTGTATGGTAATGGAAGGCATGAATCTGCTAACTTGCGTTGCTGATCATGCTCCAATTGGCCTGAGTCCCTTTTCTTCTGATTACTTTTCAGTAAAGCCTTTGGAGAGCATTCTGTTATTCTAGAATACAGTCTAAATTGCTAAAGGTTGCCCGGAAGGATTTTAGCCTCCCCCTAACTCCAGGGCCTCATCATGCCAGTCACTCTCGCCACGCCCAGCCACGCCCCAGCCACGCCCCAGCCACGCCCCAGCCACGCTCCAGCCACGCCCTCCTCCAGTTGCTCTGATGAATGCACCATGCTTCATAAAATGTGTTCCTGTATCTATTTCTCCTCCCTTCAGTGTTCTCCCCTGCTCTCCTTTACCTAACTCTCACCAGCTCATAAGTTCGTGCTTAAATAGTATTTCCTCCGGACCTCCCAGACCATATGAGAATTTTCAAAGAGCCAGTGCTTTAGGTTTAAATTTCTAAACTTAACCATTGTTTCCTTAGTAATGGACAGTTTTGTCTTAAGAGTAGCGGGAACCGAGAAGAAAGAGCAGAAGAGCATGGGAATGTGGATTCCTTAAATGCTTTTTGTGTCCTTTTCCCAGTTCTAGTTTCCCAGAGAACAAAGTCAAGGAAATAGGAACTGAAAAGGCAAAAGCTCGAAGGATGGATCCTGCCACAGATAAGCCAACAAATCCAACAGCTTTCTTGGGCTATTCTGTGAGTGAGATGAACAAGGTGCTCAGAAACGCACAGCGGGGAAGTGGTCCATGAAAGGGCTCCATCCGGGCAAATGATCAGTCCCGCCTGTCTGTGGGGTCTCCCCAGGCAGCTCTGAGCAC
The DNA here is from genome assembly GCF_964656455.1 of Halichoerus grypus. Classification (NCBI taxonomy): domain Eukaryota; kingdom Metazoa; phylum Chordata; class Mammalia; order Carnivora; family Phocidae; genus Halichoerus; species Halichoerus grypus. The sequence continues at coordinate 142,113,699 of NC_135712.1, forward strand.
TGGGCTCCTTACTGTCAGCAATGATGCCTCTAGGGACACTCTCAGTCCTACTTCCACTTAACATTTTTAGCCAATGTCCTTGTCTGTCTTTAAATAGTTTACAGAAGTTAAGAGTGTATGCATGTGTGTGTATATTCTGATGACTACAAACATATTTCGACTTTATAATTTTCATATACAGTATTCCATATTCACAAATGACATTTTCCTGCTGCTTCTGAAACATAACTGGTGATATCCCCAGAGCGCTGTGAGTAGATAAGAGAGGAGAGGAGACCTCTGCTGTGTGGAAGACTGACCTCAAGCTACAATTTCCTGTCTAACATATATCCCATACTTTCCTTATTGGCAGGGCCCAGGCAATTAATTATTTTTTAAAATTATTTGATGTCTCCTCCCAATAGTCTCTATACTTTGTAAGGTTTGGTACTGTCTTTCTTGTTCATTGCTTGAAGAAAATTCAGTTCATTCATTGAATGTAGCAGATAGTTGGTAAATATTTACCAAATGAGCAAATGAGAGACTCAGGTGGGGAGAGGGGAAGGAGACAACAAAGCGAATTCTAATTTTGTGTTTCCATGCTAGCTCTGGGCCTCAACGTTATGTGCTCCTGAAAGGCCTCCTACTTTCTTCTCTTGCTCCTCATCCTCGAGTGTGAACTTTAATTCCCTTATAATGTATTTATTTAAATGCTCTATAACTGAAGGAAAAAGTCACTCATTTTTGTGACCGTGGAGGAACCACTTTAAATTGTTCCAAGTTTTCACATTTGGTTAAATCTTACTGAAACCTGTGGGGATACATGATCTTTTAGAATAAGTTCTAAAATCTTTGTTGTTGATGTTGTGTTCACATCCAGGCGAGAAAAGGTGAGTGTGAGCCATCATTATTCTATTTGCATATAGTGAAAGAGTCATTCCATATATATTTCAAATAACACAGTGGCCAGGTGCTTCTTTGAAATGCAGAGTAAAAAGTAAATAATGTCTTGGACTAGAAAAATTATTTGTAGTGATACATATGACTATGGAGATTCACTTATGAGACCCCAGACTGCACAACTGGGCTTCCTTTCGAGATGAGGAAAAGAAAAGCATGGATTGAGCAAACAGCAAATTACAGCAGACTTCTGATTAGCTGGAGACAAAGAATAATGTTATATCACTGGGCTCATTCTGAGTTAAGCTAGCCTGAAACTTCTATGGTCAGTTAAAAACATAAGAATGAGTTGCCAAGAAATATTCTAATAGAGGTCTAAAAATTAAGCAGAAGAGATGGGTGATCTGTGTGAGGGGCAGTGTTTGTTCTAGTTGACTGCTGCGTATCAGAAGAAGTGCTCCATGTGAGTGGACAAGGAAGGATCCAGACAGGGGCCAAGCAAGAACTGTGGGTCAGCTCCCACTCTCCCCCTTGGGCAGGCACCTTTGTGCAGGGCACAAACCATACAACCATAAGCTGCGGCCCTGCTTCCAGTTTTAGCAAGATATGAAATAAAGGGACAGAGTTTGATGGGAAAGATCCTTGTTGTATCTTGATACTTTCTTGACACATTTATTTTCTTTTAATTAGCATGAGAAGCACTTTAACAGAATGAACAAAGACTCGGGCTTTGACATGAGAGAGAACTACAGGATAAATCCTGAGTTTATCACCCACGAGTTCAGTGACCTTCTGTTCTCCTCTCTGAGCCTGGATCACTTCAACTACAATATTGAAAGGATAGTGTCTTCATTAGTAATTTGTTTAAGGACTAAATAAAATGAGGTCTGTATTGTGCCTAGAACACTCTTCGGTATATAGTAGGTGCTCCATAAATCATGTTGCTGCTCTATCATTTAGGGTTTTGTTTTTGTGTTTTGTTTTTTGTTTTTAGGGTAGGATTTCATCAGGAGCCTTATTTAAAGGAAGGATGCTTATCTTGATCTGAGTAAAACCACACAGATTGTCTTGTTCCATGAAACTATAACAATTGCTGGCAATATATCAACATGTCAAATTAATTAAATGAAAACATTTTCTTGAATATTTAACTATGAACAAATAAGAATGACAATTGAATGAATTGGAGCTCTTGGCTGATCTCTGACAATACCAAAAGATATAACAAATTGTCCTTATTCATGAAGCGACCTGAATACCAATGGATCATAAAAATACAAAATATGCTCATTCTAGGAAAGGATATAGACTATGACCATAGTCTATATATGAGATGTCTGCCTGACTTACACAACTGAGCCAGTATGATGACTGCTTTTATTTTAAAATGTATATCATAAAAATAAATAAATAAATATAAAAATGTATTTCATCATATCCTCATTTTTTCCCATGACTTGAAGAAATTTGTTTCTCACATACACACACACACACACACACACACACACACACACACTGCTTCTGTGAAGATAGCAGAGCAAGCAGAATGCAGAGGTGAGGGGGTGTGGGGCTGGTACTTTATATTTCAGTCCTAGCTTCGCAAGCAGTTATTTTGCACATGGATTTCAAAAAATAATTACACTAATCAAAACTCTATTTATTCTTGTGCATCAGTATTGATTTCACCTACACTCACCAAATTTATATTCTGCCTCTTTAATTGCCTGCCTCTTACTGCTTCTCACTTCCTTGGGCTAAGGGGCACCTATGGATCTGCATAACACAGATATGCTCAGCTCAGCTGCGCCTTCTCCTCTGAAATAAGATGTCTCTGAAACTCAGATACAAAGAAGCAGGAATTAGGTTCATTTTTTTTCCTACCTTTGTTTCTCATCAGACCACCTCCTGACATTCTTTGGTTTACCTTAGTGTTTTATTTACATTTGCTGGATAAGCAAGCGATGACTGCATTCTATTTAGTGCTCTGAAAATGGATAAACTACCTCATTCTTGGCATGACATTTTAGACTACAAAAATTCAGGGGCAACTCAGATCTTTAGCAGCAACTTAAAAAGCTAATATTAAGATGGTATGAGATATCCACGTAGAGTGTCTCATTCAAAGAGAGAAAGAGAAAAAGTAAATAATGAATGTAATAAAGGTTAACATTTGCAGGAGCCTGAGTAGAAAGTAAACAGTAATTCTTGCACTGTTATTGAAATGTTGTTGTTAGTCTGAAATTATTACAAAATTTAAAAAGGTTTAAAAGACAATGCCAGATAAAGATTTGAAATAATGATGACCCGTGACCATGTCAGGTGGGGACTACGTGGTGTGATTTTGCAGAATGGGCGTAATTAATGAGACCCACAGGTAAAGCACACAGTATGAGCCCATTAGATAACATCCTGCACCAAAGCTCAGTCATCTTTAAGACATATTCATCTCAGCTTAGTAAATCCTGGTAAAGATCTTCATCATTTCAAAAATTCAACACACACACACACAAAAAATCCAACACTAGTCTTCCAAGTCACCGCCAGCAAAATAAAATAAGATAAAACACAAAATAAAATAAAATGTGAAGGCTTTCAAATAAAGTTTGCTTCGAACACAATTCCAGCCAGTATTAAATATCATTACTTCTCAGTACCAAAGAAGAGACCAAAGAAAAGCAACCCAATTTGCAAGTCATACCGTGGCAACCTCATCCATATCATACTTGTGATCAAAGTTTTTTGTGTTTTTGTTTGTTTGTTTGTTTCTAGGTACTGGGCCTTTTAATTATCTCAATGGTCTCTAGGAAACCCGCCAGGCATCTAGCACCCACAGCACTGCCATCCATTCACCTCTCTCCCTGCAGAACAAAGCCATCTACACGGAAAACATGGCATTGCACAATAAAGTGCTGGGGAAGTGGGTGTGCCCTCTGCAGAGTCTCTTAATCCTTCATTCACTTCAACATCATGGCATTTTATGGCTTCCCTCATGAGACAACTCCAATTATTTTCACAGTTTATCTAGGTTTCTGGAAAAACATGTTTGAAAGTTGCCTCCCTACCCCATCTCCCCTGACAGTAGGCTTACTAAGGAATGCCTATTGCCTTTACATTTTTATTTCTGAGGAAAAAGTGCTCACTAGACATTTGTTTTCCATGTGGTTCCCTGTGAGAGACACACACAAACAGGAAGGCTATAAAATAGAAGAGGATAAATTGGGACAACAAAATAAACATGTACTTCAGTTCTGAAGTCCTGACCTATTTTTAAAAGTTAAGGAAAGAACAAGATCTGTTCCTCCTCCTAAGAAATTCCATGGGCATTCTCTCAGTCCTGTGGTAATGTAGAGCATAAAGTAGCTCTCCCTATTCCTGGAAGGGAAGTTCAGCTTTTTAAATTTCCGAAAGAAATGACTGTCATCATTCTTTATCTCTCAGCAGCTATTTCTTTTTGGTAGCTCGGTGATGGCAGCTATCAGAGCTTGGACTCAAGCACTAGGGTAAGCACTAAATTTCCAAGATTCCTTAATTTTCAGAGTTTTCAATTTAGAATGTTTTGGAGAAAAAAAAACAACAAGGAGTTTGAAAGGTCAAATGTCCATTGCCTGATTATATAGAATGGCGTCTTTTTGGGAACAGAAACTGGGAATCATTTGGACTATGATTTTATTATCCTGATGGGAATGCAACAAAATTTATTCCAAAGAACACGTTGAAACAGAAATCTGTCAATTGTAGCCAATTCCAGATTACTCATAAACACTGGGGACAGAGGACAGAGCCAGTGAGATTCCAGGGTTACATGAATCCTCCTTTTGCTCCTTTCTTCTTGCTCCCCATGTTCCTTCGTGCCACAGGATCTTGGAACATGCTGTTTCCTACTGCACACAATAAGGCTGTATCCAACTTTGCTTTTCCTTATTTCTATTCCCGTACCTATATTTAAGTCTTATTGATAATCCAAAGGATTGAATCAGCAGAAGGAACATTTACTAATTCAACAACTATTTGTGTTGTCAGCAATGGGCAGTACTTTCTTGGCATTTGTATAGGAATGAAATAAAGTAAAGGCTTTGCAGTCAGCAAAGGAGACAACCATGAACTGTATTCTAGCAGGGTCAGCACTCTGGCAGAGGCATGAATGGAATGGAAAGTGACATAACATGGGGATTAGAACTGGTGTTCTGGAGTGACACTGCCTGAGTTTAGTGCTACTCTGTCACTTCCTAGCTGTGTGACCTTGGACAAGTTATCTACCCTCTCTGGGCCTCAGTGTCCTCATCTGAAAAATGCAGTTGATGATAATATCGTATCTACCTCAAAAGGTTGCTTTAGTGATGAAATGAAGTAATGTATCTGTAGTGCTTAGAAGAGCACCTGCATGTAATAGGGTTTGTTCTTGTGACCAATGCTATAGGAGTTCAGAGGAGTACATGACTAAATCTACACAGAGACTTTTCAGGAGACCTAGCATTAGAACTGCATTTTAAAGAGCACATCAGCATAGAAAGCATGGACTTCTCTTTCAAACATTTTTGACAACACCAGAAGGCATTTCCAGATTGCAGAGCGCCAACTCATGATGGCTATGTAGGTTCTAAGTCTCAACCTAATACTCTTTGCCTCGAGTTCTTTTCCTTACTCTTTAAGGAAATCATTCTTTTCTATTTTGAACAAATGCCACAAAATCACCTCAGAATTCCCTCATGAATGATCCTAGTTTTGGAGAGAGTATATTTAACCACAATAACCAAACGTATTTCAGTGTGAGACATCTGGAACATGTGTCCTAAATTTCCCTGGACTGTAGCTGGGCTTCAAAGGAAAGAAAGGTGGTGATCTAACTCTGCTTGGGACATTCTGGAAGAGGCCACATGGTCAAACTAGTTGGAGACACTTGCTGAGAACGAAATGGATCTGGATGAACTTACTCACCATTAACTATTACTCCCTCTGTATACTCAAGTATCTCAGACCATCAACAAATAATTGTAAGTGACTTCTGGTCACATCCAACCAAAAGGTCGTACCTTGTATATCAAAAAGAAGACAAACTTCAAATTGGTGAGATCTTTTTTCCTGGACAGTGTCTGTGCCATAGGATACGTGAAAGATTAAAAGAAAACATACTGAAGGTTGGAGCTGCCTTAAGTTTCTGTAGAATGTAAACATGACAAAATAAACTGAAAACTCCAAATATTTAAAGCATTAAGTTTACATTGGGAGTTAAAGAAACTGAAACTATATGTATGCTTTATTTGGCATAAAAAGCAGCCTTGATAGGGGGAGGATGGCATAAAGTGATCAGGCTTGGGATGATAGAATAAATGGGAACCCAATGTATTTCCCTATAGAAATATTCAAAATCGAAGCAATACCATGCACTTTTTATATTCCCATAAACTGATAGCCTTTGAAATTATTTCTGTATATTTATGAACTCTCCCAAATGTCACTTAAAATGTTTAAAAAGAAAAATTAAAATGTGTCCCTGGGAATGGCAGCATAAAAGTGCATTAATTGTTTTATGATTTAAAAAAAAAAGGAATTTGACTTAGTGTCAAGTGAATGAAGACCTTTGACAAGATAGAAAGTGGTCAACCCAGGGATCCATTTATTTTTCTTTCACTCAAGAAGCACACTTATTCAGGGCCCACTATATGGCCCTGAATGTAAGGTAGATTTTTTAAAAAGATTTTATTTATCTTAGAGAGAGAGAGAGAGAGCACATGTGAGCACAAATGGGGAGAAGCAGAGGGGGAGGGGCAGGGGGAGGGGCAGAAAGGGAGGGACAGAGGGGGAGGGGAAGAATCTCAAGCAGACCTCCCACTGAGCACGAAGCAGGACACGGGGTTCGATCTCATGATCCTGAGATCATGACCTGAGCTGAAACCAAGTCAGATGCTTAACCGACTGAGCCGCCCAGGCACTGGGTAGGGAAGATTTGTTTTAGTCCTCAGGGAATGTGCCAGGAGGCAGATGACTAATAAGTGGATGTGACCCAGCTTAGGAAATGCCAAGATGGAGGCACTTATCAGGTGCTATGGGGACCTCAGAGGGATCTAACTCAACTCAGGTGAGGAAGAAAGGTGGTGTGGAAAAGAGTCCCAGAGAAGGCAATTCTGAGCCCTACTCAGCTTGCAGGATGAAGCAGCATCAGCAGAGGGGGGTCTTGGGAAAGGTCTCCGGGAATGAGGAAAAGCAAAAGAGCAAAATCCCAGAGCAGTGATTCCAGGATACATTCTGGAAAGAAAAATTATTTCTACTGAGAGTACAGTATGGAAATGCAATATTAAATGCAGGGCTTGGCCAGGAGGTGGAATTCTAGACCTAGCCTGGGGCCAGGTCTTTAAACATGTTAAGGAATGCAGATTTCATCCTTCAGGGCAATAGGGGATGTGGAAGAACCAGGGAAATGACGGAAGGAAATCAGAAAGATCCCTCTGGCCATAGTGAGAAAAGAATTGGAGAATAGGACATGGAGATGAAAAACAGAAAGACTTCCTTTTTTTTTTTTACTTTAATTAAAAAAGACTTTTTTTTTTTTACTTCGAAATAATTATATATTCACAATAAGCGGCAAAAATACTAGAGAGATCCCATGTATCCTTAACCCAGCTTCTCCTAACAGTAACAACTTACTGAACTATAATACAGTATCAAAACCAGGAAAATGACATTGCACAATACTATTAACTAGACTACAGACCTTACTCAAATTTTATCAACTTTTGCATATCTATAGTTTTATGAAATTTTATCACATATATAGATTCATATAATGGCCACCACAATTAAGACCGAATTCAAGTGAGTTTTGATAAGGACTTGAGCAAAGAAAAAGGGAGAAAAGATGAGAGATTCAAAAAATAGTTAGAACATAAACTCTAAGAGTTAAGAGCGTGGATTCTGGAGCCAGACTGCCTGAAGGCGGCATCCCAGATCTAGCACTTTCTAGCTTTGTGACTTGGGATGCTGTGTTTTAGTTCTCTTGTCGGCAAAACGAAGATAATCATAGTAGTTTCTAGAAATGTAATGAGAAGTAAATAAGCTAATGTTTGTAACAAGCGTAGAACCCTAGTTGGCATATGGTAAATGCTATGAATGTGTTATCCATTACTGTTAAGTGGAATCTAGAGATGAATGGGATGTGGAGGTGAAGAAAAAGTCAAGAAAAAAAATAAAAACACAGAACTTAGGTTTCCTGGTAAATGGCACCAGTATCCACAGAGATAAAAGAATAGGTTTGGGAAGGGTGGAGTGAGTAAAATTTGAGGTGAGTTCAGTATTCATAATGGAGTTGAGGTTTAGTAATGTTTGTGTCAAATTTTTATCCCCTACGAAGTGTAGCATGAAGATCATCTAGAAAGAAATATGCCTTTCATTCTGTAAGAGGTACTTTTTCTCTAGTCCACAAGGTTTATTCAGAGTATACCATTAGCATGATCGCATGCAGGAGACTACACAGAATACAGAATGTGATTTGCGGAACCCCTAACAGGTGTGACTCAGGGAAATTTGGTCGCCTTCCTTTACCCTTTAGCTTCCACATTATCGGCTGATATTCTCAGGAATCTTGATGTCATTCTTTATCTTCTCAGGTGATTCACACTCTAAGAAGTGAATGTCTTATAGCTCTCTTTCTGCAGATTTAGCTCCAGTTAATTTGGTCTTGGAATGGACCACTGGAAGACTGGACACAAAGTAGAATTCATCCCACAGATGGCCTCTCTTTGATGTGCACACTGTGGAGGTCTGCTGTTTCTTCATTGTTCTAGCCTATGGTGGGAAATGGCCCATCAAAATGTAATATCGCATTGCCCTGCAGTGATTGGTCCAGGGAGTGAGCACGGGGCCAAGCTCTGGAAATCCAGTTTTACCTTCTGGGAATTTGAATCACAAAGAAATAAAAAGGAGATGGATCAGCATCCCCTTCTGGAAGAACTCTAGAGAGAAGAATAGCCCCCTTCTTGGCCATTCAGTCTTTTCTTTGTATCTGTGAGCCACCTTAGCCCCCTTTTACTACATCCTTTTTCTCCGTTAGTTAGCATTCTTTTTTGTTGCTTGCAACCACAGAACCTTAATTTTTAAATTTTAAAAAAAATTTTTATTTATTTATTAGAGAGAGAGAGTGAGAGAGCATGAGCGGAGTGAAGGGCAGAGGGAGAAGCAGACTCCCCACTGAGCAGAGAGCCCGACACAGGGCTCCATCCCAGGACTCCGGGATGATGACCTGAGCTGAAGGCAGATGCTTAACCGATTGAGCCATGCAGGTGCCCCAAACGTTAATTTTTTAAATTACTATTGGCAAAGCTGTACTGTTGTTTGGGGAATTGAGTGGTACAAACCTGGAAATACTAATGTGACACTATGCATCAGTATTACAAACATATATGTATATATATATTTAAAATATTTAAATTTAAATATTTTATATAATATTTAATATTATATAAATATAACATAAATATATTTAATATGTATTATAATTATATTATAATATATAAAGTATAGATTATAATATTATATATTATAATATATTAAGTATATATTATAATATATAATAATACATGAATATATAAATATTTAAATAATACATTTAAAAGTATATTTTATATATATTTATGTATAAATATATATATATATATATTTATTTGACTCAGCGGTGTTGCTTCTAGCAATTTGTACCAGAAAAAAATGTTCAGACCAGTTCAGAGAAATATATGCAGAGGATTCTCATCAAAATAAAAACTGGAAACTAAATGTCCAAGAAATTGATCATTTGCTGAAAAAAAATAGGGTACAGCAATGTACTAGAATATTATACAACCATTAAAAATGATGATGATATATGTATATTTACTAACTGGAAATGAATCCCATAAAATATTCAGTAGAAAAAACAAGTATAAAATATATAGTATTGATCCAATTTTCATAATGCAGCATGATTATATAAATGTGAGTAGGGGTGCAAACGTGTATGTGGGTGTATGTGTAGCTGGAGAAAGAAGTTTGAAAGGATATGTGTCACATTCCAAAAAATGGAGATTATTTCTGGATGATGGGACCATGCCTCCTTTTTATTTTCATCTTTATTTTATATTGTCTATATAACCTCCCATACATGTTATTTATAATCAGATTTTTTTTTGAAACATGAAGTATCTCCTCTTATGCAGAAGTCAATATGTATTTTCTTCTGCTGCATGGGCACACTTTGCCCAGAGTTGTTTTATAGATAGGGAGAGACATTTTAATATATAAGAGGTTGAACCCAAGGCCTTAAATGTGTCATAATTAGAGAAATAGCATGTGTATTAGGTTTCTATCATTGCTGTAATAAGTAACCACAAACCTAGTGGCTTAAAACAACAGAAATTTATTCTCTCATAGTTTCAGAAGTCCAGTCACTGTCCCTGGGCTGAATTCAAGGTGTCCACAGAGCTGCACTCCTTCCTAAAGTTCTAGAGGGGGATTCGTTTCTTGCCTCTTCTAGGTTCTGGTGGCCGCCAGCATTCCTTGGCTTGTGGCCACCTTCCTGCTTTCAAGGTCACATCACCTACTCCTCTTCTGTCTATAGTAAAAATCTTCCCTCCCTCTCTCTCAATCATATGGATATTTGTGATTACATTTAGAGTCCACCAAGATAATCTGGGATACTCTCCCCATCTCAAGATCATTAACTTAATCCCAGCTGCAAAGACCCTTTTTCAATATAAAGTAACATTTACAGGTATCAAAGATTAGAACTGGGATGCCTGGGTGGCTCAGTCAGTTAAACCTCTGCCTTCGGCTCAGGTCATGATCCCAGTGTCCTGGGATCAAGCCCCACGTCAGGCTGCCTGCTCAGTGGGGAGTTCTCCCTCTGTCTGCCACTCCCCCTGCTTGTGCATTCTCTCTCTCTGACAAATAAATAAATAAAATCTTAAAAAAAAAAAAAAAGATTAGAACCTGATATCTCAGGGACACATTTTTTATCCTACCACAATATGTTATCCTAAAAATAAGAATCCCACCCTGAATTTGACAAGATTACTGATTACTATTAACCAAAATGAGATGCTGTTGCCACCACCATGCTGATATGCATATGGCCTATGAGCTAGCCTAAATGTTTAATGCAAGAGGACAGATCTGATACCTGATTTATAAACCTGGTGCTTCTCATGTCCAAGAGAAGCTTCAGCCTCTTCCTTTTTCTGAGGTCCCTAGTATATTAAAAAATTAAGAAATCCCAAAGAGTGGTGCTTGGATGGCTCAATTGGTTAAGTGGCCGCCTTTGGCTCAGGTCATGATCCCAGGGTCCTGGGATCCTGTCCCACATTGGGCTCCCTGCTCCGAAGGGAGTCTACTCTCCCTCTGCCCTTCCTCCCTCTCATTCTCTCAATCTTTCTCTCTCTCTCTCTCTCATAAATAAATAAAATCTTTAAAAAAAAGAAAGAAAGAAAGGAAATCCTGGAGCACCTGGGTAGCTCAGTTAATTAAATGTCTGACTCCTAGTTTCAGCTCAGGTCATGATCTCAGGGTCATGAGATCAAGTCCCACACTGGGCTCCGCACTCAGTAGGCAATCTGCTTGGGGTTCTTTCTCCCTCTCCCTCTGCCCCTACCCCTGGTCTCTCTCTCAAATAAATAAATAAATCTTAAAAAAAAAAAAAAAGAAATCCCAAACAGCATTAGAAAACTTGGTATATAGTACACATACTCCATGATCCTCCTAAGAAGTTCTGCTAGGAACTCTATACTTTTGGAATTGACCATCCAGCTTTCAAACCATCATCTTACTCACAACCCTGTGCAGTGAGTGTTTTTTTTTGCCAGTTAATGTCATCCATAGCCAAGGCTGTCATGCTGCCATATCAGACCATAACTAACCTGGCCATTGTGCATCTCTGAGATGCCACAGCTGTCTGGAATCTGGGAGATGAAACCATAAACAGGTGAAATTGTGTCCAAGGAATTCTAAATATAGAGCTGAATGAGTACAACAGGAAGCTGAGGGTAAGCAAGACCTAGGACAGATGAAGGGACAGAGTATGTACGAGGTCTAGGTTGTCACAGAAACGAAGTTCAAATCAACAGAAAGAACCTAGACATTTGAGCAGAGCTGTCAGCTCAGGATGTGAGGATAAGAGGCAGAACCTGGAGAAAGTCCCCGGAGCTGGAATATTGAGCACTATTTACCTTGTATCCATCACTCAGTGGCTCAGTGCTTTATGCTCATTCTTTCATGCAACCTTAAACACCCTTGCAAGATAGATATGGCGATCTTCATATTACAGATGATAAAATTGAGGCTGAGAGAGGTAAAGTAAACTTTTCAAAGTCATCTTGGGACAGAGACTAACCCATGAGTGGAGAGGGAGATATTCGGGAGTGCCAAGTTGGCTCCAGTAATTGGAATACTCTTAACTCCTTTCCTTAGGCCTCCCTAAATTTATGTTCAAATTACTACCCAGTCATGCAAAATGGGTGATAATTGGCCATCGCATGGTTGGGAGAAAAGCAAATAAATGACAAATTAGCTAATTTTGTAGCTGAGAATAGAAACAGGCTCTAATTGTGAGCTGTCTAGGTTGGCTCTTTGTCTCCATAGGCCACAAACTATATTTTCCAACTCTTAACCCAAAGGAATCCTATGCACCACTGCCCTGTGGTTTCCCTGCCAATAAAGCTGTAGATACTCCTAGACTGTGTCCCCTTCTCTGAATATTTCTGTTTGATCTCCCCAAGGCTCTACCCTCTTTGGTTTTTCACAAGTGTCTGACCTGAAATGGTTCTCTCAGCCATGCCAGCCTCAACCTCCCAGGTAAGATTCTACCCTCTCCTCTTAGGCCTCAGGACCCCATGTTCAGCTCTGTCCTTTTGTAATCACCCAAACCAGCAACCTAGTCTTTTTTCGGGAAGGGAAGTCTATCAAGAACTATCATGGTAGAAAATAGCCCCCACCTCGTTTCCAAAGCAACAGAAATCTTAGTACTCGCTGGGCTGTCTCCATCAGTGCCACAGGAACTAATTTCTACAACCCTGTTGATGGACAGCAAAAGCAAAGGGGATTTTAAAAGGTCACGTCTAAATTTAAATGGGCTGAAAGCAAGAATGATTCCAAAACCCAGACCAATAGCACAGGACACGTAAGAAATGGCAGGTGGGTCTCGAGGCAGCACCTAGGACATGGACAGAAGTCTTTGTGTGAGATGTTTGAGAACAAGCGTGTGCGTAGGGATGGGGGTAGTTAAGGTCACTGTGCTGATTTGGACAATGAGAAATCTAGGGTCAAGACTAATGCAAACTTCTTGAGTGACTTCATTCCGAGGTCTGCGGTCTGAGTCACCAAGTAGCCTTTCTGCATGCCTCCCTACTGTTCATCTTTTCTTGGAGGTGAATGTAATAAGGTTACAGAAATTCTTTACAGAAGCAGAATTGCTACTCCAGGCAAGTGCATGATGAAGTAACACTTCCAGGAGGTGTATATTGCAGGCTTTTTGCCAATCCCTGAAGTATTTTAGCTATAGAACATTCACTGGGGCCACAAGAATATGTCTGGCTAAGGCCCATTAAAATAGTAAACAAAACAAAACAAAACAAAACAAAAAAACAACTTAGAATACCTGAGCCTCTGAAGAATGTATTCAACAGACAGAACAGTCTATTGGAAGGAGAGTAGACCCATTCAAAGCCACCTTTGGTAAATCCTTTTGCAGTGTCCTTGTTTCTAATCCAGCCAATGGACTGCATCACGTCTTGTTTTTTATGTTTGTTGGCTTATAAAAAGCACGCCGGCTCACTGACTGCATGTCTAGTGGATATAATTTTGACCAGCCTGTCTTCTTTCTTCCTGAACACAAATCTGAAGGTTGACTTTTTGCCTTTCAAGTCCAGACATTTTTTAAGATGCTGTCATGCCCCTTGAGACAGTCCAGAGGAAACAGGTCCCCTGGGAGGTGTGCCCGTCCTCCAGGTGGGGAGGCAGAGGGGTCTCCTTGGAGCATTTGTCCTCTTTGATCAGCTGAGCACTTCTCTGTGGTCAGGAAGAGAGGGTAGAAGTCTGCAACCATGGGGACCCCCCACTCACTCAGAGTGGGAAAGGGAAATGGTTTTCTCACCGAGATTTGGCTGAGAAGTCTCACTCCAAGTCAGGTCGACGGCTGCCATTTTTTTATCCTCTAAATGCTTCTTCAAAGAAGACAAAAAAAGGTCTTATGTTTCTGCTTGCAATTTCAAATTTAAAAGAACACCTGGCCCTTCTGCCGAGGTTGATTCAGACATCTGGTACAGCCATCAAGAAGCTGGGCCAGGGGCTGGCGGGACTGCAGTGCTTGCTTCCTTCTCGGCTTACTCCACACTTTGCTGCGGTTATCAGAGTATTCCTACGAGTGAAGAACAGTCTGCACTTTCTTCACCCTGCTCAAGTGCTCACTGGGCTTTCTACAAATGGCAAATAAAGGAGCGAGTACTTTAAAAAGTATTCTGTGTTCTTAAATGTCTTAGGAGAAAGCCTCGAATCTGGTAACATCGTGATGGCAGCGCGGCTCACCTGGGGCGGCCACCCCTCTGTCTCATAGTCACCCGCGTGATTTGGGAAAGACACTGTCATCCATGGGTGTTGTCACTGAAATCTAAGCCCTGAGCATTGAATGGAATTCTGTCTGGAAAGTGTTTCTTGATTCCTTTCACTTCCTGTTTTTCTAAGGTCAGAAACAACCAGTAATTAAAAGGAAAAAAAAAAAAAAAAGGGTTTCAGTTTCTACTTAAGATGGAAATGATGGCTTCCTCAAATTCCTGCCTCAGAGAGTATACTGTGAGATCAGCAGCCTGATGCGTGTCAGTTTTTCCGGGAGGTTTTAAGAGTGGAATAAACTCTCTAGGACAATACCCAGGTTCCTGCATTTTGAGAAAAAAAGATTTTATTATAGAGATTGTCGTACCAAGTTGAATTTTTTTTAAGATTTTTATTTATTTATTCATAAGAGACAGGGAGAGAGGGAGGCAGAGGGAGAAGCAGACTCCCCGTGGAGCAGGGAGTGCAATGCAGGACTCGGTCTCAGGACCCTGGGATCATGACCAGAGCCGAAGGCAGACGCTTAATCGACTGAGCCACCCAGGCGCCCCATACCAAGTTGAATTATTATCTGTATTTCCATCTCGGTCCTCCTGAGGGATGAAGAGACCCCAGAGGGCAGGACTGTTGGTTACTTGACTCATAGATCAGGAAATTACCCAGAGCTCAGGCTACAGCAGATGGCTACTAAAGTTGTTAAATGAAAATGGTGGGGAGTTGAAGAAAATATCTCTGGAAATGTTTTAAATGTACATGTTCTCTGGTAAGAGGCAATTGGAATGACTTAAATCAGGAGTCATCCAACTACAATCTGAGAATCAAATCCAGTAGTTGCCCTTATTTTCAATAAAGTTTTATTGGGTGCCTGGGTGGCTCGGTTGGTTGGGCGGTTGCTTTTGGCTTGGGTCATGATCCCAGGGTGTTAGGATCGGGCCCCACATGGGGCTTCCTGCTCAATGGGGAGTCTGCTTCTCCCTCTCCCTCTGCCCCTCCCCCTGCTTGTGCTCTCTTGCTCTCTCAAATAAAATCTGAAAAAAATATTTTAAAAAAATAAAGTTTTATTGACACACAGCCGTGTTCATTTGTTTACATAATGTCTATGGCTACTTTCACACAACAACAGCGATTGAGTGGTTGTGACAGAGACTGTATGGGCCACAAAGCCAAAAATATTTAACATCTGGCCCTTGATTTAAAAAAAAAAGTTGCTAACCCCTGACTTAAGTGAAAAAACAAATGTAGCACACAAGTAAGTAAGCAACAAGTAGTTACTGAATCCTTGTCATGTGCTTAATATTATTGCAGGATTTGCAATAGACACCGCAAGATGAATCTTACTTCTCTGAATAACAGGTACTTTAACCATTTGAAGGCACTGACTTTAGGAGCTGAGTCAGTAAAGAAGAGAAGGCATCATCCATGTGTTGGAGTGAAATGGAACTTAACTCATTGAGATGGAACAGCTGGTAAATCAAAGAGGGTGTGAGCAAATGGGAAAGTGCAAATTACTTTGAAGGCAGCATTGACAACAGCAACCAAAAGAATGCAACCATCCTCCAATCTTTCCCATTGCTATTTCCTTGGAAGAATACCGGGGAAGGCATTGCATTCTGCATTCACTGTATAAAGTTCCATAGTATAAAGACTGGAACTATTTTCCTTGGATATTGAATGCACACATGATTTCAGAAGGGTGAAAAACCTGGTAACAGGTTGCAGATATTTGATCTCTACTGTATGTAGTTATTATCTTTTTAAATTTTACTGAAGACCTACTATGAATCAAAGGGTCATGCTAAGTGCTTTATACATGTTATTTGATTTAATTATAGTTTGTGTGGGAAGCCTTATTATTTCTATTGGATAGTGTCAATATCTTCATAGAAACCTCCTAAGCCACACAGTGTATGAGTCAGGGTAGGCCAGACTATGCTTCAGTAACAAACAGTGCCCACACCTCAATGGCTTAACATGACATTTATTTATTTCCCGTTTGTGTTACATGTTTACTGCAGGTCAGCAGGGGTCACTGCCTTCTGTAGTAACTCAAGGAACCAAGGTGGCAGAGGGTCCATTTTGACCACCATGCATTGGCAAAAGGGTATTACAGCATCGCCTACTATCTATAATATGCTTCGTCCAGAAGTGACCCAAATCGTTTTCACTCACATTCCATTAGCAGGATTGAAACCCACTTCTATCTGACTCCAGTACCTGTTACCTTTCTACCGGCACTCAGAGTTATATAATATGTCCATATTAATATAATACTGTGCCTCCTAGACCTTTTTTACCCAAACTCTAAATTTACACAGGCATGTGCTGACATTTACTAGTTTAAGAAATATTTATCAATGCCTCCTGTGAGCCATACACTATCTTAGCTACTAGGAATACAGGATAAAACAAAATGGACATAGCAATCTTCTTATATTATACCAGGGAGAGAAAATAAACACATTAAACAGATGACTTAGTAAATAAAACAGTAAAACATGTGTGATGGTTGGTGATAAGTGCTACTTAGAAAGTAAGACCTGGCAAGAGGTAAACAATGCTGGAGGCTGGGAGCTGAGATGCTCCCCCACCCCACACAGCCCTTTAGCATTTATGCCTGAGCATGGCACATGCCCTGGGGATCCTGGAAATCAGCTGCTTGACGGAAACTAATATAAGAAGCAGATCTGTATTATTTCTGGCAGTCTGCAGTCCGATACACATCCTGAGGCCATGAGTGGTAGAGAAGTGGGGTGGGGGGTAGAGGTCTTGCCAGGACATCTAGTTTTCTGAGGCCTCTTTCAGATGGAGGTGAGGAGGCTGTGGGAGGGACGGTTGTAGACAATATTCAAAACTTGGACTCTTCTATGCCTCCTTAAATATAATATAATTGTGGCCAAGAAAATAAGGATCCATAAAGCAAGTCTTCATGTGATATGCCAAAGAGAGGAGGAGGGGTCAGTTTGGCATTAAAAAAAAAAAAAAAATCTGAGCATGCTCCTTAAGTGCGTGTGAACAGGGGTTAGATCTATGCCTGCTTTGGGCTTGGCTGGTAGAGGATTGCAATGTTTCTCTTCATTTGCAATGAGTGACATATTTATAATGAATTTTCCTAGACCAAATTTGGGTCCCTGTTTCCCTTTTCCTAAAATAACTCTTCTATTTGCTCTGTTCCACTACAGCGCCCTCTGGCCCATTCAGTAGGTCCCATTGATTGTTCATGAGGTGTTTTAAAACCAAATTATACTTCTTGTATTCAGCAATGCTTTTCTCTTTTCCCCTGCAATTTTTCCAACTTGCTATCAATCTTCATGTTAAGGTTTCCAGCAAAGTGTGTGGATAAAGAATATCCCCTTTATAAGTGGCTTTTTCTATTAACCTGGCTCATCCCACCTTGTCAAAACACTTAGCTGCGAGATAGTAACTCCTTCAAAGTCCTGGCTCAGATTTCAATTTACCAGTGACCTTGGGTGGATGAATCACTTTGCCATTGTGACAAAGAAGGCTCCTTGGGGAATACAGGATTATTCATTTTCTGCTCAGGTACAGAGACAGAATTTGGGGATTTCTTAATATTTGAACAGTGCCCCGTAGTTGGAAAGAATGATACAGACATCCTATTTGATTACCTTGATCAGTTAGAGATATGGAGGAAGCTCGTGTCCAGCACACCCTCAGAGTTCAGGATTGATTCCAAAGACCAGAGCACCACTGTAGTTTCTCAACTGCACCCTATTCTTAAGCCAGCATCCCCCCCCACCCTACCTCCCTCTCTCCCTACCCTCTCCAATCTACTCCACAATAAAAATCCGAGTCCTCTCTTATTGAATGTTTATGGTGTGCCAACCACTGTGCCATGTTGCATAAATAATCACAATTATTCACACCTCTAGGTTTCCATGGTTTTCATGACCTTTGCCACATGACTTTGCAGTTCCTCTCTTGGAGGTATAATGTCCTTCCTCCATTGATATTGGATTTGGTCATACGATTTGCTTTGATGGATAGAATATGGTGTAAGTAATGTGCCACTTCTAGGCTTCGGTCTCAAGAAGCCCTGAATATATTCCCTTTATCTCTGAAACCTCTGTCTCTGCTATGAGAACAAGCCTGAGCCAAGCACCTGGAAGAGGAGAGGTAGGTGGCCCAGTTACCTGAATCACTTTAATAGCCAGCCAACATCAGGTAAATCTCCCGGCTTGTGAATGAGGCCATCTAGACCAGCCAACTGCAAGCTGACTACAGATATGTGGGTGAACCAAGTGACATCAACCAAGCTTGGTACAAGCAGCATCGTCGAGCTCGCCCACAGTCTCAGGAGAAATAAGAACTAGTTTTTCTTTTAATCTATGAATGTCGGGATGTTTGTCATGCAGTAATAGCTAACTGGCAAGCATTTTATAAAGATTAGTTTATTTAATCCTAATAATGATCTTATACAGTAGAGCCTATTACTATTCCCATTTTATAGAAGAGGAAACTGAGACTCAGAAAACTTTAAGGTCACACAGCCATGAAGTAGCAGAGTTAAGATTGCAAACCCAAATGTCTAATAATTCAAAATCTGACATGTTTCACCATATACCCCTGTGGACGCCCCTCTCCTTGCTTGTTTTGTTCCTGCTCATTTTGGAAGGGAAGGGCTCAATTCTAAACAACAGAAGTTTGCTAAAACTCAGGCTTTTCAAGATGAAGAATTCCTTTTCCTTAGACTCAAAATGAAAGCTTCAGGTAACTGACTTTTCTTGGAGTCTCTGTTGTCTTGTCAAGTTTCTCTGAAGCAGGTACTGGTAAAGAAAAAGACACAAGGCATTTCTGAACATGTATGGAAACATTTTTTTATGGTAATAACTTGTTTATGCAAGTAACACCAGTGTGTATTCTAAAACTTCCCAATGTCCTTTCCTCATAAGTTAACATAATTGGTGAATCCTATCACTCAGTCAGAAATATGTTTGTTCCTGTGCTGAATAACTAATTAAACAGGTCAGCACATACATGATTATCAGGAACAGTTTTATGAAATGGGAGAAATGAAGCCTTGCTGGAAATTGCTTAAATTTCATGGAGGTTCTGGCATAAATCTTGGCACATTGCTTGGGACTAACTCCTCTGGTTCTCTATGAAGTTGCTCTCAATCCATGCATCTTTCCTAGAATAGAATAAAAAAATGATTACTCTTTATTCTTGTATGATACACATAAGAAATGCTTTCACTCTCTAGAAACATGAATTGGTTTTATTCTTTAGAAGATTTCAACAAATAACCTGTTCTCTCAAGCACTCATCTGTTGTTAATTTGCTTTTCTCATTTGCAAAGTTCAGTATGAAGACTTCCTTTATTGCAAGCAGTTTTTTGTTTTAAACTCCTTAGTTGCTATACCATCTTGTTTGAACATTTTGTAGAAGTGCAGACAAGAAGTTTCAACATTTCTAGTGTGTCATGGAGCTTTTCTATGGCTTAAAGAGAATGAGGAAAACAGCTACTATCTTTCTGCTCACAGCCAGTAAATCTGTTCTATTACACATTGCTATAATTACTTTCCAAACACACAGCTGAGAGTGCGAAAAGTTGAATACTTGTGATTCAGAATCATTCAGAGCCTTCGTGTTTGTTCCGTTGGCAATGACAATTGCATGACATTTTTCTGATTTTCCATTCTATAAAAAGTTGGGTAAGTTGACATTCTTCTTCTTTTTTTTTTGACATTCTTCTTTTGACTCATTCTCATAAAATGGGAACAATTCCTCAATAGGACTTCTTGACAGTCTTAGGGCCTAAGTATAATTAAATACGTGAAAATTAAATACAATTCTTTTTTAAAAAAAATACAATTATTAAAAGCTATCTTGTTTAATGTTGTGAATACTAATATGCCAGATAATCCTATAAAGATTAGAAGCATGATGTAATTTAGACCTTATTTTTCTGCCCCACATTATTACTTAACTTTAAAAATATATTTTAATTCAAAAAAATATAACATTCTTTCTAAGTTATTTAGCTAACATAGTCCCTTGTAGTGGTAGTATTTTTGTCAATCATTTTCCATTCATTTAATCATTTATAAGTTCTTAATAATATTTGGCATGTGACATTAAAATTTCCAAAATCATTATTAATTATTATAGCGTTTTATGCCTGAAATAATAAATATATGTAAATGACTGCTATGTCTTATCATATGTAAAGCACATGAGAAGATTTTTCACTTCAAGGTACATTTGAAATATGTACTTATATCTGAAAATGAATATTCATATATGAATAGTGAATTGGAATGCAATTCCTTGCTCATTTTCCTGTTCTAGTTATGCTGTTTAGGGATGATGGGAACCTTGTCATCACATGGGTCTACCACATGTTTAGGGATACCAGAAAAGGTATGAAATTGCACATGAATCTTCAGCCTGAATTTTTCAAAGGCCAATGCTGAGGTTGAAGCTAATGAGCACATTTTGGCTAAATATCTAGGTCGGAGCTAAATACTGATGTATCCCTAAATAGTTTCCATTGAGAGATGGATAAATTTTAAGCCATGAGAAGGTATATTTTCCCAGAACATTTTGGATTTCTATTTTGTATTTGGGTGCAGTTCAGAAAATATCAGAATCTTTTTCCACTCACTTCCGCCAAATTTAAAAGGCAGCAGTTAGCAAATACCTACCATGATTTGGTCTAGTAAATCACACCCTTTGCCTATGGGTAAAATGACTGACATTCAGAGAAAGAACAAAACGAATGACATGGAATGGAGCATGAAAAACACCGAGAAATGAGGTCATTAAGGACAGGATGAAACAGTTAAGCAAGGCCAAGACAGTTCCAGTCCTTCAGGTTCTAAAGTCTAGAGTTTGGGCAATCAGACATTTGCAGTCTAGGGCTACACTGGATCTTAAGACAGATGTTGTCTGTGCCAAAGGTTGGCAGATGGAAGTAGACCAGATTTGACCATAATTCTGCCTCCTTGGGCTTGAGTTCTTGCACAGTGATAGGTAAAAGGTACTATCTGGAACTAAACACTGTAGAAATACAAAAAGAGGTGTGTAGTATCGTTTTGAAGGGTTAGAAGGATTGATTGAGATACCACTTTACACCAGTTAGAATGGCAAAAATTGACAAGGCAAGAAACAACAAATGTTGGAGAGGTTGTGGAGAAAGGGGAACCCTCTTACACTGTTGGTTGGGGTGCAAGTTGGTACAGCCACTTTGGAAAACAGTGTGGAGGTGCCTCAAAAATTTAAAAATAGAGCTACCCTATGACCCAGCAATTGCACTCCTGGGTATTTACCCCAAAGACACAGATGTAGTGAAAAGAAGGGCCATATGCACCCCAATGTTCACAGCAGCAATGTCTGCAATAGCCAAACTGTGGAAAGAGCCGAGATGCCCTTCAACAGATGAATGGATAAAGAAGATGTGGTCCATATATGCAATGGAATATTACTCAACCATCAGAAAGGATGAATACCCAACTTTTACATCAACATGGATGGGACTGGAGGAGATTATGCTAAGTGAAATAAGTCAAGCAGAGAAAGTCAATTATCATACGGTTTCACTTATTTGTGGAACATAAAGAATAGCATGGAAGACATTAGGAGAAGGAAGGGAAAAATGAAGGAGGGGAATCGGAGGGAGAGATGAACCATGAGAGACCATGGACTCTGAGAAACAAACTGAGGGTTTTAGAGGGGAGGGGGTGGGGGGGATGGGTTAGCCTGCTGATGGGTATTAAGGAGGGCATGTACTGCATGGAGCACTGGGTGTTATATGAAAACAATGAATCGTGGATCACCACATCAAAAGCAAATGATGTATTGTATGGTGACTAATGTAATATAATAAAAAAAAAAGAGAGAGAAGAATTCTGAAGAAAGCATCTTTACTGTAGCCTGACTTGTTTGTCTGCAGGCAGGACCAATAACTAAGTCCTGATATGGACATAGATATAAAGAAAACCAACTGGCAGTTGAATATGCTCCTTTAAGCTTTAAAAATTAATATATTTTGTGAATATCTAGGAGTGCAAATGACAAATTCATATACCAACTCCAGAACTGAAGCCCATATTGATGTCACTCAAATTGTCACTGAAATAATATGTACCCTATATTATAAATCAAGATGATTAAGATAGGCAGCTTTGGGGTCACACAGAATCTCACATCTCTGACTTAATAGCTTTTTGATATTGCCTGAATTATTGAGATTCCTTTAATTTCGGTATTATCTTCTCTGAAATGAGAATAGTAATAGTTTCTGGATGGTTAAATGAGATAATGTATGAAGAGGAGGGCCACAGTTCAGTGCAATACAACCTGGAAGGTACATGGAATTTAGATTCTCTATTTCTATAACAAATACAATTTTTTTTTTTGCCATTCTTATTTCCACTGATGGCAGAAATAATGGCAAACTTTCCAATTACAAGTTTCTTCTCTTATAAGCAGTCTCATTTGGGGGTAAAATAAGGTTTGCATGTCTTTCTGAAAGAGCGCTTCCTCTCCCACCTTCTTCCAAAGATGGCATCTAGACAAGGAGAAAGTTCACATAGCCTCAGGGAGTCTTCTCTCCCCGTACTATGTTTCCCCATGGCTTCTACTGACCCACAGGTGAAGTGTAGCTTCTTGTGCCTGTTCTCTAGGCATTGGGCCCTGCCTTCCCTGCATCCACTTCAGAAGCGTTCCCAGATGCTGTAACTCATGGGAACTCATGGGCTGGCCTCTGGGCACAGTAAAGACGTGGTTTCCCCACATCACTGCCTTGGTGCCAGTTCAGCTCTTTCTTATGGTACAGACTGTCAGGGATTCAGCAGTCACCTCACTTCTCACCATGGCCATCCTCTCAGCCACTGCCCATCTTGTCCTTGGTTTACTTCTCAATGTATCTAGAGCCCACGAGAGGGAGCACTCTATTACTGAGACTCAGGCTTTATCTTTACTTCATAAGGATCTTTCCAAATCTCTTTTCTCCTCCCATCTGAACAGGTGCTATTTGCTTTTCCTCTCTGAGGGCTCTCCTTACATCATGTCTTCCTTGGAATTCTTTATTCTAAGGTTAACCCCCTTTTCTTCTCTTGGCATGAGAGTATTCATGACTGAGGTGTAAATTTGCAAAGGGGTGCAGAAGAAGGAAATAAAAGGGATTATCAAAAATCCATCAAGAGGTATTGCACAAATATTGCTCCATTATATGCAAAAAGTACTGAGAACATTAAAATATAGCAAATAATAAATAGAAGCAGTTATTTACTTAAGATTGAAATAGCACAGTAAAGCCAAACCTCAGAATCTTCCTTTTCTTATAGCCCAAGAGGAAAAACAAGCAAGCAAACAAAAAAATCCAGCTAAAATAGACTAGTGGCAATCATAAGAATATAGAATAAGTTGGTTGCCAGTAAGAAAGATTGAACGTATTAACAATTGGCAAGGCTGAGTATGATAGACAGGATTATAAAAGGGCCCCCCAAATTCCCAGCCCCTGATGTACACACATGCCTTATCTAATGACCCCCGCCCCCTTAAGTAAGTATGGGTAGAACCTATAAATATCATGGAATATCACACTTGTGATTAGGTTACTAACCAGTTGACTTAGAGTTAATCAAAAGACAGATTATCCTGGACTGACCTGATTGATTGATTGATTGATTGATTAAAGATTTTATTTATTTATTTGACAGAGAGACACACAGCAAGAGAAGGAACACAAGCAGTGGGAGAGGCAGAAGCAGGCTTCCCACGGAGCAGGGAGCCCGATGCGGGGTACGATCCCAGGACCCTGGGATCATGACTTGAGCCGAAGGCAGACGCTTAATGACTGAGCCACCCAGGTGCCCCTAGACTGACCTGATTTAATCAAGTGGAAGAAGGTGAAGTATCAGAAACAAGAGCTCCTGCTGACTTGATGAAAAGGAGCAGCCATATTGCAAACTGTCTACAGAGCTTGGGGGTAAGGGCCTGAGAATGGCTTCTGGGTCTCTAAGAGTGGCCCCTGGCTGGGAGCTAGTAAAAAAGGGGGAGGTCAGTCATACAACCACAAAGAAATTAAGTCTGCCAATTTATTAATAAAATGAACATTCTCCAAGCTCACCAGTGGTGAGTGGTGGATCCAACAAAGCCCTGGTTCCTGGCCCATGGACACTGTAAGCTGTCCATGAATGTTTGTAGTACTTTCTTATTTGGTAATAGAAAGCTAATATACTGGACCTGGCAAGCATCCAAGCAATTCCAAAGCCTGCCTTCCACAGAAGCCATGCAAGGGGCAATGTAAGAAGAAAGGAAGGCAAACATGTCCCTCCCTTTTCCCCTAACACACATCCACACTCACACAAACACACGAAACTCTTAAAACACATATCCAACTTGGAAAGAAGTGGAAGGACAGTTACCATCATCAGTTCCAGAAGGAGAAGTAACAATTTCCACAAAAACTCCACCCTGACCACCTCTGAGTCCAAGCAGAGGCACAGACAAGCTTTGGAGGTTTTAAGTTTAGAGGAAAGAGAGGAAAATAGAAAAGCAAAAGGATTATGAACTTCCCAATCTAGTTGTCTCTGGCAATTAGAGATTTAGACAGAGATGACAAGAAGGAGAAAGAGAAGGAGAGGAAGAGGAAGAAGGAAGAGGAGAAGGGGGAGGAGGAGAGGACTGCAGTAAAATCTTCAGAGGAGCAGGCAGTAAGCAGGGGGAGGAGATACTCATGAAGTTCTTCCCGTTTCATGGCGAGAGCAGGGCAAGGAGAGAAAGTGGTAATGATTACTGAGGACAAAGTATTGAAAATGGGATAAAAGAATAACCTGGCTGACTCACTAACTGAATGGAAAGCTCCAGTGCCTCAGGGTAAATTGGAAAAAAAAAATTTCAGTCCTAAAAGTACCCTTCTATGGGAGCAGGATGCTATGACTAATATCCAGTGGTTCTGTTTTGATTAGTCAGTGCTTGTCTTTCAGGTTGTTAAATATTTTGAATATTACCCCAGGATACAGTCCAACAGAGGCGAATAAACTTGGCTATGAGAAGCAAGATCAACACTTAGGTTCACTAATAACGGTGCATCTAACCCCATATATACATATATATAAAAAATATATATATATTTCTATAATATATAACACATAAATGTTTATAAAATTTGTATTGATATGAAGGATATATAACATATTAAAAATGATAAATTGATGGGGTGTCTGGGTGGCTCAGTCAGGTAAGCATCCTCTTGATTTCAGCTCAGGTCATGATCTCAGGGTCATGAGATGGAGCCCACATCAGGCTCCCTGCTCAGTGGGGAGTCTGCTTGAGAGTCTCTCTCTCTCTCCCTCTGCCCTCCCCTCCACTTGTGCGTACTCTCCCTCCCTCTAAAATAAAGAAATAAATCTTTAAAAAAATAAAAATAATATATTTACAATTATTATTTACAAGTAATAATAAATTATGCCATATACGCCAGAGTCAATTGATTCTCATAGTATATTTTTGTTGAATTTTGCTGAACTCTTGTACCCATGACCAGACTAAGCTTGCAATTAATAAATGAATATATTTCCCACAGGAACGTTCATTGATATTTTTCTTTATTTTATTAAATAGGAATAAAGTGAAACTACAAAGATATTTGTCATTTGTAAATAAAGTGAACAACTTCTCTCTGAATGAGATAGTAGTTTCCAAATACTGAAATATATTTTCTCTATTATCTGTGCTAATCATAATGTAATGGCAAAAGGCACAACACATTTAAATTTTACCTGCATTATTAATATTCTCTCCATCACCTCACTGAGTCTAGATTGTCAAAAAAAACAAAAACAAAAAAACAATAAGTCGGGGCCTGATGTGTAACATTTGACAATTTCCATGATGTAAAAACTCTGATCATGGCCAATTTCAAGCAATAAATGTGAGGTCATTGAATGCAAAATAACCTCAATAGCATGGGTAATAGTAAAATACAGTCACGAGGAAAGATGAGTTTTGAGGATGTGTACCTGTGTTTTTAATGTAATATATTTATATGTAAACTAACATAATTTAATTTTTAGTAATGGCCATATTTTCTTAACAACTATCTCATAAAAATACTGAAAATTTAATAAACTATTCTCATGGTTGGTATGAGCAGGCTCCAGCACTCCACTGCTTCCCACACTATTCTACCCCTCACGC
This sequence comes from Halichoerus grypus, assembly GCF_964656455.1. Classification (NCBI taxonomy): domain Eukaryota; kingdom Metazoa; phylum Chordata; class Mammalia; order Carnivora; family Phocidae; genus Halichoerus; species Halichoerus grypus. The sequence goes on from NC_135712.1 coordinate 142,140,306, forward strand.
TACGTAAACAATACATTTAAATTTTAAATTATAAAAAAATAAAAACAGTTTTCAACTGGATTGGAAAGGGAGTCACTGAGAATTCACCTACTCTGCTTTAAACCCAGACACTACTATCCAGTATAAGAGAGAAAAAAAAGAGAGGGAGGTATAATGCATCTCTCCAAGCATGTGCAATAAAATAATGAGGAATAGACCTACAATATGGCAAAGATAGATGAATACTATTCTGGAAGAAAATATAAGCCTTCATAAAAAAGAAAAAGTTCCTAGAAGATGCTTTGGGCTATAAATAAACTAAATAAGACCCTGAAGTTAAGAAATAAGGGTTTGAAGATAAGAGGAAAATACAGAGAAAGAAAAAATGAACAAGATGAGATTAAGATGGAGATTTCAGTATTGAAGAAAAAAATTGAGGACAAAAATTTCACAATTACAAATAAATTAGATACATATTTTTAGACAAACAAATAAATAAGCATGGATGACAATCAAACTGCTGACAAAGAGAAAAAACTAAAGATAAAATATAGAATGCAGAGAAAAAAAGACTGATATATTAATAATAATTACAGAAAAGAAAATAGATATCATAGTGGATAAAGGTGTCCACCAAAAATATAACTGGAGCCCTTAAAAAAGAAAACCCCCAAAAATGAAAGGGAAAATATCATCAGTGTAATAATAGAATATATTCCTGAAATGAGTGGAAAACTAAATAAGTAAATTAAAAAGAAAACTGAGGGGTGCCTGGGTGGCTCCATCGGTTAAGCATCTGCCTTCAGCTCAGGTCATGATCCCAGGGTCCTGGGATCGAGCTCCATGTTGGGCTCCCAGCTGAGCAGGGAATCTCCTTCTCCCTCTCCCTCTCTCTCTGCCCTTCCCCCTGTTTGTGCTCTCTTGCTTGCTCTCTCTCTCTGTCAAATAAAAAAATCTTTAAAAAAATAAATTAAAAAAAAAGGAAAACTGATATGAACAACTGACATGAAGACATATTCTAGACAAGTATTGACAACACCAAATGCTCGTGAGGATATGGAGCAACTGGAATTCTCATTCCTTGCTGGTGAGAATACCAAATGGTATAGTCACTTTGAAGACAGTTTGGTAGTTTCTTACAAAACTAAAGATATTCTTACACAATCCAGCAATTTCACTCCTTGGTATTTACCCAAATGACCTGAGAATTTATGTCCATGCAAAAACCTGCACCTGGATGTTTATAAAAGCTTTATTCATAGTTGTCAAAATTTGGAAGCAACAAAATGTCCTTCAGGAGGTGAGCTGATAAATAAACTGTGGAATGCCCAGACAATGAAATATTTTTCAGCACTAAAAAGAAATGAGCTGTCAAGACAGGAAAAGACATAGTAGAAACTTGAATACATATTACTAAGTGAAAAAAGCCAAACCAAAGAGGCTACTTACTATATAATTCCAACCATATGATATTCTGGAAAAGGTACACTGTTGACTGTGAAAATACAGTTATTGCCAAGAGTTAGAGGGGAGGGAGGGATAACTTGGGAGAACACAGGGGATTTTTAGGAGCAATGAGACGTGATACCACAATAGTGGATATATATCATTATGCATTTGTCAAAACCCAGTTTATACAACACCGAGAGTGAACACTAATTTAACTATGGACTTCGGGTGATAATGATGTGTCAGTGTAGGTTCATAGATTGAACAGATGTAGCATTGTAGAGCACAATGTTGATAATGGAGCAGGCTATACTTTCTGCTCAATGTTGCTATGAACCTAAAACTGCTCTAAAAATAGTCTACTTAAAACAAAACAAAACACAGTTATAAGGCTAGATATATTATTGAAATATTCATTCTTTCAGATCATGAACTGATCTGTGCCTAAAGAGAGAATAAGATGTTTTTATGAATTGTAGAAAATACTGTCTTACATAGTTCACCAAAAGACAAATTGATTCTAATGAGTGATAATGGATGTATGAATGAACCCTTCTTTTAATAAAGGCATTTCAAGAGTAGAGGACACAATGTTTGCCTTTGAAACTGGATGCTATGTCCATTGTGTTCCTCACTGGACCTTTAATTTCCCTTTATGGTTTAACAATACAAAGGTTTCCCCTCCTCGAGACTGAACCCATTACAGACTTACACATTTAGGAATGATTCTAAAGGGTTCTGTTCTATACAGAAATACCTATTTCCAGATAACATTAAGAATTCTGTGTCCTTACTCAAATAAGAGATTCTTTTTTATTATTATTATTATGTTATGTTAATCACCATACATTACATCATTAGTTTTTGATGTAGTGTTCCATGATTCATTGTTTGCGTATAACACCCAGTGCTCCATGCAATACGTACCCTCTTTAATACCCATCACCAGACTAACCCATCCTCCCACCCCCCTCCCCTCTAGAACCCTCAGTTTGTTTTTCAGAGTCCATAGTCTTTCATGGTTCTTCTCCCCCTCCGATTTCCCCCCCTTCATTCTTCCCCTCCTGCTATCTTCTTCTTTTTTAAACATATAATGTATTATTTGTTTCATAGGTACAGATCTGTGATTCAACAGTCTTGCACAATTCACAGCATTCACCATAGCACATACCCTCCCCAGTGTCTATCACCCAGCCACCCCATCCCTCTCACCCCCCACCACTCCAGCAACCCTCAGTTTGTTTCCTGAGATTAAGAATTCAGGAATGCAAGCTGGTGCAGCCACTCTGGAAAACAGTATGGAGGTTCCTCAAAAAGTTGAAAATAGAGCTACCATATGATCCAGCAATTGCACTACTGGGTATTTACCCCAAAGGTACAAATGTAGGGATCTGAAGGGGTACGTGCACCCCGATGTTTATAGCAGCAATGTCCACAATAGCCAAACTGTGGGAAGAGCCAAGATGTCCATCAACAGATGAATGGATAAAGAAGATGTGGTATAAATATACAATGGAATATTATGAAGCCATCAAAAAGAATGAAATCTTGCCATTTGCAACGACGTGGATGGAACTGGAGGGTATTATGCTGAGTCAAATAAGAGATTCTTAGTAAGCCAATGCCAAATTAGGAAGGAAATGTAAGTCCAGGGGCGCCTGGGTAGCTCAGTCAGTTAAGCATCTGACTCTTGATTTTGGCTCAGGTCATGATCTCAGGGTCTTGGCATCAAGCCCCACATCGGGCTCCATGCTCAGATTCCCCCCCATCTCTCTCCCCGCACTGTTCCTGCTCTCTCTTTCTCTCAAAAAAACAAACAAACAAACAAAAAAACCCACAAACACAAACAAAAAATAAGGAAATGTAATTCCAAGGAGTCAATGAGGTAAACACTGAGCAAGGGTTTTGAATACTGTGTCTCAGGTTCTAGCACCATCCTTAAGAAATGTTCTCAGATTTAGAGAAATCATCATATTTCTGTATAAGAAGTTTCATTTAATGTAATATGAAAATATTAGTATCCCCTCCCCACTTGTGTGAATAATGCCATAGCAACTAAAGTCTAGTCTAAATAACAAAAACTGCTTTTTATTGATTTTTTTCCTAAGTGTGAGACATTGGCTAAGAACTTTATAGGCGTTCTTACTACTTAATTCTCTTAACCTACAAAATTAGTAATTAATCCCTATCTTTTTTTCTAAATGAGGATACCATAGATCAGAGATGGTAAGTAACCTGTCCAAGGTTGCACAACAAGTATGTGGAAGATCCATGATTTTTGATAACCCATTGTGCCTAAATAAAAAATATCTGTTCCTCAATTTATTACTCTTCTACTTCCTTGGGTATCGCTTCCTTAGGTTATATCATTAAAGGTAGAGAGAAACGAAATTGACATTTCTAGAATGTCTATTTGATGCTTTAGATTTTTTTTTTTTAATTTAATCCCCACAATAATTCTGTGAGAAAATTGAATTATTTCTGATTTACAGCTGAAAAAAATAAATCTGTTAGGCTTAGGTGCTGACTAAATGCAATTTGTCTGAGATAATTTTCCATGTGATTTGAATGGGGCCTTGCTTGACTCCAAATTTCTTGTTTATTCTCACTTTCAAATATTGTTTCACATCATATTAAAAAGGTGACACTAAATTTCAAGCTACGATATGTAATTTCCAAGGCCAAGGTGCTAATATGGGACTTACTAAATAATTTGTTTTCTTGCTATCCCAGAAACCATACTTCTCCTCTTCTGCCTCTAAAATGCAGGGACAAATGAATGATCTTAATATAAAATGCCCCCAGGAACCAGCACAAAAACTCCTATTTAAGAACTGTCAGAAGTTCGAAAATGGTGGTAGGACAGCAAAAGGCAATTTTTTAAAAATCTTACCGCAGAGTCTAAGAAATTCTTCACAACTTTGAAACCTTCAAGAGAAGGTGCTTTGAAGAATATTTTCAATTGTGGCAAGATAGTTACTTCCTCATCACCAGATCCCCTTCCAAATTGAAGGGCTTTACAGATGTAATGAAGATTCTCTCAGTCTGGCTGCTTTAGACTCTAGCACAGACTTGAAAATAATTAGTGAACCACCCTAGCAGTGATGTGCTCCTTTCTGCCAGCAAAGCTCTTCAGAGGCAATAATTTGCCTCTCCTCAGGAACATCAAAGTCTTCAATTGAATAACGATGGTCTGGAAATACATGGGTCTGAACTACATCAGTGAGAGTCAGATTCTTAAAACCTGTAATCCCATTTTACTGCTTAGAAAGCGAAAGTTCTGTAAGAGTGATGAGTGATGAGACCATGGATCACAGTCCTCCTCACAGCAAAAGCACAGGAGCTAAATTCAGGCCTCGTTCGACAACTGGACCCCTCTTGCTATGAATCCCTTTCTGCTCCCTTTACCCCACTGGCAAATATATCCTACTGTCCTACGCTTCTCCTTGCTAGTGGCCTGTACTTTGGAATTTCTAGAAATCACCTTCTTCATTAATATGAGACACCTAGACTGTTAGATAAACTATCTTTTTGTCGACTTTTCTTTAAGCAGTAATTATTAAAACAATCCATGTTCACTATAGAAAATCCTGCAAATATGAACACGAGTATATCGAGGTAAAACATTGCCTAATATGATAAAAATCAGAGAGTAGCCCTCTCAGGGGTGTAGAGGAATGTAGGGGGTGGTATTGACGAAAAGAGATACAATGGAAACTTCTGGGTTGCTCAACGTGTTTTATATCTTGACCTGGATAATGGTGACATGGGGAATACATGTTTAAAATATGAATTAAGTGACACAGTTTACTATATGCTCTACCTCAATAAAAAGGAAAGCATTTGAAATCATGCATCACCTCAAAACTTAGAGCCACCTTTATATTTTGGAATATTTCCTTCATATCTGTCTGTATCTATATACGTATATATGATATACAGCATGCACTTATGCTCTTGGTCTGGAATTCTTCATTTTTACCTAAAATATGTCCTTCTACTTAGTAACTTTCTTTTTTTTTTTTTTTTTTAAAGATTTTATTTATTTATTTGAGAGAGAGAGACACAGCAAGAGAGGGAACACAAGCAGGGGGAGTGGGAGAGGGAGAAGCAGGCTTCCCGCCGAGCAGGGAGCCCGATGCGGGGCTTGATCCCAGGACCCTGGGATCATGACCTGAGCCGAAGGCAGACGCTTAACGACTGAGCCACCCAGGTGCCCCTACTTAGTAACTTTCAACTTGCAAATATTCGTAGATAAAACAAAGCTATGTGCAGAGCAAACGGATACCACCTCTGCTCTCACCCAAGAGGTGCTATTAGCTCTCTGCTCCATATTCTATTCTAGGCAGCCTTTTTCTTCCCTTTTTTCTTTTTCTTTCTTTTTTTTTAGTCTGCAAGATCTCTGCTATGGTTGTGTTTATTTATGAGGTATTCTACAAAGTCTGTGACTCCATTTTCTCCAATAATTCAAAAGCCACTGAGAGTGCTGAAATTATCAGCAGGAAGAGGGAATGATGTAGGTGAAAGGAAAAGACGAGAAGCACATGGAAGTGGGGCCTGACTCATGCAGAGACGGCTGGCCGGGCTTCACTTTCTCAGGACTTGGACTTGGGGTTTAAACCAAGTTTAACCTAATTTTCCTGTGCAGCAGGCTCCAGGTGACATCTGGATTGTGTAAACGATTAGCTTTTGTTTCTAGCCTGTAACTTTATATAGAATCCCTAAATCAGTAACCTAAAAATGAATCAAATTTTATGGGACCATCCTGATTTTGTGGCAGAATGGGCTCGCTTTTGAAATTGACATCCACTTATCCAGAGATCTCCAACATTGGGTTCTTAGCAAGTGGGAACATTCTGTCATCATCCTATCACCCCAGGGCCCATTCTAAACATGCCTCTCCTTGGTGGATGTTTGTGTCCAATCCAGTTCTCTAGATGCAGCCTTTGAGACATGCACTATGTGCTAGTGGCTTATTAAGGAAGCTTCTAGGAGAAAAAAGGTAAGGGTAAGAGGAAGCAGGACAGGGATAGGAAGAGTCCAAGAGCGCGTGTGACTTCAGGCAAAGCCTCAGCCTCAACCTAAGCTTGCAAGAACTCTGGAGACCAAGTTACAGAACACCATTGGCTGGCCTCAAGGCAGGAAAGGTAGGCTTTCATACAACTGCAAGAGTCAATCCTAGGGTGGGGGGTCTTCCCTAGAGATTATCCTCTCCTAAGCACCTCCAAATTTCCATGCAAAGTGGAAAGATGACACCATTAGCTTGAGGGGCATCCTCCAAAGGGAGCTGTAGGAACCCCCCACTGGGAGCAAGGATGTTGAGTAAAAGGGATCTGGGGATGTGGGTGGAGTGTGGGGTGTCTGCCGCAGTGACTATGACATTTCCTTGTCTTAACTCTGGGTCACAACTCACCCCACACGACACGGGACCTGCCCTCCCTTCAGTAACCCCAGTGTCTCTTTCGTGTTCTCCTTTTCAATGACCAAGTCACATCATCATTTCTATGAATGATTTACCTCCAGGTTGAGGGCACGTTGCTGTTCTTAAAAGCCTTCATCTCTATAGAACAGCCTGGAGGAGCCTTGAGAGGTAAGTTTTCTTATTCTCATTTTACAGCTGAAAGAAACTCAGTCTCACATATGAAAACTGTTCCTTCCTTGTGTTCTCAGTCTGCATGTTGGAGACATCTAAGGTCCCTGGGCACCTGCATGGTGCTGACTGGTACTGTATCATTCCTGGAGGCACCATTGCCCCCACACTATGCTGTGCACGGCGCCCCCTGAGTACACACCTACATGGTGTGTAACTCCACATGTTTATACTCTACTCCCAAACTGCCAGCATCAATACGGGGTTGATTCTTTGGCGCTACTTATTTTTATCATTTTTGAAGCTACAAAACATCTTGATCAATACTTCAACTGTTTTAACCTATTTCCTCAATTAAAAAATCTCAGACCTCCCCCTTCAAATCTTATGGTATGGCCTTCTAAAGGGACTATATTCTTGTTTCGAAATCAGTGTGTCTTTTCTGACTCTTCATCAGGAAGATATTTTGTATTTTATATTAGGAAAGTGTTCAGGGGGCACTGCATCTTCTTTCACATGTTTTGAATATATATTCTAAAACTGCACACACACACTTTTTACCCCTGAAATACTTATATGTATTTCTCTCTCCTAATACTTCTGAGACTTTATGAGGTAGACAGATCCTGTTTTCTATGTCATATCCCAGCACATACTCTAAGAGTTCACGCCCACGATATCCTTCACCTCAAAACGAACAACTGGATGATAAGTGTACCTAAATAAAATCTCTGCTTCCTTCTTCTATGGCCAGTGATCATAAAAAGTAGATATAGTTCCTCCTAAATGACCAGAAGCAATCCAGAGTACGGGATTCCAAAATCTTACTATCTTGGCAATGTTGTTAAGGTTGCGGACACCACATAAGAACATTAAAGCAATTTAATAGAGACAGATTTAACTAAGAAGCATCACTGCTACTGGCAACATCTCATCGCTAATTCGAGGAAGGAGTCTTATCTAGACATAGACATCATTAGCATTAGTGACAATATTATACTATTACAGATTTTAGTAGGCCACTAGATAGGCACTTATGTGTGCATGCCCAAGGCAAGAAATAGTTCATGGCATGCCAAATAAATGTTTATTGTTAATTTTTACTTACTTTATTGTCCACTCTCTATTTTGAGCTCCTTGAAGACCAGTACCATGTCTCTCACATCTATAAGAAAATGTTTACTGCCTATTAGGGTGGTATACATATATTAACGTATTTTATCTGTCAACACAGAAAAGAGATACAAAGAAGGCAATTAGGTGTGTATGCATGGATGCCAGGAATCTGGGAGCATTTTCTCTTTCTGCTTTACCATCCTCGTGTGTGCCTTCCATTCTCAAGATCAGCCCATGGTTCAGTATGGCTGCTAGAGTTCCAGCTATTATGTTCATTTTCCAGAAGGAAAGAGAAAAGAAGGGAAAGGGGATCTAACTCTCAATTGTGTCAGAAACTTTAAAGAATCTTTTCAGAAGTTAGAAGGAACACTTAGGCTAAAATCTTATTGGTGAGAACTTAGTTACAAGGAGACTGAGGAACACATTTATTCCTGGAGACAATGTCCGGGCCTGTGACCAAAGAAGAGAAGAGTGATACTTAATAGGCAACCAATGTCAATGTCATCTCCATGTTACAGATGCAGACATTAAGGCTTATTGTGGTTAAAAGTTGTGCACAATCATAAAATATTACAGCTAGTGATCTACCTTATCCCTAAGCCAATGCACTTTTCACAATGTAACACCACCATCCATGTTACCTTGCAGAGTAGCCACGTCGGAGATATTCAATATCTATTTGTGCAGTGAGGCAACAAATGAGCATCTTGGACCAGCAGCAGTAAAATAGTGAAAAGCACGGGCTCTTGAGCTGTTCTTATCAAATTTTCACATGCACATGATTTTCCTGCACATCTCATGAGAAGGAAGATTCTGATTTGGTAGAAATGGCATAAGTCTGAGAGCCCGCATTTCTAACAAGCTTGTGAGTAATAGTATGCTGTGGGTCCATGGAACACTCTTTGAGAAGCAGGACTTACATTCTCCATTATCCTTGAAATATGGCTACTCTGAATTGAGATGTACTGTATAGTAAATGTAAAATATACAGTGGATTTCAAGGATTTAATATGAAAAAAATGAATACAAAATATCTCAATATTTTATAAAGGTTTCATATTAAAATTATAGCATTTTGGTCATACTGGATTAAATAAGATATACTATTAAAATTAAATTAATTTCACTTATTTCTTTTTACTTTCTAAATGTGGCTCCTAGAAGACATAAAATCACATGTCTGGTTCCCATTCTATTTTTACTGGACAGTGCTGGTCTAGACTGAGCAATGCTATTTTGTTCAAATTTTGAATCCCTACATACTAGCGGAAAGATTATGATCAGATTAACTTCACTAAATTCAGTTTTCCCTCGTAAACTGGGCGTAATAAAAGTGTTTTCCTTCTAGACTTGTGATGATTGAATAAGAGAACCGAATAAAATGCTTAACACCTGGTAACTCTTTGAAGTTGAGCTATAGCGCTGGGATTTCAGCCAGGACCACCAAACAAACAAGAATCATACAATGCTTCATATTTTTTTAATTTTAATTTTTTTTTTAGAGAGAGAGAGAGAGTGAGAGAGAGTGAGCGGGGGTGGGGGGGAGGGACCTAGGGAGAGAGAGAATTCTAAGCAAGCTCCATGCCCAGTGCAGTGCTGGATGCAGGACTCGACCTCACAACCCTGAGATCTGAGATCGTGAGTCAGACGCTCAACCAACTGAGCCACCCAGGCACCCCCTGGGTTTCATATTTTTAAAATATGCCAAACATTTTAAATAAGCACATTAATAATCTTTGTGGCCAATTATTTGAAAAGCAATTTGGGTCAAACACATCGCAGAAATTTTGCCAGGCTCATTCTCCTTATTTCCTAACTGCAGTAAAATTGGTGAGGTTCCCAATGAACACAGAGCTATTGAGTCATGGTCGATCATCAGTGTCGGACATAACTAGAGCACCTACATTTCCAGGCTGGGGATCACCTGAGTCATGCCACTAATTGCTTGCACAGAACTACATTTTACTGTCGGTCCCCAGAGCAATTTACATGCAAAAAATGAATCTCTTCCAAGTTCCATGTCTTCACCAGTCTCTTTTCAGAACACCCTGGGTCTAGATGAATTCACTAGAAGTCAATTTGCTGAGTGGACAGTTTGCCTAAAGCCAATTCGTGGAAAAGCCAATTCGCCAAATGACTGATACATCAAATTTAGTTATACCTTTCAACTATTTAGCTGTGGTTCATGGGTTTTGACTTTGTCCTCATTGCAGCATTTCAAGGCATGCTTAATTTGTTTTTGTCACAGTCCCCACTGCTCTTGCTGGAGCCAAAGGGCAAAGAGAGGAAGAGGTCAAAGAAACAGCAGAGGAATGAGAACCGAAAAGGGGAAGCCGTGGGGCAGAATAGAAACACTGCAGAGGTAAGAGGCACATAATTATAAGACAATATTCTTAAATAAGGAGCATTCTTATGAATACCTTTTTTAAGAATATATCATTAATCATGCAAGCAATGGTAATGGTTCCTGATATGCAAGAAAATATTCCAGAATGTATATTTCTTGAGTATGTGGAGAATCCTTAACAATATAATCTCTTTAGGCATAGCCATTTTCATATTCAATTATTACCCCTGTGAAATATCTTCTTTATGCCCCAGTCTCCGTGTCTCTATGTTTCTCTCATTCTCCAGCTGGTAACAACAGGAATCAGGAGCAAAAATGAAAAGTAGTCTGTCAGAAATAGCTTTTGAAAATGGAACCTGGGTGGATCGGTCACCCTGAACACATGTGCCTTGGGCATTCAGTGAGTCAGCTTCTGGAAGTTGGCTTGATTCTGGATATACCAGGAAAGGCGACAATGGGTGAGTTAAGGGGGAAGAAGGAAGCCCAAAAAACTAAAGATGTTGGTCTACTTTCGTAAGAAAGAGGTTTAGGCAATCAATGATCAGAAACATACCTTTTTTTTTTTTAACTTTAAGTGGCCAGGCTGTAGTGACCTAAAGCAGTTTCAACAAAGTTTGGCCCTCAGCCACCACCCTGAGCTCTGCCCAGCTCTTCCCCCACCCATCACTTAACAACCATGCTACTCCTTCCTGCTTAAGTGGATGTGATTTGAGAACCTTCTGACATACTCCTTAGTCATTACACTTTGGATATGTGAATAATCAGAAATTGAATTGCCATCTTGAGTCTCCCAACTATATTAGCACATAAGTGTGAACAGAAGTGTGCTTTCCGAAAAATTGATTAGAAAAGAAATATACCATTCTCTTAATGAGAGAGCATAATTCAAAGACCAGCAAAACATGCTTAGACCCACACTGAAGGTCTTAGTATAACCCAAGAACGTGTCAGGGAGCAGGGGTGCAGAAAGATCTGAAAGGTCACACTGTCAGTGCTCACCTCAGATCAAGAATGCCCCTTCTTGGGGCGCCTGGGTGGCTCAGTCAGTTAAGTGTCTGCCTTTGGCTCAGGTCATGATCCCAGGGTCCCAGGATCGAGCCCCAGGGTTGGGCTCCCTGGTAGCCTGCTTCTCCCTCTCCTCTGCCCCACTCCCCTGCTCATGCTCTCTCTCTCAAGTAAATAAATAAAATCTTTAAAAAAAAAAAAAAGAAAGAAAGAATGCCCCTTCTGTCTGTCTCCACCTGTGTGGTCCTAGATACAGGTATATTCATCTCATGAGATGGGAACCTTAGGTCATCAAACCTGCCTCATGTAAAAGTTGCATACTAGATTTGATTGTCTCTACTATTCTATGTTTGCACAAGAAAGTTCCTAAATATAATTTTGTTCATGTGAGTTACAAGTTATAAGTTTCTGAGTCTCTTAGCAGATATTGTTTTTCTATAAATTCTGCTTTATAATCATTTCCAGGATAATCAAAGCAGCCATTTTTACTCCATCTTATCTGCTATACGTATTTGTGTATATATTAGGCTATTAGTGCCCAGCACTTTACAACTACGTTCTGAGATAGATATTTGGATCCTCGTTTATAAAGCAAATAACCAAATCTCAAACATGTAAGGAATATACTCAGGATATCACAGCTGTTCAAAAAATTTGAACTAATTTATTTGACTCCAAAGTCCCTGGGACCCAACCTTTGCAGGCTACAATCTTCGAAGAGTCCCTCACAAGTCACTCTTGGGAGGTGACAGTTCTGTGATCTGAGCCTGATTCTGAATTATGGAAAATCCACACTTTGTCAGGCAGTCTTTTCTGAACAGAATGTCATAATCGCATCAACTACTTGCAAGTTCCTGGTTTTCTCATTTTGAAAGGTAAATTATTGTGAATAGTAAGAGCTATAGAGATATGCTTTCTGCTTTTCTTATATTTAATTTATATTTCGATTACTGAAGTAGAAAACAGCTGGTACTGGTTTTTTGTTTGTTTGTTTGTTTGTCTACAAAACACCCACTAACTTCTCACGGAGTAAGAGCACTCTCAGGTAAACACATGAGATATACTGATAAAGTGACAAGACTCCAGAAGTAAATCCTTTGGGTCAGAATCAGCTTTGGGCTGAGGTAAGGAGTTATGTCTTCCCCACCACCAAAAAAAGGAATAAAAATAAGGCCAACCAAAAACTGACTAGCACAGGAGTCCAGCCAATAGTGAAAACCAGAAATTCTAGAGCTGACAAAAGCAAACATTAAGATGAAAGTCAAAAACAAAACAAAACAAAACAAAAAAACTAAACCAAAACAAAACAAAAAAAATTAGGGTCAAAGCAGAAAAAGCTCAGGGCGCCTGGATGGCTCGGTCGTTAAGCGGCTGCCTTTGGCTCAGGTCATGGTCCCAGGGTCCTGGGATCGAGCCCCGCATCGGGCTCCTTGCTCCGTGGGAAGCCTGCTTCTCCCCCTCCCACTCCCCCTGCTTGTGTTCCCTCTCTCGCTGTCTCTCTCTCTATCAAAATAAATAAATAAAATCTTTAAAAAAAAAAAGCAGAAATAGCTCTAGGATTAACACATAAGAATAACCTTCAAAATGCTCAATTATTAGTTTCCTTCTTTTCCCTTGTGATATAAATATTTGTCTTTCACAATTTGTGAATCCTTGAGTTAATACTTGGATCCCTTAGAAGGCAGTGAAGATGGACCAAGGATTTACCCCTTTCTCAGTGGAGAGAGTAAAAGACTTCACAATGGGAACCTTGATAGGTACAAATGATAATTCTCAGAATATTAAGTTTATCAGGACATCCTGTTCTTTGGTAAAATAAGGCTTTCCTGACACAAATATTCCTGACCTTGGGAAAGTATTTATGATTGCTATGTACAAAAGGATGTGTTTTTGTATTTGCATCTGTGAAATGAGAGCAATGAATGATGCTAGGAAATTGTGGGAACACAATTCATTGGTGGGAGCGCTTCCAATATTTTAAAAGGCTCAAATTGGCATTAGAGGATAACATGAGAATTTACCTTAACACCACTTAAGCCTTAACAAAGGAAGAATGACAACTAACATAGGAAAAAGGAGTTTCTTTCAGAATACAGGAAACTGAGTCAGAGAAAAATCTGGACCTCAGATTCCAAGTTCCAATTTTGGCATGAATGAGGTCATTAGGAAATAAGGGCATGTGAATGGCAAACTTTCATTTGAGGGAAAGGTAGTGATAAGATGTGTAAATGCAGCCCGTATAATTCAACCAACAATCCCATTTGTTATTGAAGTCTCAAAAAAAAGAAAGGAAAGGGAAGGTAAGGTAAGGAAAGGAGAGGAGAAGAGAGGAGAAGAGAGGGGAGGGGAGGGGAGGGAAGGAGAGAGAGGGAGAGAAAGAAAGAAAGAAAGAAAGAAAGGGAAAGAGAGAAAAAGAGAAAGAAAGAAAACTTAAAAGAAAAATAAAACAAGCAAAATATCCAGCAAACAGACAAAAAACTGAAAACCATGCAAAGACATGGTTCTAAACATAGAGTAGGATCAAAATAACCCTCAAGACATTCCTTGGCAGGCAATGAAGAAAGAACAAGGTAGTAGGTGAGAAGCCTGAGACCTACAAGATCATATCTACAAAAGCATCAGGCAAATGTGAGTCTTCCTGGGTACATATGGACTGTGACTCAGCTGGATTCTTTTGACCTGGAAATGGGAAGTTAACGTGTAATGTGTATCTGTTTGTATAAATTATAAACCCTTGCTAAAGAAAACCTCTCACCTGGGGCCATTGGAAGATGGTTAGGTCAATGCGGGGGGAAAAAAAGCAAAACCAGCGTTTGCTTTATAATGATTCTGTATTACAATTAAATTTCCTAAAATATATTGTTTTGTATTAAGCCAGCTGTGTCATTCAAAACCATCATGCTTTTTTTGGTCAATATTAGTAACTTCCAATTGTTGGTGGTACTCTTTCCCAACTATCATGACCACGTTGCAATGAAAACAAATCTAAGAACAAATTCTTTCACACATAGAAACATTTATTATCAAACAGTTATAACAGTTTATAAACTAGTGAGTAAACTCAAGAAGTGCCAACCCTCTGTCTTTCCAAGTGCTCTGACAGCACATACAGGAAAGGTCCCCTCAGGACAAATGCACCAATGTTTCACTAGCAGGAGTCAGGCAACAAAGAAACCTAGGAATCTACTCTGTATTGGGCTACTTTGGAACTATCTGTCACATCTATCTATCTATCTATCTATCTATCTATCTATCTATCTATCTATCTATCATCTATCTTTTAGAATCCAAGATTTGTTTGTTTTGTTTATTTATTTATTTGAGAGACAGTGTGTGAGAGAGAGATCATGAGCAGGGAGGAGGGGGAGAGGAAGAAGCAGACTCCCTGCTGAGCAGGGAGCCCGATGCGGAACTCGATCCCAGGACTCTGGGATCATGACCTGAACCAAAGGCAGACGTTTAACCGACTGAGCCACCCAGGCGTGCTCCTATCTTTTAGAATCTAAAATTCCATTCTGAAGCATACAATCTAGGTTTATTAGATTCTTGAACCCTATGCATATAAGCTTGGAAATGCCTGTAAAGTGTGCCATATGCTAAGATGTAGAATAAAGGCATCTAATGCAAAAGTATATAGACCATACTCTCTCAACTGAAGTGCTTTAAAGTAAATTACAAACCACACCGGGCATAACTCAAATGTCCATCCACAAGAGAACAGATAAAATGTGCTATAGTCACGTAATGGAATACTCCACGAATGAAAACAAAAGATGACCAATACCTGCAACAACATGGATGAATCTCAAACACATGGCATAGAACTAAAAGAGCCCAAAAAAGAGAAAGTGCTTACTATGTCATTCCATCTATATGGAAGTTCACGAACAACCAAACTAGTTCACAGGGATAAAAATCAGAATAGTGTTTGACTCCAGAGGAGAGGACCACAGATGGGAAAGAAATAAAAGGGGATTTTTGGGGTGATGACAATACTTTACATGTTGATTGGAGTGTTAGTTACGTGGAAATCTATCTCTGTCTTATCTATTCATCTATTATCTACCTAGGTACCTATCTACATATGCATATATGTCTTAGTCCATTCAGGCTGCTATAACAAAATACCACAGACTGGGTATCTTATAAACAACAGCAAGGTATTGCTCACAGTTTTGGAGGCTGGAAGGCTGAGGTCAGAAAGCCAGCTTCTGAGTTGTAGGCTTCCTATTGTATCCTGGAAGATTCAAGAGGCTAGGGAGCTCTGTTGGGGACTCTTTAGCACTAATTCCATTCATGATGGCTCCACCCTCATGACCTGATCCCCCCTACAGGCCTTGCCTACAAATACCATCATCTTTGAGGTTAGGATTTCACCATATGAATTTGGGGGCATGGAGTACAAGCATTCTGACCATAACACTACACACACACACGCCCACAGGCACACACATGTATACATAGACATATTATATGCTGGACACCTAACTGTATTTAACTGTAGGTAATTATATCTTGATAAAAAAATTACAAACAACGTAACATATATCTATTCCTTTAGTAAAACCTCTGGATAGCTCAGAGGTTACAGTTTTACTGAGGAAGAAAGTATTCATTTGGTCTCTTGAAAGTAATAACAAGAATTCTTGGGGGCGCCTGGGTGGCTCAGTTGTTAAGCGTCTGCCTTCGGCTCAGGTCATGGTCCCAGCATCCTGGGATCGAGCCCCCGCATCGGGCTCCCTGCTCAGCGGGAAGCCTGCTTCTCCCTCTCCCACTCCCCCTGCTTGTGTTCCCTCTCTCGCTGCATCTCTGTCAGATAAATAAACTTGTTAAAAAAAAAAAAGAATTCTTGTCCCTTAGTAAGTGGTTCCAATGGGACAGGTGCCATACTAGCTAATTGCCATATGTAATTCGAATTACTGAATTCTCTCAACAACTTCATGACATTGGATTTACCATTATTCCCATTTTATCGGTGACGAAACTGATGCCAGAGAGGCTGCGTACTTTGCCCAATGTCACAGCCTAGCAGGTGGCAATGGAGGTCATTAGACCCAGGTGTTTTTTGTTTTTTTGTTTTTTAACTCGAGTTTTCCTGGTGCCATCATTAGAGCTCTGCATGACTCCTGTCTTGCCAAAAGTGAGAGGAGTAAACTGTTAGAGAAAAATTATTAAAAGGTAGGCCAAGATGAAGTAAAGGGCAAAGGTAGAAAAGAATGGCATTGATTTCCAGGGAGAGAACTTTATCAAATGTATCCCCTTCCATGGGGGCTCAGAAGAATTTAATTGCTATCAAACCCAAACCAAAATTATGAAACAGACTCTCTTTTTTTTCCCTGCATCTGTGTAATAAATGACCTCTCCTGCCAATTTCGAATTGCCAGACAATATTTTTGTTCGTTAGAAGGACGTCAATTCTGATAGGAGATGACTCAGCTATTTGAGTCACCATGATTTTACCCTGCTCAGTTTAATTACAGTTTTGTTCTTTCCCAAGATGTTTTACCAAACCTACCGCTAAAGCCTCTGATTAATATTACAATTCAGTCTATAAAAAATAAAATCAAGTTCACTTTTTTTTTCCAAAGTGGGGTGGATTTCTTCTTAAAGAGCAGAGCACAGGAAAACATCCAAATAAAGGAAAGATCTCACCATTTCCTTTATTTATTCTCACTTCATATGTACTAAACTAGCTTCATTTTGAATGAATTCCCAAGAAACTAAACAAGCAAGCACATTGCTCAGACCAGTCCTGGCATGCCCAGTTCTGCATGAGCCCATGGCAATCCTTAGGTAAATAAATCGGTTCCACACTTCTCTAAGGAAGAGATTAGAACTAGACTATTACAGTGGAAGCATATGCTTGTGATGGTTTTAAAGATATATTTTTTAAAAGGTTTGGATTTTATGGCTAGGCTCAAATAAAGACAGTGGCCTTTCTTTGCCTTTCTTCGCCTTCTCTTCCACACTCCCCTTCTTGTACATACAAATCAAATGTTCACACACACACCCCCACACATATTCAACCTTCTGAACCAAATTGCACACCATAGGGACAATTGAACAGTATTGGAAGCTTTGCTGTCCCCCCCTCCAACGTGCAGTGTTGAACTGACAATTTATGCCTGCAGGTGGCTGCTTGCAAATGCAATTAGGCCCTGCTCCCACTGGGAGGGCTCAAGTGCACCCCATTAACTGGGCCAAGACTGTATGAATACTAGTAATTTTCCACCTGCAAGAAAAATGGACAGCTTATGCCAAAGGAAGTGAAATATATGGTCAGGTGTCTAGGCCATGTAGCCAGTGTGATTTTGTAAAGACAAGTATTCAAGCCTCAGGCCCTTATGTTTACATCGAGTTGGATCATCCTAGGCTCATTAACAAAGATCTTTCTCGAAAGAAAAAGAAACTCCTGTTCCTGCTTGGAATTTTGAAAAATACAGTGTGTGATCCTTCCAAAGTGAGATGTTTACTGGAAGGAACACAGGCTTTGTTTGGAGTAAGACTGACCTACGTTCTGATCATATCTTGAAGATGTTAGCCGACTGATGAGTAGCAGAATCAGAATTTGAACATGGATTGCTTCATGCTAGTCTCATGCTTTCTCTTAAAGTACCCAGGATCCAGGACACAAAACCAAATAAATGAACATCCTGTCCTAGGAAATTAATAATTAAGGCCTTGGTCAGTTTCAATTAACCACTTAGAAAACACAGGTTTATAAAGGCAGGTTATGTTATTTTGAAATAACTTCTTAGAAGATCCTTGTGGGATTATGATGTACCATGAGACATCATTCTCAGATGCAACATAAAGCATGTTTATTATGATTTGTGGATTGTTGAAGGTGTATGTTTCTGTTAGTCTTGAAATAAAAATCACTGGTATATTAATCTCAAGTGATTCTTGATGTGAGTCAGAAAAAAAAAACAAAACAGGTGGCTTTGAGGGTAGGAGCTGGGGCAAGAATTAAGTTCTTATGGTATAGTAGCCAGAGGGGGAGAAAAGGGCTCCAGGGATAATGAGGAGCATGGAGGGGAGGAGAAAGGATGGTAACTCACTCTAGCCCAGTGCCACACCCAGGACATGAGCGTGCTGGGTGACAAATAAGCAGTCATTGCTAGGCCCAGTGCAAGTTTCAGATCTATCTGCATTAGAATGATAGGCTATCAAGTTTTCTGTTAAGGTGGCATATTAGCATATTTAAGAGTTCAGTCTCCAGATTTAGAGTATCAGGATTTGAATCCTTGTCCCATCACCTACTGACCGTGTCTTTTGCAAGTTACCTCCATCAAAGCCTTGAATAGACACGTTAATATTCCCTCGCTTGCAGGTTGATGGCAGAGGTTAAATGGGAAAATCCATGCAAAGTGCTTGCCAGAGAGTAGGTACTCAATTTGTTAGCTCCGAGCATTAGATTCTGGACATCACTCTCATCCTTTACTCTGATCCATAGCTTGGCTTACAAAACCACCCCTAGGCAGTGTTCCAACATGTTCCAAAACAAGAAAAAGATGATGAAGAAATATCTATAAAAAACAAAACAAGATTTCTTGGTCCAGCCAATGCTATGGGCTCCTTTACACCAGTTTATCTATCTCTTATCTCTTTTCTACTTATCCTTCAAGGATCAATAAGTTCTAACCCCCCAAATCAGACAAATCATTCCTCCTCTCTCTAAATTCCCAAAATGCATTGTGTCTACCCCTACTTGCATCATTTAGTTATTTCTGCTTGGTACTGTGGTTAATTATATGACCGTCTCACCAACTAATTTAGGAAATTCTTGAAGACTCATCTCTGATTCCAAATAGAGTCTAATGCTCCCAACATAGCAAATAATGCTATCAATGCCTATTTAATTAATATTGAGACCATAAAATATTTTCATAGACAATTAAGACACTGAACACACACACACATACACACACACCCACCCATAACTTATTGTAGTTCACCAACCTTGTCTCAGAAGTGAGAATGTACGAATGTGCATATAGCCTCCCTGGACAATGCAATATTTGGAGGGGAACAATGCATTATTCTAATCAGTGAAAGATCCAGAGGCAACTCCACCCTCTCCTCAACTTCGTAGCCTTAATTAACCTCACAGAAAAGATCAAGGAAAGAAAACAGACCAATGGTCCTGCACATAGAATTGTATTATTGAGAGAAAGTGCCTGTAGCTCTTTGTTGCTCTCTGTAAAGAATGAAAGGAAAGATGGGAACCCACCTGAAAAAGACAGTTGGAACACAGAGTCAGTGACAAATTTCCTCGTAATTGCAAATACATATATCTATATTAAATATCAAATACATATATATGTATATATATATATATATTTAAAACTTTCTCACAAAGGTTATTGCTACAAACCAGTAAGCCTGAGTCTAGGACCCCCCTCATACAAATAATTCCTATAACAGAGGCATTTATTTATTTATGTATTTATTTATTTATTTATATTATTGAGGTACAGTTAACAAACAGTGTTAATTAGTTTCAGGTGTAAAACATAGTGACTCGGCAATCTTGTACATTACTCAGTGCTTACCATGATAAGTACAGTCACCATTTGTCACCATGCCACCTTATTACAATATTATTAACTATATTCCCTATGCTGTACTTTTCATCTTTTCATCCTGGTGACTTATTTATTTTATAACTGAAAGTCTCTACCTGTAATCTCCTTCGTCTTTTTGCCCACCCACCCCCACCTTCCCTCTGGCAACCACCAGTTTGTTTTCTGTATTTAGGTCTCTTTGAGAGATCATTTTTAATTAAATTGCTTGTAAGTGCCCCTTAGAGTTTCTTAGCAAAACCCTGAGTGCCTCAACCAACACTTACAAATTCCCAGGTTACTTAAAACAAGAAATGTAGGTCTGGTGTTTGAAAAATATTTCAAATTCTCTCTCTCTCTCTCTCTCCCTCACACACACACACACACACACACACACTATATCTCGAGTGCACAGAGTGATCCAAAATGTACCACCAGTCACCACCAGTGTAGCTCTTTCTCCTGCCATGTAAGAGGAATTTAGATTATTTTTTTTAAGTCACTGTTTGGATCCAGAAAGGCTTTTCTTTTTGGTCTCAAGAAACACAATAATCAATTCCTTTAAGAGAGAAAAATGTGTTTTTCCCAAATATGTTGCACAGAAAAGATAAGGCGGCTTCTCCCTAGGGAGATGGGAAGAACAAACAGTGTTGTCAACACAGGAAGGCTGCTGCAGAGGTGGACACATCCCCCTGCCACCCTGATTAGAGAAAGCCAGGAAGTAAAGGGCTGTTTACTTGGGAACTGCCATGAGAACCAGGCTGCAGCCCCCACCCCAAGGGGGGAAGGGGAGAAACAGCCCAATCTGGGAAAGGCTGTGATCCCAACAGAGCATTCTTCTCCCATCCTCTGCAGGGCGATTTGTTTCTGAACCTCAGACTGGGGTGCCAAGGAAGAAGCCACCATGCCTGCCCTCCCCAGGACAGAACTGGGAAGAGGGCCAGAGGAACCTGACAAGGATTTAGGATGGGAAGAAGAACTCTAAGACTCTTACTTGTCTTGACTTGACTGTCTCTAGGGAAAAATGAGCTCGGGTGGATAATCTACATGTCACATGGATGTTGTGTCAATTTAGCTAAGCAGGAACTTGGTTTATCAGGATTCCTTCCTTTGCATAATCCCACGTTAGCATGGGCCATGAGAAACATACATGGTGGCATTTGGAAATCAAGCATAAATCATATTATTTTAAAGCTCTGAAGGTCAGTGCATGTGCAAGTGGGCATGGGCAGAAGAAGCTGGGCACGCCGGTCCCTTGGGTCCCCACAGATGGCCCCCTCCGGGTGCCCAGTGCCCAAGCCAGCGCATGCTTACTTAGCACCATGATGAAGCACACATTTCTCCGGCAGGTCACTCACATCATTGAAGTTGGTGGCTTCGAGAGACAGTTTGTCCTTGAAGGTTTCAGATCGTCCTCCTGCATTTGTTTGTCTTTTTTTTTTTCTCTTCTGCTTCACATCTGTCTTTCCTTCTCCACCGCCTGCCCTGCTGACTTCAGACTCCAGCTTAAGCGTTAGAGACAACAGCCGTACATCAACCCCTTAACCACCACCCCTAACTGTGAAAGGTTACATTTCTGTAAAAAGATAGTTTATTCTTTATCACTTCTAGTGGTTCTCTTTCTCTGGTCAAGCTCTGCCTGATACCATCTAAATTCCAGGAGAGAATTTGCCAGTGTTCTTGGTGTTGGGGTTGACATAGTTATTTACCAGATGATTTGATATAAGGCAAAATGGAGCTCTTGAGGTTTCTGATAAAATTAACTCATGAAAACATAATTGTAAAGTTGAAGAATGGGACAAGAGCAGATGGCAATAAACACCATTCTAAAGCAATGAAACCGACAGCTGAAAACCTTGAGAATTCTGGATTAGATAATGTTTCAAGGAATATTTGTTCATTTTATATGCATAGACCTCTATATATTTACATATACACATATAAGTGTATATACTCATAGAGAGTTAGAAAAACAACATGTTAGCTAGCAAACACCTCCATGGGACTCACTTCTGTAAATAAGCATGAATTGATAGGCTGCCAAAGGGATACTGAAAGTGAACCTTTATTCCAGGCTGGTTTGGAGAAAATAACATTGCTCTCTGTAACCATGAGAAATAAAAATGATTGGCTACAGTGTTTCATATATTACTTCTTTACACTTCAACTCATTTCCAAAAGTGCTTGAGGTAGCTTGCAAAATATGTACACTAAAATAAAATAAAATAAAATAAAATAAAATCAGCCGATGATGAAAGTGGAACACCGGAAAAATAGAACTTGAACTATAAAACAGAGCTGGTCTAACCTGAATTCAGGAAAATGTTCAAATTTAAAAGAATATAAGCAATTAATTCTTGTGCAGTTGAGTATAACAGGCATCAGCAGCATGAAGACCTGAAAAACTAATGTAGTGTTAAACTAAATTAATCAAGATTTAGTATCCTGTATGTGGAAACTGATTATTTAATTTTACCCTATACTAATCAGGTCCTTTCTAAAGTATTTATTCAATTTATGGTTCCAGATCCTAAAAGATTTAGACAATCAGGAAAATGTTCAGTCAAGATTAACAAAACAGTGAAAAGACTTAAAAAAAAAATGCCTTGGGAAGAATGGTTAAAGGACCTGAGTAGTTATAACCTAAAGAAGAAGGATTTTATGAGACAGAATAACTGTTTTCAATACAAAGGACTCCCATGTAAAATAGGGCACAATTCAAATATATTGCCTGGGGATAAATATAATCAAGAGTTAAAAGTAGAGAAAATAAATATATGCTGAATGTAATATTCATATCTATACAAATGTAAATATGAAATAAAATGTTTTGAGTGGTTTGGAGCCGAGGTCTTCAAGGAAGTAAGGCTCCTCCTTGTTGGGGATGTCCCCAAGAAGAGGCAAACACTGGGCGTGAGGCTGGAAAGAGATGATGTCAACAGTCATTTCCTGTCTTAATCCATATCATAAACACCATCCCAGGACTGGTAGTACATGCTTTTTCCAAAAATCAGAGGTCAAGTCCTTGCAGTTTAAGAAACAGAACAGAGACCTAAACTGTGAATACTTGGACACTTTGTTCATTTTCCTGGGGAGCTGACATGTAAAAAATAGCCATACCTGAGACACACCTATTACTCAGTGATACCCTGCCCACTCTCCTTGATTGCTGCTTCTAGATTTTATAATCTTTCCAATCTCCCTCCTGGGATTATAAACCAGAGGTTACAGGAACCAGTTCCAGCCTACAGATAGATGTTTAACCCTACATGGAGTTTAAAGTTTTAAAATTAGTTTTCAACATTTAAAAACAAGGAAAATTCACATGAAATGCCAGACTGAAAACTGGTCTTGAAAAATAAAAAGATCTGGAACTACTGAGCCCTCTTTCCTGCATGACATTGTCATGACCAAAGCTGAAGTTTATTTCCCCTCTTTAGTGAAACCTAGGTCTCCTGTTTGCCACCATTCTTCATTGTCTCCTGCATTTACGTTATCTATCTGGCCCTTGTTGAATTTGCAATCCTTGCCATGTATTCTGAGCACACTGACTGTTAGACACTTTTTTTTTATTTGACTGGGAAACTTTTAGTAAATGTTTATATATATTCTTAAGAATGTCTTAGCTGAGTTCCCTAGAGATTAGAGCCTGAGGCAAGGATTAAGTGCTGGTGCTTTTTTGGGGACATGCAAACCTAGGGCCACAAGAGTACAAAAAGAAGAAAGTGAGAGAGGAAATCAGAGGAATCAATTGCTAGGAGATGTAGAATGTCGCTTGGCACAGCACTGCACTTGGCCAGTGCGAACACTCAGCCCAGTGGGATGTCTCAGAACAGTTTGTAGAAGAAACTGTGTTACCATGGACAGATTGATTGTCTCCCTCCCATCTACTGGTTCCCACTGGTCCAAGTTTGCCCCATTGGAAATTAACCTCTCTATGCTTCTGGGTTGCATGATTGAGCCCCTTCCATGGCTTCTGTGATGTCAGATTTACACCCTGAAGTGCAGGTTTTTCACCCTTTTGCAAAACAGGAGGAGGAGACAAAA
Organism: Halichoerus grypus; assembly: GCF_964656455.1. Taxonomy (NCBI): domain Eukaryota; kingdom Metazoa; phylum Chordata; class Mammalia; order Carnivora; family Phocidae; genus Halichoerus; species Halichoerus grypus. The sequence continues at coordinate 142,164,403 of NC_135712.1, forward strand.
GTTCCCGGTGTACAACTGGTGAGGCTAGCTGTCCAGTAGCAGCCAAGGGCAGTGCAAGTAGGTGCTCAGCCCCCGGTGCTGGAACTTGCCACGGACAGGTCTGAATGGAATCAGTCAGCCACGGGGGCAAAGCAAGTGAATGAGAGGCATTGGTCATGATGTTGATGGAGTCGAAGGCAGGGGTCAGCCAACTATGGCCTGCAGTTCCAATCTGGCCTGCCACTTGTTTTTACAGCCCACGAGCTAAACATGATTTTACACTTTTTAAATGGTTAAAAAAAAAATCAAAGGGAGAATAATATTTCACAACATATGCAAATTATGTGAAATCCCACAATCAGTGGCCATAAATAAAGTTTTATTGGAACACAGACACAGTCATTCGTTATGGATTGCTTATGTCTGCTCTCATACAACAGAGACTGCACAGCCTGCAGACCAGAAAATATTTACCCAGAGGCCTTTCGGAAAATGTCTGCCAATCTCTGGTCTAAGGAAGCCCATTTAGTGTATCAGAATCAAGAAGCAAAATGGAACATTCTTGGCAAAATGCAATAGGGCTATAATTACTCAAAAATTATGTTAAAAGCTACTACTATTTACTCATGCCTACTTATATTTCTTATAATTGTGAATATAATTGCACTCCCATGTGCCATCCAAAGAGCTTTCCGTGGTTAATGTCCCATGATCTATTTATGGAATCACCTACAAAAAGACAAAACAACTTCTCTGGTTTTAACCCAAAGAGCAATAGAGTAACTCTCTTCCAGATGAAAATAATCTCAGAGCATTATTCAGACATACAACAGAGCAAGAAAGAGAGGTGATATTATTAATTAAGTTTCTAATTCAAGTTGCATGTTCTGAATTTAAAAATCCTACTTGGGAAAAAAAAAAAAAGATGGGCACACCCAGAGAAGCCACAGCCCCGAGCACGTTCTTCTGCGTACATTAGCGGGCACACGATTTCCTGGGGTTATCCTTTGAGATGAGTTGAAGGTCACAGAGTAACAACGCAGTGCCAGGAGAGAGGATATGCAGCCACACCAATAATAGAACCAATTTTGCTGACAGCTAGAACCACAGAAGCAGTCTCTGTGACTGACTAAGAACTCCAGACAAAGAAAGATTTTGAGCATTTAGAGGATATCTTTTATTTGGGGATTAACGAAATGCTGCTAACTTATTCACTCAAAAAGCATCCGCTAACAGCCTATTATGTACGAGGTGCTAGGTGCCATGCTAAGGATACTCACACAAACAGGACACAGTGTCTGCCCTGGCACTTGGGATGGGATCAACCGACACTCCAGCCCCCATGACCTGGATGCTGTAAACTATGCTCTCGCTCCCAGAATAGCCCTCTCCAGGGACCTGGGCTCCCAGTGGAACAGCATCTAACTATTCTTGGCTCCCCTTCCCAAGACGAGCCTGACCTTTCATGCAGCTGGAGAGCGTGAGTGGCTAGAGTCATGCAAGCCTCTCCCAGGATATGCACCCCCAAGCCAAGCTTCTGCAGGGCTGGGCTCCAGGAGGCCTCCTCTGCACTGTCAGCCTAGTTTAGGATAACCAAGCATTCTTCTGATCTGTTTAAATGTGGATTTTCCTTGGGAGTCTTAGAGGACCTTGGGATGTGAAGCACATTTATGTGCTTTAGGAGCACTGAGCTTCTTCCTTTCAGATGACACCGACTAGGCCCGGGGAAGGGTCTCTTTGAAACAGCCACTTGACCATGCTCTGTGCATATGATAAAAAATGTTCTCAATACTGACTCCTAAGAAACAGGGTTTTTAAAGGTAGTTCGACATGAGGCAGCGTGGGGTAGAAGAACACACATACGTGCTCTTTGATTACTTTCCACCATTTTTGGTCATTACACGTACATCCTTAATTTATACAGTTTTGCCCTACAGGAGAGCTGTATTTCTAGGTGAACTAGAGTAAGAATTCCGTCGCTTGAATGCACTGAAAGCAGTTTATCTTGTTATTTAGTAATCTTAAAAAAGTTATGGTCATGACATTGTGGAAAAGGCAAAACTATGGGGACAGTAGAAAGATCAGTGGTTGCCAGGGGTTAGGGAGGAGGGGGGATAAATAGGCAAAGCACAGAGGAGTTTTAGGGTAGTGAAAAGAATCTGCATGAGAGTGTGATGGTGGATAGATGCCATTGTACGTGCGTCCAAACCCATAAGATATACAACACCAAGAGTGATCTTCATGTAAACTTTGGAATTTGGGGTGATGATGACGTGTCAGTGTAAGGTCATCAATTATAATAAATGCACCACTAGGAGAGTGCGGTGGTAGGGAGTGCAAGGGAAAATCTCTGTACTCTCCATTACGCTGGGAACCTAAAACTGCTCTAAAATATTAATAATAAAAAAAGTCTTTAGGAAAATGGTGGTAACAGAGAACGCTTGATGATATTGAAGAAATGTAAACAGATGTTTCCACGTAGAAATATAAGAACAAAATCTTTCTAGGAAACAAAGTCTTTGCCTTCAACTGTGCATTGGTGTCCTGTGTGTAACTGGACAAGTTGTGGCCATCTTGTGCTTTAGTGTCCTTGTTTCTAAAACGACAAGGTAGGACAAGGCTACTTGTCTGTGAATTTTTGAAAGCTAGAAGAGCATAAAAATGTAACTTATTTTTCATTTAATTTATTGAGCTTAATCCAGCTTTAATCTGCTATGACTGGTCTTTTATGTGAGTCCAGAATAATTTAGGCTAAGCTAGATTGTTCTTTCAGTTGACCTGCTGGCTCACCTGCTAGACTCAACTCTTGTCTTTCTGCATGTCTGTCTTCCCTCCCCTCTGTGCTTCCCTGTAGTCCCAGCTCACCAGGCTTCTGCCCCATCCAGATACAGAATTTCAGAGAAGGCCACAATCTTGAGCCTAAAGAAAGCATTTTGAGGAAAACATTTCCTGGTGTTTTGCAAGGATTCTACACACATTCTGCATCCTGCTGAGTTAAGCTTTATCACACAAACCCCTGGGAACAGGAGGACCCTGAGAGGAGAATGGGAGAAGCATCATTCTTTCCCACATCATGCTATGAGTGTTAGAGGCTTCACATGAGCCTTTAGGAGAACATGGAAGTAAAAACCTAACCATATTTACAACTGATTCCTATTTTATACCAAGGGGTAGGCTCTAAACAATAAGACAAAAATCATGTGTAGTCAAAATAACAGTAGAATATACCCAAGACTTCTCATAGCTTCTAGTATTGTATAAATTTAACAGATGCCCTCCACCCCACCCCTTTTTTACCCAGCACTGAAAAAAAAAAAAAATCATTCTTTCTTTAGTTGAATGCCAGAGTAGACAACTGTCTTGTATTTAGGGGCGGGGATATATATAAATATGTATATTATTTTTAAAAGCAGAATCATAACAGTACAACAATATGTTCACACTATGGGATGTGTGCTTACCCTGGGTCTTACACTTATTCAGTGGAATGGCAAGGGAAAAATAAGCTGTTTTCCTCATTTTTTTCTTTCTTTGCTGACCTCCAATAGTTGGGGTTTTGTGTTAAATGTTTGCATTATGGCACTTTCTTGTATCTTTAGGAAATCCAACATCTAGCCTCATCAGAGTCAGTGCACAGAATCAACTGGAAGGGAATGTGTCCGGGGCACCTTAGAGTAGGCAGGACCTTCACAGGATGATAGGTTCCAAGAAAGGGAGAAAGAGGTTGTTGAGGCAGGAGATGATCAACGATGGGTGCTGGGCTCATGCTTTGAGGGAGCATAGGTCACCGCTTCAGAAGGTCTGGCTTTGGATACGAGAAGCTGTGACACTGGGCCTGGAGTAGAGCAGGAGGGTCCCTAACCCCAGAGGACAGTAAGTATGAGAGATGGGCAGTCCCCCGTGGCTTCACAGCGCATCCTTAAGTGAATTAGAACAAGGTACTCCTTTGGCAGACAGCCCTGCCCCAAGGCGCACAGCTTGGCACCAGCTTATGGACTGAACTCCTGCCGCACGCCCCCCCACCCCTGCCCAGCACTTTTGTATAGCACTCAGTCTGTACAACACAGTGGGCCAGATGATGAAAGCCACACCAAAGGGGGAGTGATGGTCAAGATCTGTCTTAATCCTCCCACTTTGTGAAACCAAGTCCGTCTCAGGGCTTGGGGCGTGTCTGCAGGTGGGGGCTGCAGAACTTGGAGGAAGGCAGCCAGGTCTCATTCTGTGCGCTGGGCTCCAGAACAATCCTTTAATCCCACCAACAATCCCTGCAACAAGAAACACTGATTCTCCTTTAATTTAATTAGAGGACTGTTTTCTCATGAGCATTCTGCCTGATTTATGAATACCTATTGTTCAACATGTAATTGCGTATTCAGCACTGCTCAATGGAAGCAGGACCACATGGGCTTGTGCTGCTTGCTTTACATTTTTAAAACCTTTTATTTAAGTGTATATGATTTGTTTTATTATGATGCATAGAATCAAGGCATTCCGGGAGGCACTCTGTGGGTATGTGTTATTTTTGATAGTTGTTAAGACACATGGAGAAGACTGCGCCAAGCCAGAGAGTACCCCGCCAGGCTGACTCAAAAGTCTTGCAATTTGGAGTCATGACCAGGCTAAGGCTGAGTCTCCAAGATGCCCTCAACCTTCAGACATTTACCCAATGAACAGTAGATCCGTTTTGAATGAATGAAAGACTGAATCGCACTTTCAAGGATTTACTACCATACAGCAGCAAACAGATACTTTTTTCCCCAGATATCTTGATGTTCTCTGGATACCCACATGCATTTTAGAGAAAACTTTGCAGGTGTGGGGAAAACTGTACAAGCACTACCATGGGGCCAGTTCATTTCAGTGGCCTTCACTGTGGCATTAGGAACTGCAACTATGACACGCAGGCACGTGTGAGCTCAAATGAAAGTTCTAGCGTCATCGTTTGATGTTTAATGCCATGCATTCGTCTCATCGTAACTTTATGATTTCTACCATCTTCCGTCATTAACTCCCTCCTTTCCCCCCCACCCCCGTCCTTCAGCCAAAAGGAACTCCTTACTCACTCTTCCCCACTCAGAGCCAGGCTGTTCCACACCCTTGCCTTTGGCTGTGTTGTTTTTTCTGCCTCATCTCTGTTCCCAAGGCAACGAGAATGACAAAAATGTCCAGTAGGCTAAGACTTATTTACAATTGCAACCCTGCATTTAATAGACATGAAGTAAGAGTGTTGGCCACACCCTAGTATGATCACCATCTTCTCCTCTCGGAGAGCAAAATATTCAAATATACATTTACTCTTTCTCAACAGCTCTTTACCTGGCAGCTCTTATGTCCTAGACATTGTTCTGAGTACTGGAGATAGAGCACTAAACACAAACTAAAACCCCTTCATTCACGAAGGGTCCCAGATAAATCTCTTAACTGTTTTACTCTCAGAAATACATTTGGTTCCCCATTATAACTCAAAAAAAAAATACATAAAGTTACACAATTAGCCTGAAATTATTCCATTAATAGCTGGAAACTATTTATAGTTCGTATTCTATTCATATATATATATATATATATATATTTTAGACAAAGAGGGTGTTTGCACAATGTTCTCCAAAGTTCTAGTTGAATAGTTAACATTGTTTTACATTGTCTGTAGGATAATTGCATACACTTTTAGTTCAAAAAAAAAGTTTTGATTTTAAAAACTGAGTTTTAGAATATTTTTCAATATTTAAAATTTTAAATTAAAGTTTTCATGCCAGTTTTTTAATAAAACACATATACAGGAAAGTACACAGAACATAATTGTGAATTTCAATGAATCACATGATGAATTTCTCAGAGCAAACACCCATGTTACCATCACTCCGATGTAGAAAGAGAATATTACTGACACCCCCAGAAATATTGCTTGTCTTTTATCAGTCAAAACATCGACCCTTCTCCCCAAAGTTAACCATGATCCTAACTTCTAATACTCTTGTTAAGTTTTTATATTTTTACATGTCTGGCTTCTTTCTTTGACACAACATGATATTTGTAAGATTCACCCATATTATGGTATGTGGCTGTAGGCCATTGTATGAATATGCCACAATTGGTTTACCTATTGTACTCTTAATGAAATTTTTTACCTTACTCTAACACTTAATTATATAGAATTCCTCTTTCAAACTTGAAATCTACATGAAGACCCATTTTCATCATTTTATTCATATTCTAGTATCTTGATTACATCAATCAAAAAATGAGCCTCTTTGACTCTGGTATGTCAATTATGCCTCTGTACTTAAAATGAAATCATGTAAGTATGGTGTGTGTATGGATTTTAACTACCCTAGATAAGATACTTTGCCAATCATTTTCCCTAAACATAGTAAATTTTCTTCAGCACCTCATCCTATACTTCTCAAAAGTTTATTCTCATGCTAGAGTAAGTAGTTCAGACTGATTTGAAATATACTTCCATCCGAAAAGGGGTCCCATTTGTGGTTTCTAAACATCATCGATTCTCATCCTCTCTTTTCGAGACCTGCTCTTGCTGAATAGAGGATCACTAACATTCCACATGTGTTCTGTTTTTATAAAGTTACCGTCTATAGATCAGCTTTTGTTAAATGGATTTTTGCCTGGTCAGCACTCAGCAGGAGGGAAAAAAAAAAAAAAGTCACCTCAACAGGCTAATGATGAAACACAGGATGGTCATTAGCCAGCCATGCCTGCCAAGGGGATTTATGAGATCTATTTACAAAGAAGTTGGTCATTGCCTCTTGGTGTCTTCTTTATGAAGCCCCCTTAGGAGAAGTCCTTGTCAGAGCTTTGTTCCAAAATCAGCTCTACTTTCCCTGAGCAATTAGTCTGTTTTTATCTTAAAGAGCTTAAAAATGTTTAAGTATGGTTTTCAGAATATGCAAAGCCAGATTTATGACTCAAAGGTGCATTTTTCATCTATCCCTGCTTACATCTTAACCTCATTTTATGTTCTCTCTTCTTTTGCCTATTTTTTTTTCTTTTACCCAATTTTTAACTTGTAATATTGTGTGGCATTGTTACCTGAAATAATATCTGAAACAAAGTAGAGTAGATTGTTACTAACACATGAATTGTGTCTATTACTGGTTTGGTTACTGACTGTTCTTATGATTGAGAAACACCACTATTTTGATCAGAACACACATATGAGGAATGGAAAAGCCATACTATTTGTCAAATTTATCATGGTCTTTTGGGTTTAAAACATGCTATAATTATTTTCTAAATTTATCACAATCTTTCAAATTTTAAAATTCCATTTTTCCCCTTTGAGGGATTACTTGATAACTTAGGAGAAAAATTACTGAGAAGCAGTTTTTCTAGAAACAGTTTAATGCTTCTGCCTATCATACCATATTATTGTCTGATACAGAAAGATCTTTAAGATATTCTATTTAAAAAGGAAAAATGGGACCCTATATTTTTATTACCTTGAATAAGCATAAAATATCTCAAGGAAAATACACAAGTAACTGGTAACAGGGGTTACCTCTTTGGGGATTGGTAACTGAGTGAATGGAAGAAGAGATAAGGGTGAAATATTTCACTGATTTTGTATTTTTTTAAGAGTTTATTTATTTATTTATTTGACAGAGAGCGAGCACAAACAGGGGGAGCAGCAGAGGGAGAGGGAGAAGCAGGCTCCCCACTGAGCAGGGAGCCTGGTGTGGGTCTTGATCCCAGGACCCTGAGATCATGACCCGAACTGAAGGCAGACGCTTAACCAACTGAGCCACCCAGGCGTCCTTCACTGACTTTGTAGTTAATTGAGTTTTGGTACAGGTTGACATGTTACAAAATCAAAAACTTAAATAAACAAACAAAAAAAATCATACATGAAAAAGTTTTCAAAACAAAAGCACCTCTACCCCAATAAAACAAAGACATTTATCGTAAGACAGTTATTTTTATATGCAGTGTTTTTATATAGTAACGATAATGAGGGTTGAGAAGTAAATTAAATGCAATTATGTCAATATGCCAAAAATCTACTAATAGAGTAAATTTATCTGTGTATATGTATGTGTGTGTGTGTGTGTAATTTTACTATGCTCTTCAAAGGGAAGGGGACAAATTTGCTGCTGGCCATTATGGAACAAGTAGGACTAGACTGAGCACCATAAAAACTAGAAAACTGGAAAAAATATATGTAACATCTTTTAAACATTGGGCTACAGGACATGGTCCTTGAGATAAAGAAACTAATGAAGGGAGCCCTAGAGTCACTCCAGGTTTCTGCCTCAAAGCATATTCCAGACCACAGTGCAGGAAGGGAAACCCAAGTCTATTGTGGCATTTCAACTGTTCTAAGGAAACAGAGATCAGAGTCCAGGGAGGCTGGGGCAGCTGCAATCTGTGGAACAGAATGGAAAGGAGGAAGTTATGCAGAGAAATAGCTCCAGAGATCAACATTAGGGTCTTTAGTGTGTTGCTGAATTGAGCCACATAATGTAGGATAAAAACCCATGAGGCTGGGAAAAATGATTGAAGATGTATAAACTGATCATTTTCCAGAGATCTCACGGAGCTGGCGGAAGTTTGCATTCTGGTAAGCCAATGGGGAGAGTCCTCAGTGAACACCAGGGCATTCAGTAGAGACCCAAGCAGAGTAAACAATATGGAAATAGGACTAAACCAGTCCTAGAGTTAAAGCTACTTGAAGCCAGCTCTGTCCTATAGAACTTGCTACATTTATGGAAATGGGTTGCATTTGTGTTGTGCAAGACACTTGCCACAAGACACATGTGGCTTCTGAGTACTCAAAATGTGGTTAGTATGACTAAGGAAATTAACTTTTGTCTTTAGCATTAACTAACAAATTTAAATAGCCACATGTGGCTAATAGCTGCATGTTGCCCACAACTTTAGACTCACTATAGCAACATTAAAAAACTTGAAAACAAGCTTCAGAAGGATCAAGCTGATTCTAAAGTAACTTAACTGCCTTTGAGACTAAAGTCTAACACTCTTTTAAAAAACAAAACAAGGGGCGTCTGCGTGGCTCCGTCAGTTAAGCATACATATGACTCTTGGTCTCAGCTCAGGTCTCAGTCTCAAGGTTGTGAGTCAGACCCTGCATTGGGTTCCATGCTGAGTGTGGAGCCTACATTAAAGGGGAAAAAAAAGAAAAAAAAAAAAAAGAAAATGAAAACAAAGTATTCGATCCTTGCTCAACTATGTGACAAATAGCAGGCCTTGGAAGTAACAGTGTTTGACCTCTAAGGTTAGATCAGAAAGACATGGGAGCGTCTATCTTAGTCTCTTAAACCTCACTAAGAAAAGCCATCTACCATGTTGGGGAAACTGAGCACCCCCCCTTCGCCCAAAGCTAGCACCAACTTACCAGCCATGTGGGTGGGCTATGTTGGAAACAGATCCTCTGACCCCTGTCACTCCATCAGATGATTGCAGCATCAGAGACTTCTAACCACAACCTGATGAAAAAGTCTGAACCAGAACCAGTCAAGCCACTCCTGAATTCCTGGATGGCAGACACCATTAGAGGTATAAAAAATATACCATTGCTGTTTTAAGCCACTATGTTTGAAGACGTTTTTACAAACACAGTATTAGATAACTAAGGCGACTGGGAATTATTTAATAACCATAAATTTGACAATCTAAATGAAAAAATACAAATTCCTCCAAACATACAAATTATCACAACAGACACAAGAAAAAGTAGAATATATGAATCGCTTGATATCTATTAAAGAAATGGAATTTGTAATTACAATGTTCCCACAGAGAAATTCCAGGCTCTGATGACTCACTTCACTGTTGAATTCTATAAAAGTGTTAAGAGAAAAGAAAATTATGTGACTTCCCCCAACTCTTCTAGAAAATAGAGGAGGAAAAAACATATCTAAACTTATTCTACAAGGCCAGCATAACTCAGATACCATATCCAGGAAAGACATTAAAGAAAAGAAAGCCACAGACTAATATTCCTCATGAACATAAACTCAAATATCCCTAAGAAAATATTAGCAAATTGAATCCATTTATAAATAGAATAATACATCATGACCAAGTGAATTTTTCTCAGGAATACAAAATTGGATTAACATTTAAAAATCAATTAATGGAAAATGTTCTGAAATTAGATATCAGTAATGGTTGCAAAACCTAATGAATATACTAAAAATCACTGAATTGTATACTTGAAGATGATGAACTTTAATGGTATGTGAATTATATCTCAATAAAGCTATTATAAAACTTTCAATTAGTGTAAATCATCAAATTAACAGAAAAAGAAAGAAAACTCATGATTATCTTAAAAGATGAATAAGAAGTATTTAACAAAATTCATCTCCCAGTCATGATAAAAACTCAGAGAAAGCTACAATTAAAAGCTCAACCTGATAAAGAAAATCTAAGAAAACAAACTACAGATAACATCATCCTTGAAGGTGAAATGCTGAATGCTTTCTTCCTAAGATCAGGAACAAGGCAAGGATATCCACTCTTGCCATTTCTATTCATCATTGTGCTAGAGATCATAGATAAGGCAAGAAAAATAAATAAAAGGACAAAGCAAAACTGTCTTTATCTACTGACAACATGATGGTCTATAGAAAAAGCCCTAATATAATCTAAAAAAAAAAAAAGCTATGATAACTAATGAGTTTAGCTATTCTGCAAAATAAAAAAACAACTCACAAAAATCTATGGATTTTTATATATTAACAATGAACAACAACTGGAAATTGAAATTGAAAAATAAAACAATTTTGTTTACAACAGCAGAGACACCCACTTTTAGCCAAGATGGAATAACAGGGACCAGATGTACCCTTCTGCCTGAAACAATTTTTTTTAAAAAAGGACAAAATACATGAAACAAAAGTTTTCAAGATACTAGACATCAGATAAAGAAGGCCGGTGATTCCTGAGAGACAGAAAACAAATGAGATGAGTCATCCAATTGCTTCATCTTATTGTCACGAGACAGTTTCCAGGCTGTGGTGAAGGGGGCCAGGGGAGCGGTCCCCAGGGAAAGGACTCCCTGAGTTGAGGAGATGGACTTAGGCATCCAGAAGGATCACGGCAGACAGAATTAACCAACAGCCTACTGGAGAAGAGATACACAGAGAGAATGCGGGATTTCTGCAGGGAATGTAACAGAATACTGCTCAGTGCATGAATGGGAGTAAACTGCCAGAACCCGGGAAAGAGCCACAGAAAGAATTAGAGGTAATAATTCCCAGCACTCACACAGGTCTAGAAACTGTTCCAGTTCCCACCCGCCGGAGTGGAAACCCTCCTGGCTCGTGGGGCATGGGGTAGATGACCAATGGGTCTTGGCTCAGTAGTGCCCAACAAAACTTGAAAGTAAGACTCTAAAAGATCAAACTGTTTCCAAGCAACTTCACTGCGCTCCTAGTGCCAAGCTGAAGGATATTTATAGGAATACAAAAATATCCAGCTCCAACAACACAAGTTTTACAGCAGCAGAAGGTCAGTAAAGAATTACCAGGGATAACATAAAATAACATAAGGGAGCACTATGCAGCTGTAGAAAATGTAAAGATGAGGAAAATCTCTGAAATAATATGGAGTGATTTCCAAGACATAGCTTTAAGTGAAAAAAACGCTAAGCCCTCAAAAATTGTCTACAGTATGTTACACTTTTTTTTTTTTAATTTTATTTATTTATTTGTCAGAGAGAGAGAGCACAAGCAGGGGGAGAGGCAGGCAGAGGGAGAAACAGGTTCCCCGCTGAGCAAGGAACCCGATGCGGGACTCAATCCCAGGACCCTGAGATCATGACCCAAGTGGAAGGCAGCTGCTCAACCGACAGAGTCACGCAGGCTCCCAGTATGTTACACTTTATATAAGAAAGGAATATAAGATCATACACCTGTATCTTTGTCTAACAATGATTCTCTATTGGCTACATTCCTGAAGAAGGAATTCTGGGAAGATAAACTGGAGACTAAGAAAATGGATAGCCACAGGAGTTTGTGGGAAGATGTTGCGAATAAAGAGATGAGGGACTAGGGTAACAGGGTTGAAGGAAGAGTGCTACTTCCTTGAATATAACTTTTGATCTAACTCTGACTCTTAAAACCACAGTGATATTTCATACATCCTTCACATACCCCCAAATTAAATAATTAAAAGCAATCAGGACATTAGGGTAACTCAAAATGGAATACAAACACTAACAAATGAACCTGACTCTATTACAAATAAATAACGTACCCACACCTAAGGGCATGGGAAGAAACGAACTGTCCAAAGTAGCTCTGGAAACCTGTGTCTTGACTGGATACCCTAAGGCTAAAGACAAAAATTACTATACATAAAAATTATAATCTAGTTAGTAACTAATTTTTTGCTTTTGTTTTTAAATAAGGATAATGCCTAGCAGTTTTGAAATTATGTTTATAGTGAAAAAAAGTGAATAGATCATAGATAATGAGAGCCAGGGTTTCTTAATGTTAGAAAAAGGATTTATAAATAGGGAAAAAGGGAGGCCTAAAATAAACTCCACGGTAGATAGAGATAGCAGTATTAACTCATGATATTTTTTTTTAGTATTAACTCATGATTTTTAATAAATGTCTATATAGAGACAAAGTATGAATGTACATATGGATTAGTATACATACATAAAATGACTAGCTCTGTTTGCTTGAAGGTCAGAGCAATGACAGCCCAATAACAATGAGACTACCTAACACCCAGGTACAGGCTCTAAACACTACATTCAAATAAAAGGAACCAAGGCTCCTTCAAGAAGGGATTAATTCTAGGGCTGGAGAATCATAAATATAAAGTGAACCAGGAAAAATAAATAAATAAATAAGTAAGTAAGTAAATAAATAAATAAATAAAATAAAGTGAACCAGGAACATCATGTGGGACCAGAAAGTAAGAAAATGTTCAAAAAGTTGGGGGGAGTCTTGATAAAAGAACACAGGAGTCCACCTGAAGAAGGCCTTAATGGCCCAAACTGGAAAAATGATAGCAACAAAATTTTAGGAACAAATCTGGATTTTAATCCATGAACAAACATCCATGAGTCCCTAATGATATAGATAGATAATGAAATAAGTAAGGAAATACAGAAAAAGAGAGAGTTCTTCCTCACAATAGTATTCAAATTAATACATGGAGAAAGGAGGAAAGAATCATTATTACAGAAACACCATACAAATAAATGATGCAGACAAGATTTTGGTAATGTTGGTTGCTATTCACCCCAGTATAATTTACACACAATAAAATGCTCCATTTTATGTATATGGCTCAATGACTTTTGACAAAGATATACACCTACGTAGCCATCACAAAAATCATGATTTGGAATACCTCTATCATGTGAAAAAGTTCCCAGCATGCCCTTTGCAGTTAATCTGTCCCATCCCTGGGTCAAGACAGCCACTAATCTGCTCTCTGTCACTGCACATTAGTTTGGCTTTCTCTAGAATTTTATATTATATTACTCTAAAAGCATTCTAACCTAAACTGTAAAGTCGATCAACAAACTCTAAAGAGATAATACAAAGGTTTTCTTGGTTTTTTTTATGTTCTCTGAAAACATACCATATAATATCTAGGTGTCAAGCTGGACTTCATTTGGAACGAGATTCTCCCTGCATTAGTGAGGATCCAGAGAGGAAAAAACAGAACCTACGTCATGTTGTGCAACAGATGAAATTTAATATTGGACATATCAGCTGCTACCAGCCCTGGGGCTGGAAGGACAATAGGAGGAGATGCTATAGCACAGCTGGGTTGAAAACCCATCCAAGGCTAGAGTTGCCTGGAGAGACTGGAACCACGCAGGGAGGGCCGATTCTCCCCTCCCCCACCCTTCAGTCCCTCCAGTGTCTCCTGTTGGCTGAGCTTCGGCGGAAGCAGGTGGCAGAGGAGCCTGGGAAAGGTGGTGTGGTAGGAGCAGCCCCCTCAGTACTAGGTAAAGCAGGGGAAGGCCAGGAAGAGGGTTTCAGGGTGAACAGGCAAATGACCAGCCCCCTCCCAACGTGAAAGGCTTCTTTATCTTCCATTTGAAAAAAAACTAAAGGGAAAAATGGGCTGGTATGGAAGGTTTGAGGTTCTAAATATTTTATCTTGACCTTTGCAAGTAAGGTGAAAGGGGACAAGTCATTTCATTTCAAAACACCTCCCTGGGGTGTTTTGTAAAATAATGAAAATATGCCAAGAACTTATCACAGAACCAGTGCCAGATGAACACGAAGTAATCTCTATGCTTCAAATCTTACCTTGCAGGGTCATTCCATTTTGAGTAGAAAATGAAACAAATTGTAAGTGAAAAGAGAACAAATATTTTAACATCTGAGCATTCCTCTTTGTAAAATTAAATAAAGCAGAGAGACTGATAGAACAACAGCCAAGGCATTTATCTTTTAGAAACGTAAAGTATCACTAAGCAAATAATAAGCCAGAGAAAGCAAACATTCGTTTTCCTGCTATTTCAGGGTGTGATCCTAATTCCTTCAATTCAGCATATTTGTGAACTGCCTTGCCCTCTTTCCTGCATTCTCTCGAGTCTTCCGTCCTTGCAGGATGCTGTTCTTTCACACATGTTGTTCTTTCTTAATAAAGTAATAGCTGACACAATCTGCCCTCTACAGTGTAATTATGTTAGCCTGTTGTTATTGATTTTGTTGCTAAGGTCTGAGAATCTGCTAAAGCTCCACAGAGGGAGTAGTAGGAAGTGGGGGAGGGAAGAGCAGCATGTTCTTATAATTTTCCCATAAACCAGATGTTTTCTTTAACTCTTACATCTTTAAAATATTTTCTCTTGAGAGCAAAAAAAAAAAGCATTAGAACAAGTTTCAGATGCCAATTCTTATTTTCTCAGCATACCACAAGTACACACCCAGATAACTGAGTGTGCAGAATTCATGCCTGTGTGTACTTGTGTATCTGCTCCTCATTTGATAAGCTACACATGTAATGCAAGTAAAACCTGTCTCTTCAGTCAACTAGATACACTTCTCATTTCCTGGTAATTCTGTTTCAAGCGCTATTGCTGTATTAATGCACCACCTTAACTTAGTGGGGTAAAACAACAATTTTATTATTACGCAGGTTTTATCGGTTGAGAATATGGCTACGACTCAGGGCAGGCTATCACCTGGGTTCAGCTGGGATGGTCCATCCAGAATATCACCTCTCCAAGCATGGCAGTTTCTGGGTAGTTCTATTTCCATAGCAATTGGTTTCTCCCAGAACAAGGGTCCCAAGAGAACCAGAATGTTAAGTGGCCCTTTATGATCTAGCTTTAGAAGTCCTGTAACTTCATATCCTCTGTATTCTATCACAGTGGCTCTCAACCAGGGACAATTTTGTTCCCCACAGAAAGTTTTGAAACTACTTTTAGTTTGTACAACTGGGGGAAGGTGGGAGACGGACTAGAAGCATCTAATGCCTCAAGCCCCGGGTGCTGCTAAATACTCTATAATGCACAGGATAGCCCCCAACAGCAAAGAATCTACAGTCCAAAGTGCCAACAGTGGTGAGTTTGAGAAACCCTGCTTCATTGGTGAGGCAACCACAGCCTGCCAGAGTGAAGGAGAGGGATCATGGGGCCCGATTCTCAATGAGAGGAGAGTCAAAAAATTTGTGGAGAGTTTTATTTTTATTTTTTTAAAGATTTTATTTATTTAGTTGACAGAGAGATAGAGAAAGAGCACAAGTAGGCAGAGTGGCAGGCAGAAGCAGGCTCCTCACTGAGTAGGGAGCCCAAACTTGGGCTTGATCCCGAGCCGAAGACAGATGCTCAACTGACTGAGCCACCCAGGTGCCCCTGTTGGCAGTTTTAAAAACTGCCACAAAGTCGTTAGTTTACTTTTTTTCTAACTGAGAGACCAAGTTTTCTAGCAATTCGATGCATTGGAGGTAAATTCTAAAATGAGAGAAGAAAGCTGACATCGGCTCAAAGCCAGGTAAATGCAAATGCAAATTCCTAGATCAAGTGACACAGCCAAACAGGGGAGCCTAGGTGGGGCTATCATTTCTATGATTTAATGTTTGCTCTTTTTTTTAAGAAAAAGATTTTATTTATTTGAGAGTGAGAGAGAGCACAAGCAGGGGGAATGGCAGGCAGATGGAGAGGGAGAGGCAGACTCCCTGATGAGCAAGGAGCCCGAAGCGGGGCTCCATCCCAGGCCCCTGGGATCATGGCCTGAGCCGAAGGCAGATGCTTAACTGACTGAGCCACCCCAGCGCCCTGACATTATATGCTTTTGACTTTCATGTTTCTGTCTTTTCACTTGTTCCAATATTGTCCAGCCTTAGATGAATGCTATTTTTAGACATTAGTGTGGTTATATTTAAACATAATTTCAAGCCAACCTGACTGAAATGTAGAGCACATTTTTAAGCCCCAGGGCTCCAGGAGAGGAAAATAGCATCGTTGGATGGCAGGGGGACATGTGTCCCAGACGTCAGCAGTCCGATGTCTCTCAGTCCCTTCTTGTTGAGGAATGGCTGGCTCAGCGAGGAGAGAGCCTCCCTTGAGACTGTTCCTAGAACCAGGGTAATGTGTGTGGGCAGCATCAGTTGGAGGCAGCGGATGCCATGGAGCCTGCTGACTGGTTTCATATCATGGGAAATAAAAGTGTAAGAAAGCTAATTGATGGGGCGCCTGGGTGGCTCAGTCGGTTAGGTGTCCGACTCGATCTCAACTCAGGTCTTGATCTCAGGGTGGTGAGTTCCAGCCACGTGATGGGCTCCATGCTGGGTGTGGAGCATACTTAAAAAAGAAAAAAGAGAGAGAGAGAGAGCTAATCGCACCAACAGCTTTGCTTTTTTGTTGTTTTCCTTTTACTGTTTTCTAAAAAATGTGTACAGACATTCCTTTATTTGTTCTAACCATCCTAACCATCTTTCCTACTGTCTTCAGGTAAAGCACCTGACTTCTTATCTCATTTTCCTCAGATGATAAAAGAGGGAGATAATCTGGTTTCATTCCAGTATTCATCAGATATTTCTGGAGCAACTCCTCTGTTCCATGGTCTGAACTGAGTATTATAGAGTGTAAGAGTGGACAGAGAGACCCAAACTCACTGACGGAACCTAGGGGGCCCCAATGTGGTCTAGTGGGTGATAAGCCCAACTGATACTTATATATAATAATATATGTATTATATCAGATGTATAACTCAAACATAAATACATATTTGTATGAATTACAAATGAGGAAAGAACCTATCAACGCTAAAAGTGTCCAGAAGCCTTTCTGGAGTCAAACAAATCTAAATCAAGAGGGAATTAGATGCAAAACAGTTGGGGTGAAGTAGGGAGTGGGGAGAAAGCAAAGTAGATAAAGTCCCCTTTTTAGGTTCAACATTGTTTTCTTTGTTTTTTGGTCTATTATTGGATTTTCTACCTGTTTGTATACGAATGTAAGATGGTAGACAGAAATTCATAAATCTTTATACAAAAGTGGCAAGTAATTTAGAAAGGCTGTGGAGTATTTGCTCCGTACACCTTTATTTTTCTGCATGTGGATATGTGCCATTATAATATTACATCCGTTTTATCCGTTTTGCCCTATTTAGACACCCCAGGAAAAGTTCATTTTAACCCTCTTCATTTCAGGTGTTTTGTTTTTTTATTTGTTTGTTTGTTTTTAAGATCAACCTTAGATCACGCTCACCAGTGACCTAAGGTGTTCCTTTAACCAAGCTCCTGAAGCTGACCTCATGTGGTAAACAGTTAGCTATCACTTCTAACAGCTTCATATTTGCCTCAAAAAAGCCACAAAGCTGCTTTAATTTTCATCTCTGGATAGTCTCCTGAATAACAAACACATTTGCTAGGAATGTGAACAATGGTAAGTTTGCTAATTGCCTTCACTATTCAAACACTGCCTGATTGAACTGGGCTTTGTTTTCCAGCAAAATGGATTCTCTACCTTTTTGCCATACTTAATAAGATGCTCCAAACTGGCTTGTTTGTAATGCCAGTTATACGGAGACAGCCCTCCAAACTGCAGACATCAATGCTTTGTGGATCGTCCTAAAAGAGGGAAGGTTTTAAATGAGAAGGAAAGATACAATTTGACTCTAAAAATAATAATCAGGGTTTTCAAAATACCACTCTTTTCCTCTCCCCACCCAAGCAAGTAGAGTGAGAATCAGTAAGGGCCCAGTTAAAACCCAGTTTTGGGGGTCCACATGGTCTAGCCCAGTGCTATTCCTCTACACTCTCTCTCCCATGGTTGCTCACAGACCACAGTCTTTGATCTGAGCCCTGAGCTCCCACCACATTCTCACCTCTTCCCCCTCTCTAATTTTTATTTTTATCCTCCTGACTTCTGTTCTCATTTTTTGCTCCATATTTTGCCCTTAACTCAAGTTTTCAACTTGATTGATTACAATGTAATCATAGCTATAGATTCGGCTTCATGACTATCAAATCTTCAGTTCTAGGTCCCAAAGCTCATGGCTTCAGACTCCTTACAGTACTCATTATTTGACCCCCAGGATTCCTGTTCTTAAGACTGCCTCAACCAAGGATAGAGCCTTAATGTGTCTCGTGTGGACCCCAAAAGTGGAAATTTATCTGGAAAGAATATAATGCCCTGGTTAAGATTGCGGAACGTAGAGACAGACGTACTTGGATTTAAATATCAGCTCTGTGAATTACCAGTTATATGACATTTACACGTTTAGTTACAATCCTTTAGATTTAATTTCTTCATTAAGTGTTGATGTTGATAGTATCTACCTCCTGGGTTTGTAAGAACTAAATAAGATAAAAATAGAAAATGATTATCCTATAGGCAAATAGATATCATTATTAATGTCATTATTAGCATTATTGGTAGCACCATATAAGCAATAATGAATTATAATAAAGGGATTTTAAAATTATCTTATGTTTTTTATAAATCCCACAGTGGTAATCACATTAGTATCACCTCCTAGAGGGTGCATGCTCAGTAGACACAAGCAGACTGATTTGATGTGTTCATAGTTAGTGAGGTCATTTCAAACTGGGAAAACAATTTTTGGTGCTGACACAAATTGTGGCTACTTAAGATTGTATCTGAGGTGGAAACAATACCATTACTTAACAATTCTCTTTGTTGTAGGGGTTTCACAAATATTTCATTGAAAGTACAAATGAGGAAATCATCATTTAATAAAAAATTCAAATTCCATTGTCTACCTTTACAATCATACACCTTCCCCTAAATCAGCAAGTCTCAAACTTAAATTTGCTTCAGGATTCCTAGGACCTGTCCCCAGATGGATAGGTGTGTCATGAGCCAAGAATCTGCATTTTTAACAAGTACCCCATATTATTCTTATTATGGTGCTGCCCTGACCTCAAACTTGAGGACAGTTAATTTGAATAGAAAAGGTCAGGAAAAAAAAGTCTTAAACTCATTTGTTATTATTTTTAATTGAGATATAATTGACTTATAATGCTATATTAATTTCAGGTGTATGATATAATTCAATATTTGCATATACTGTGAAATAAACAGCACAGCAAGTCTGGTTAATATCTATGACTATACGTAGTTACAAACTTTTTTCCTTGTGTTGATATCTTTTAAGATCTACTCTCCTAGCGACTTTCAAATATGCACATCAGTTTTACTAACCAAAGTCACCACCCTATATATTACATCCCATCATTTGTTTTACAACTGGAAGCTTAGACCTTTTGACCCCCTTCACTCACCCCATACCCACCTCTGGGAACCACGAATCTATTTTGTTATATATGTTTGATTATTTAAAAAAGCATGTTTGATTACAAAGTTCTGCAACTGAATTATCTTAGTAATTGCTGCAGTCTCTATTTGTTCTCCCCATGTAGATAAGCAAAAGCTGGCCAATGGCAGAAAGAGGTATTTTGTTGCTTCCCTTCATGAGTTAGTTTAAAAAGTCATTTTTGACTTAAACAAAGTGTTGCTATGACCTCCTTGGGCTTGTGTCATATCTAAGTCATGGGTCAGAATGGCAGTCCCTGTCAGGAATGAGGCCCACGTGTTTCCCAATCCATACCATTTCCTGCTGTTATATCCCAACTGCATGTCCAAATCCCATACTCAGAACCAGGGTATTATCTACAATGTAGCATCCTACTCTATGCAATTGGCTTCCTTATGTAACAACCTGAAATAAAGAAAAATGTGTCTCCACAAATTCAGAGAAAAGTTTTCTGTTTTGGGCAACAAATAGGCCCCAAGGAGGAAAAAAAAAAAAAAAATGAGCAAGAGGCTAATCTGTGTCCACAGTCCATATTTTAAGAACTTAATTAATTTGTTAGACACTTTGTCTATGATACTAAATTCTCTAGAGGCCACCAGCTATACATGTAGTGTATATCAGTGCGCTAAGGAATCTTCTGGAGCCTTACTGAATGGTAGGAATAAAGCAGAAGCTTAGTCTTAGATGAAGCAGAGATAAATTTAGGAAGGAGTTAATAATATTTTTCTTTTTTGGTGCCTCAGCCAAAAGATGCCCTAAAATATAAAAAAGAGTAGATCCCACAAATGGGAAATGTATGGAGATGATCTCATCCTGGGTCTCCTAGGGAGGTCACATTTCCAAAAAAATGTTCCTAAGAGGTAGGACTATATATAGTAAGTAGGTTAAAGCAAAAAGACGCAGGCCCGTCTCATTTAGCCCTGAGGATTTGTTTGAGCTGAGTGAATAAAGGCTATCAGTGCTACTGTGATGTAATCCTTATGTAGATGAATTTCTACATGCTGAATTTATTACATATGTAATTATATGCTCATTGATGGATGTCTTTCTTATCTGGGGATTAGCTGGTATTATTCAAGTGGAGGCACAGCCAGACCTAGAGCATAACCCACATTCTCCTGATATTTACCTGCCAGAATGTAATGATCTTTAATTTTTAATATCTAGCAAGCACACTGGTCACTGGAATAATACCATGTTTTTTGTTTTTTCCTACCTTTGGAAAGCAAACCATTTTCTGTGAATGTAAGATGGCCCTGGGGGAAAGAAAGTAACAAAGACTTCCTTAGGTAATTAAAACCAATAGTTTCAACATTGTGCTAGACTGAATAATGGCCTCCCAACGATGTCCGCGTCCTACAGCCCTGAACGTATATGTTAGGCTGTGTGACAACCAGAGCTTTGCTGGTGTGACTAAACGAAGGATGTTAAGATGGGAAATCACCCTGGATTATCCAGAGGGTCCTATTTAATAATCACAGGGATCATTCTAAGAGGGAGTCAAGAAGATTAAGATCAGAGACAGGAGATGCAATAACAGAAGTAGAGGTTGGGGTGATTAGCTTTGAAGATGGAGGACAGGGCCACAAGCCAAGGAATTCAGGATGCCTCTAGAAGCTGAAGAAGACAAAGAAACAGATTCTTTCCAAGAGATTCCAGAAGGAATGCTGACACCTTGATTTTAGGCCTGTGAGACTATTTTGAACTTCTCACCTCTGGAACTGTAAGATAATACATCTATGTAGTTTTAAACCATTGCATCTGTAGCACTTCATTACAGTAGCAACGGGAAAGGAATGCAGCCAATGTACCTTAAATTGAGACCTGCATGGCCTGGTGTGTTAATATCCATAAGACAGATGCCGCTCTCGTCAACAAACTCTAGAAGGAATCATCGTAATGCAAGGTAATGCAAATTGAGATATGCATGTGAAGAGAAATGAGGTGAACACAGCACAGGTAAGTAAAATACAGAAAGAATTATTGACATATAACAACCAGATAGGGCCAAGAGAGTAGTTTAGAAGAAAGAGGAGTTTATTACAAGCATTATTGGATAGAAGTTCTCCAACTGCATCACTATGAAAACTGAGGCACAAGAAAACTTACCCACTATTACCCAGCTGGTAAATGGCAACCAGAATTTTCACCCAGAAAGTCTGGCTTCAGAGCCTGTGCTCTTAGTTTCTCTGCTCTACCATCTCCCTTGTTATTTTAATGGGCAAGTTTTCTTAACACATCAAAGCCCCAAGAACTGTGTTGGAGCCTTGGATGCACAGGAGTGCTTTAGCCAAAGGTGGCAAACAAGAGCAGGAGAGACAAAGAAAGACAAGGAAAAGCAGGAGTGATCTGGACCCAAGAAATGTCATCAGTACATCAGAACCAGCAGAGAGTGGGAGAGAGTAGACAGACGGCAGCGATGAAGACAAATAAGATGCTCCAGAAAGGCAGAAGGTCAGAAGTGCAGGATCACAATTAGGAGCACAATTTAAGAACACTTGAAACCCAAAGAAGCCTCTACCTCAAAAAGGATAATGAAGACAGTCCCTGTGATTGGATCCAAGTGTTTTGCATAACTCTAAGCATATGGGAAATCTTTTAAGAGTGGATGTTAGGAATCATTGGGGAACCTGTGCAGATATTTATCATGTGTGCACCAAAA